>NC_086319.1:355899108-356211296 GCF_036172605.1 Pelobates fuscus
GTCAGAAGATTCTGATCATTAACACATTAAGAACCAGAAGCATGACACTCCTGACATATACGAAAGGGATTGCCAATCTTTCAGGACCCCAAGGGATAAAAGATAATAAGATTTATGCTTTAAGGAAATGAATTCAGATTTAAAGACTAAAAGGTTATGACCAGGTGAGAGAAAAAAACAATATTAAAGCGGCACTGTCATGCCGAACTTACCTTTCCTCAATCTCTTCCTCTTCTCCCCCTCTCTCAGGATCTGTTCTTCTTTTCTTCCTGTCTTCTTTAGTTTTCTTTAAAACCATAAGACAAAGTAGGGACTCTTTGTCTTATGGGATTCCTCCGCTTGACCAGCTCTGACCAGCGGAGGAGCAAAGTGTGCTTCATTTCCGCTGGTCAGAGCAATTTTCCCATGATCCCTAGCTTTCCTCCCTGTTCCCACAATGCTTCCTGTCAGTATTGCCGAACGTCCTGTCACTTAGACAGAACGCCGGCAAAACTGCCGAATTGCATCCTAACAGAATGAGCACTGTTTCTCCATTGGTGTTAGGATGCAATTCGGTACTTTGTTTGTATCGGAATTTCATTCTAATGAATGAAACTCCGATCCTATTCATTGCCGCGGCTGCATCTTGCAGCCGCTTAGTAGATAACTCCCTAATTCCCACGGTATCAGGGAGCTATCTACTAAAAGGCTGAAATACCTGAATTGGTCTTTCAGCCAACTTTACTAATACTAAGTAAAGATTACTTAGTATTAGTAAATAATATGCCCCTACTCGCTATACCGCGAGTAGGGGCATGTCTAGTAAGCAGTGAGCAGCCTGTGGCTGCTCACTGTAAAAAACAAAAAACAAAAAAAAACCTAATAAACACCCCCCCTCCCCTGCGCGGGGGTTAAAGATTGGGGGGGGGGAGGCTACCGTCTTCCCTCCTGGCCCCCACCCCTGCGCGGTGGGTGGGTGCCCTAATAAAACAATAAGGGGGGGGACCTACTGTCCTCCCCCCCGGCCCCCACCCCTGCGCGGTGGGTGGGGGCCCTAATAAAACAATAAGGGGGGGGGACCTACTGTCCTCCCCCCCGGCCCCCACCCCTGAGCGGTGGGTGGGGGCCCTAATAAAACAATAAGGGGGGGGACCTACTGTCCTCCCCCCCAGCCCCCACCCCTGAGCGGTGGGTGGGGGCCCTAATAAAACAATAAGGGGGGGACCTATTGTCCTTCCCCCCCTGCGCGGTGGGTGGGGGCCCTAATAAAAACAATAAGGGGGGGGACCTACTGTCCTCCCCCCCGGCCCCCACCCCTGAGCGGTGGGTGGGGGCCCTAATAAAACAATAAGGGGGGGGGACCTATTGTCCTCCCCCCCTGGCCCCCACCCCTGCGCGGTGGGTGGGGGCCCTAATAAAAACAATAAGGGGGGGGGACCTACTGTCCTCCCCCCCGGCCCCCACCCCTGAGCGGTGGGTGGGGGCCCTAATAAAACAATAAGGGGGGGGGACCTACTGTCCTCCCCCCTAGCCCCCACCCCTGCGCGGTGGGTGGGGGCCCTAAATGAACCCCCCCCCATCAAGGTGACTAGGGGTCCCAAGCCCCTAGTCACCCCCCACCCAAAACATTCTATCCCCTACCTACCCCCCTCACCCTAAAAATAGTGAGGGGGGAATAAAATAACTAACCTGTAAAAAAAAAAAAATTAAACTTGCCATTTGACGTCTTCTTTTTTCTAAATTCTTCTTACTTCAGCCCCCCAAAAGGCCAAATAAAAATCCATAAACCCGTCGCACTTTAAAAAAAAAAAAAAAAAAAAACGAGCGCAAACAAAAATTAATCCATCTTCACCCATGGAGGGCACGCCGCGTACCGAGCTCCGCAGGGCGGGTCAAGGCTTATAAAGCCTTGCCCCGCCCTGCAATTAGGCTTAGAACACAATGATTGGTTGGTTTAAGCCAATCAGAGTGCTCTGTGTCATTTTACACAGCGTGGGAAAATTCAAAATAACTTTCCCACGCTGTGTAAAATGACAGATCACTGTGATTGGATGGTTTTCAAGCCATCCAATCACAGTGCTCTGTGTCATTTTACACAGCGTGGGAAAATTGAACTTTCCCACGCTGTGTAAAATGACACAGAGCACTGTGATTGGATGGCTTGAAATCCATCCAATCACACTGCTCTGTGTCATTTTACAAGCGTGGGAAAGTTCTTTGGAATTTTCCCACGCTTGTAAAATGACACAGAGCACTGTGATTGGATGGCTTGAAAACCATCCAATCACAGTGATCTGTCATTTTACACAGCATGGGAAAGTTCTTTTGAATTTTCCCACGCTGTGTAAAATGACACAGAGCACTCTGATTGGCTTAAACCAACCAATCATTGTGTTCTAAGCCTAATTGCAGGGCGGGGCAAGGCTTTATAAGCCTTGACCCGCCCTGCGGAGCTCAGTACGCGGCGTGCCCTCCATGGGTGAAGATGGATTAATTTTTGTTTGCGCTCGTTTTTTGTTTTTTTGTTTTTTTTAAAGTGCGACGGGTTTATGGATTTTTATTTGGCCTTTTGGGGGGCTGAAGTAAGAAGAATTTAGAAAAAAGAAGACGTCAAATGGTAAGTTTATTTTTTTTTTTTTTACAGGTTAGTTATTTTATTCCCCCCTCACTATTTTTAGGGTGAGGGGGGTAGGTAGGGGATAGAATGTGTTGGGTGGGGGGTGACTAGGGGCTTGGGACCCCTAGTCACCTTGATGGGGGGGGTCATTTAGGGCCCCCACCCACCGCGCAAGGGTGGGGGCCAGGGGGGGAGGACAGTAGGTCCCCCCCCTTATTGTTTTATTAGGGCCCCAACCCACCGCGCAGGGGTGGGGGCCAGGGGGGGAGGACAGTAGGTCCCCCCCCTTATTGTTTTATTAGGGCCCCAACCCACCGCGCAGGGGTGGGGGCCAGGGGGGGAGGACAGTAGGTCCCCCCCCTTATTGTTTTATTAGGGCCCCCACCCACCGCGCAGGGGTGGGGGCCAGGGGGGGAGGACAGTAGGTCCCCCCCCTTATTGTTTTATTAGGGCCCCCACCCACCGCTCAGGGGTGGGGGCCGGGGGGGAGGACAGTAGGTCCCCCCCCTTATTGTTTTATTAGGGCCCCCACCCACCGCGCAGGGGTGGGGGCCGGGGGGGAGGACAATAGGTCCCCCCCCTTATTGTTTTATTAGGGCCCCCACCCACCGCGCAGGGGTGGGGGCCAGGGGGGGAGGACAGTAGGTCCCCCCCCTTATTGTTTTATTAGGGCCCCCACCCACCGCGCAGGGGTGCGGGCCGGGGGGGAGGACAATAGGTCCCCCCCCCCTTATTGTTTTATTAGGGCCCCCACCCACCGCGCAGGGGTGGGGGCCGGGGGGGAGGACAATAGGTCCCCCCCTTATTGTTTTATTAGGGCCCCCACCCACCGCGCAGGGGTGGGGGCCGGGGGGGGAGGACAATAGGTCCCCCCCCCTTATTGTTTTATTAGGGCCCCCACCCACCGCTCAGGGGTGGGGGCCGGGGGGGAGGACAATAGGTCCCCCCCCTTATTGTTTTATTAGGGCCCCCACCCACCGCGCAGGGGTGGGGGCCGGGGGGGGGGGGACAGTAGGTCCCCCCCTTATTACCATTTTTTTTTTTTTACAGTGAGCAGACACAGGCTGCTCACTGTTTAGTGGACATGCCCCTACTCGCGGTATAGCGAGTAGGGGTATTGGGGGGATTTTAATCTCCCTTGTGCTATTATGGGGGTCATATTGACCCCCATAGAGTGAGGGGGGGACATGGGGGGCTTAGGAAGTGGCGAGGAGCACTGCTCCCTGCCGCTTCTATAGTTACATATTACAAGGAGGGAGCTGCACGCCGGTAGCTCCCTCCTTGTAATAAACTGAACGAACAAACTAACACTGATACACAGTGTTAGTTTGTTCATCTGATTTTTTCTATTCATTCATTCGTCTGTCTGATGAATGAATGAATAGGTGAAATTCCCGTTCGCATGTCCAGGTGTTTCACTGGGCATGTGCGGGAATCTCACAGTCTGTGTAGTGTGGGTAGATGACGTGTCCCACAGGGACTTCACCTACCCACACAAAGATGGCGGCGCCCTGAATAAAGATCGGGGCAGAAGATAAAGAATTAAAAAGAGGTAATGTGGGGGGCTTAGGGGCATTTGGGGGTGACTAGGGGGTCGATTGGATGTAGTGGAGGCGGGAGGGGGGTTAAAAAAAAAACGGGATTCGGCATGACAGTGCCGCTTTAACAGCTTTTAAATCAGGTAATGGCTTCAGCATTACCTACTTGTGAGATCAATTAATAGCCCAATTTGTACTCTTGCAACTAGTATGATCTACTAAGCTGTGAATTAGTAATCAGCATATATCTAAAGGTAAGACACTGTCAACAATTGGAAAAAAAAAAACCCAAAACATTCCCTATCTTGGACAGAGAGGAGAGGATGCCTGGTAATAGAAAATCTATTGTCTCATGAATAATTACATAGATGTGCACCCACAAAAAAAATTAAATAATTAACATTGATTCTGTGAAACAGTACCATGCTTCATTTTGGAAAATCAGGTCTCCTTCTCTCCTGGGAGAGGCACTCAGACAGGTTCAGTAACACTTGCAGTAACACCTGCAATCTACCTGAAGTGATAAAAATTTGTTAATTGCTTATCCTGAAACACCTGTGGGAGAAGGAATCTAATACAAAGCCAACAGCAGTATGTTCCCTTATTTACGTCATTTAAAAAATTGAAATAGAAAATCCACAGTAGGCAATAATTACTTACCCAGTTACTAGTGCATTAGTATTTGCTAGAACTGGGCAGTGCTACATTTCAGCGCAAAACAGACCTTAGATCATTCGTATATACTAAATCTACCAATGCCGTATATAAATTGGGGTTATATAATAATACCAACCTGCATACAGATTATATGAATCACATACATTGTGAGAGTTACTAACAGCACCTTATGCACAGATATATCAGTTACATATATGGAGTCTGTTTAAAAAGAAATCATACATAGCCTACCTCTGCTATATACAGTGACCCTATGCCTGTACACATATTAAGATTATATGAATGAGCTAAATTGAGGCTGTGTTCTAACCGAACCTCATGCACATATTACACCAGTCATATATACTGAGGTTGCGACTCACAACCGACATAGAACCAGTATTAGCTTGGATTCATATAGCGGATGTGCCCTATATCATTCACACATATTGTGTTTCCACTAATACATCAATCACATAGGGAACAGATACACTGAAGCAATGTCTCATATAGAGCATGTAGAGGACATATACTGAGGCTGAGTTTTCACAGCGACTTAGAGCATATAAAGAACACACACACTGAGGCAGAGTCTTCAGATCAACTCATACCCAGCCAATATAGTGGGTACAAATACTAAGGCTGTGTCCCCACAGCAACTCACACATAGAGCATCTTTATAGTAACTCACACAGAGCCTATAGTGGGTACATATACCTAGGCTGTGCTCGCACAGCAACTAACACATAGAGCAGGCATAGGCAACCCTCGGCACCCCAGCCATCCCGGACCACACCCTCCACGATGCTCTGCCAGTATTATGGGTGTAAGAGCACTATGGGGGATGCAGTCCACAACACCCGGAGCGCCGAAGGCCGCCTACCCCTGACATAGAGCATATAGTGGATACATACACTGATGCCGTGCCTATACTGAGGCTGTGTACACACAGTAACTCATACATAGAGCATATAGTGGATACATATACTTAGGCTGTGTTCTAATAGTAACTCATACATAGAGCATATAGTGGATAAATATACTGAGGCCGTGTTCTCATAGTAACTCATACATAGAGCATATAGTGGATACATACACTGAGGGTGTGTTCTCACAGTAACTCATACATAGAGCATATAGTGGATACATACACTGAGGCTGTGTTCTCATAGTAACTCCTATAGAGAGCATATAGTGGATAAATATACTGAGAGTGTCCTCACAGTAACTCATACATAGAGCATATAGTGGATAAATATACTGAGGCAGTGTCCTCACAGTAACTCATACACAGAGCATATAGCGGACACATACACTGAGGCTATGTCCCCACAGTAACCCATACCTAGAGCATATAGTGGATACAAATACTGAGGCCGTGTCCTCATAGCAACTCATACCTAGAGCATATACCGGACACACACTGTTCATACATTAGAGCACAGGGGCGGGCTGGGCCGGGGGGCAGGGAGGCAATTGCCCCCCAGGCCGCCCGAAATTATTTTAGGACCGGCCGCGGCGGGCCGGCCCTTTAAATGCTGCAGCCGCCGAGCGCTCTGTAAAGAGCGCTCAGACGGCTGCAGCTGCTTTTCCCTCCCTCCCCTGCCCTGTAGGTGGCCGAGCTGCACTCCGGTCCGCGGTCCCGGCCGGAGTGATGGGAAGGTGCACACTGAGTGTGCACTTCCTGTCAGTCCGGCCGGGTACAGGAAACAGAAACTCCTGTTCCGCGCGGAACAGGAGTTTCTGTTTCCTGTACCCGGCCGGAGTGACAGGAAGGTGCACACTGAGCACCGGACCGGAGTGCAGCTCGGCCACCTACAGGGGAGGGGGTAAGAAGAAGGGGGGGGGGAAGAGTAAAAAGAGGGGAGGGGGAGAGTAAAAAGAGGGGAGGGGGAGAGTAAAAAGAGGTGGGGGGAGAGTAAAAAGAGGGGGGAGAGTAAGAAGAGGGGGGAGAGTAAGAAGAGGGGAGGGGAGGGAGGGGGGGAGAGTAAGAAGAGGGGAGGGAGGGGGGGAGAGTAAGAAGAGGGGAGGGAGGGGGAGGGGGGAGAGTAAAGGGAGGGGGGAGAGTAAGAAGAGGGGAGGGGGGAGAGTAAGAAGAGGGGAGGGGGGAGAGTAAGAAGAGGGGAGGGGGAGAGTAAGAAGAGGGAAGGGGGGAGAGTAAGAAGAGGGAAGGGGGAGAGTAAGAAGAGGGAAGGGGGGAGAGTAAGAAGAGGGGAGGGGGGAGAGTAAGAAGAGGGAAGGGGGGAGAGTAAGAAGAGGGGAGGGGGAGAGTAAGAAGAGGGAAGGGGGAGAGTAAGAAGAAGGGGGGAGTAAGAAGAGGGGAGGGGGGTGAGAGTAAAAAGAGGGGAGGGGAGAATAAAAAGAGGGGAGGGGGAGAATAAAAAGAGGGGAGGAGGAGAGTAAAAAGAGGGGAGGGGGAGAGTAAGAAGAGGGGAGGGGGGGAGAGTAAGAAGAGGGGAGGGGAGGGAGGGGGGAGAGTAAGAAGAGGGGAGGGGGGAGAGTAAGAAGAGGGGAGGGGGGGGAGTAAGAAGAGGGGAGGGGGGAGTAAGAAGAGGGGAGGGGGGAGTATGAAGAGGGGGGAGTAAGAGGGGCGGGGGGAGTAAGAAGAGGGAAGAGGGAGTAAGAAGAGTGAAGAGAGGGAGTAAGAAGAGGGGAGGGGGGAGTAAGAAGAAGGGGAGATAAGAAAAATAGGGGGGTAAGAAGAAGAAGGGGGGAGTAAGAACAAGAGTGGGGAGTATTTAGAAGAAGGGGGTAAGAAGAAGAGGGGGGTAAGAAGAAGAAGGGGAGTAAGAAGAAGAGGGGGGAGTAAGAAGAAGAAGAAGGGAGTAAAAAGAAGAAGGGAGTAAAAAGAAGAAGGGGGTAACAAGAAGAAGGGGGTAAGAAGAAGAAGGGGGGGTAAGAAGAAGGGGGGGTAAGAAGAAGAAGGGGGGTAAGAAGAAGAAGGAAGGGGTAAGAAGATGAAGGAGGGTAAGAAGAAGGGGGAGTAATAAGAAGAAGGGGTAAGAAGAACAAGGGGGAGTAAGAAGAACACAGGGATGAGGGGGGGTAAGAAGAATACAGGGGGGGTGAGAACACACAGAGGGAGGAGTGAGAAGAACACAGGGAGGGTGGAGGGGGGATGAGAAGAGCACAGGGAGGGTGGGTGAGTGTGAGAAGAGACCGCTAGGGGAGGGTGGGGGGAGAGGAGAGACCACTAAGGGGCAGGGGAGAGCTCTAAGGGACAGAAGGGACAGCTCTATATGACAGGGGGCAAGACTCTTAACACTACGCGCACACACACACACACACACAATGCATCCCTATACATACACAGAAACACACAATGCATCCCTATACATACACAGAAACACACAATGCATCCCTATACATACACAGAAACAGAACATGCTTCCCTTACACACAGAGAAACACACAATGCATCCATTACACACACACACAATGCAACCCTTACACACAAAGAAAATGCATCATTTGCACACATACACAGAAACATACACTGCAAACCCTTACACACACATGCAAACACACACACTGTTTTTCTTACATACACACAGAAACACAATGCATCTCTTACACTCAATGCACACACATACAGACACACACCTTGCATCCCTTATGCATACAAACACAGATTCACACAATGCATCCCTCACACACAACCAGAAACACATAATACATCCCTTATACACAAATACACACTGCTTCCACTACACACAAACACACTGCATCACCTGCACAAACTGGTATCCCTATACACTACATACCATAAGCACACATATTAGATAACACATAACACATCCCCTACACACTCCACTCCCTGTGAGCGAGCTCATGGGTGGGTGGAACATATAAGTGGACTTATGAGTGGGCCTTATGGGCATACTCACCGTCAGGCACTGGAGCCCAGACCTTGAGCTGTGTAAGAGGCCCCCAAAAAATAGAGCTGCTTCCAATTCTCCCAGAACGTTGAATTTTGTGACCACAGTTGCAAACAGCCTCCAGAGGTCCTGTTCTACACCAGACCAGTGGAGCCAAACTGCAGCCCATCATCATCCTCATCTAATTGTAAGTAGGCAATCTAGTATATTATTAGTGACACTAATCTATAATTTACCTCACATTAAAGGGACACTATAGCTTAATGAAGTGGTTCTGGTGTCTATAGCTGGTCCCTGCAGGCTTTTTAATGTAAACACACACTGTGTGCAGCACTGGCGTTAGTTCATATGGCAGATCATATGGGTGGGGCATTGTGATGTCACATGGGGGGGGTGGCGCAATGGGCCACTTGACTGGTTTTGCCCCCCAGGCCTAAGGCCACCAGCCCTCCCCTGTTAGAGCATATAGTGGACACATACCGATGCTGTATCACCACCAGTTCATGTACAGATACTGAGGCCCGGTGGTCTCCTGTGCAGCATATTCCTCCACTGTCTGCAAAAGCCTGCTTATTTGTGATAATGCACAGATAATAGCAATCAATGCCACATACCTTGATAGAAACAAGTGTGTGTGTGGACTTGGAGTTAGGTTTTTCAAAACCTGTCATATACATATGTGTACTTCAAACAGACACCCAGGAAGGTTCTCTTACCTTGGATATTCCTCTGACCCCAGGCTGTGGAATTCCAGCAGACTTTGTACAGCCAGGATATCCATTATTAGCACTCTTTTTCATAGCGTCTCATTGCATTATCAGCACTCCTTTGCACAATGCCTCCTTGTATTATCAGCACTCTTTTTGCATTATCAGCACTACTTTGCCCAATGCATACTTGTATCATCAGCACTCTTTTGGGTACATATACCTGCACCAAACAATATAAACTTACCTAAATGCTCACCACACAAATCTCCTAAATGGGACCTATTTGTTAGAAGGAAGCCTAAAATAAGCAGCTGGGAGGGACTGAAAGAACAGAGACACAGAGTGCCTATACTAGATTTAATCCAAACTACTAATGCACTCACCTGAACCGTTGCAGGACTGAGTTTCAGCGGAAAAAATGGGGATTTGAACAACTGACAGCCTAAACTGTTTAAACTATAGGCTTCCATCTGTACCCCACAAGGTGGAACACAAATAATAGGTATACCCCGGCAGTCACAACTCTGTTGGGCCTCATGTAAGCAGTGTACCGCTGTCAACCCTTCAGGGAGAGTTATGGGTTAGACTCCTGATTGCTGAAGGAGGTACCCAGGCTGGTAACTCCTACACATGTACCGTTTGCTGGGTCTTCAGGGATAAAGGCTTAGACTCAACTGGGCCTCATATATGCAGTGGACAACTGTCATTACTTCCAAGAGAGATAGGACAGACCCCTGGATGCTGAAGCAAGTACCCAGGCTGGAAACTCTTACCGGTATGCTGTTTGCTGGGCTTCATGTATACAGTAGATCACATACATCCCTTTAGGGGGTACCCAAGCTGGCCTGTTGCTGGGTCTTCAGGGATAAGAGGCTGAACCCTGGCATGCAGTGGACCATTTTCATCCCCTTCAGGGAGAGTTTGGGTCCAACCCCCGGTCACTAAAGGGGGTACACCCAGGGTAGCAGCTTTTCATCTTAGTGCGTATTGCTGGGTCTTCAGGGCTTAGAGGCTGAACCCTGGCATGGCTACAAAAATATAGCCTGGTGAGCATAAAAGAAAACCTTGGCCTGCATAAGCAGACTCCTTCAGAACTGCTTGTGAAGGACAGGAAAAAAGACTGCCTGATGGGTAGGGGGAGGATCTATATATACCAGTTTCAGAGTTCTGTTTCCTGTCCTTTCTGCTGTGAGGGGAGGAGCTACCCAAGAGTAAATGCTGCCATGTAGAATTGGTCAGGAAATATATATATATATATATATATATATATATATATAAATTCTACAAATATATTTATATAATATTTTTACATAATTAAGTTATTTTATTAATTACAGTTTGAGGGACCTGTCTGACAACCCAGGCAGAAAGTCCAGAGAACTTGGTTCGCAAGCCCTATATTTAGCCCTATATTTAACTTTCCAGGACACCATAAAACCTGTACATGGGGGGTACTGTTTTACTCGGGAGACTTCGCTGAACACAAATATTAGTGTTTCAAAACAGTGAAACGATGATATCATGAATGAAATTGCCATTTTTTGCATTTTTTACACACAAACGACAGTTTCACTAATGATATCATTGTTGTAATACGTTTTACTATTTTGAAACACTAATATTTCTGTTCAGCAAAGTCTCCCAAGTATAACAGTGCCACCCAAGTACAGGTTTTATGGTGTTTTCAAAAGTTACTGAGTCAAATATAATGCTTGAATTTCCTTTTTTTCACATTGAAATTTGCCTGATTAGTCATGTTGCCTTTGGGACCGTATGGTAGCCCAGGAATGAGAATTACCCCCCATGATGGCATATAATTTACAAAAGTAGAAAACCCAAGGTATTTCAAATGGGGTATGTCCAGTCTTTTTTAGTAGCCACTTAGTCACAAACACTGGCCAAAATTAGCATTAAAATTAGTTTTTTGCATTTTTTCACACACAAATATGAAAGCTAACTTAGGCCAGTGTTTGTGACTACGTGGCTACTAAAACCAGACTGGACATACCCCATTTGTAATACATTGGTTTGTCTACTTTTGCAAATGGTGTGCTACAGGGGTCAAGTCCTGGGGAAAAAAGGTGTAGGACCTCACGCAAGATCCACTCTCCCCCCACCTCCAATTTTTTTTCAAAAAATGATACATTTGTATGCATATATAAACGTATGCACACACACTGACAGGTGCACACATACACACTCACAGACACACACTCACACTCAGACACACACATACATTCACAGACACACACACACACATACACACTCACAGACACACAGACACACACATACACACTCACAGATGCACACACACAAATATACTCACACACACTCACAGACGCACACACATACACTCACACACACTTAAAGATGCACACACATACTCAGACACTCACACACATAAACTCACAGAAACACACAAATTATTAATATTTTTTAAATTAAAAAATTTCCACCCAGCCTCCCTTCCTGGAGAGCTGGCGTGGATCTGTCCCTGGGGTCCAGTGGGGCTTCAGTGAGGCACGGTGAGGGAGCTGTGTTCTCTGATCTGCTCCCTCGTGCCTCGCGGGCTTTCTACTGATGCCAGTAGATGACGTCATATTCCGGCTCCCGGCATTAGCAAACAGCGTGCGAGGGAGCAGAGCTGGGATACCACAGTTCTCTCGCCGCGTCTGACAGGTAGACAGCCGCCCGCTGGGGGGGTTCCATCAGGTTGCCTGCCCCATAACAGGGGAAACAGCATTTTTTGCCGCCCTGTGGTTAGTGCATGCAGGAGCAACAGGAACGGCGTTCCTGCTTTGAAAAAAGTGCAGGAATGCCGTTCCCACGTGTTCCTGCAGGATTCGAGCCCTGGCGTGCTATCATGGGGGTAATTCTCATTCCTGGGCTACCATTTGGTCTCAAAGGCAACATAACCAGTCTGGCAAATTTTAATGTGTATAAACTGAAAAATGTAACGTGCTATATTTGACCCTGTAACTTTAAAAAAAAACATAAAACCTATATATGTGAGACAACCCTGAATACAAATATGTGTACTTTATTGCAGTAACAGCTAACAGCATTAGGACATTCACAGTTAAAATGCCATGCAGAACTAAAAAATTAACAACATTTCTTAGTTCTTAAATTTTTTTTAAGATTTTTAGATTAAATTATTTAATATATAAATATTTGATATAAAATTGAGCAAAATAATATATAAGTGTGGGTGCATTTAATATGAAAGGGGTGAATTACAGCTAAACACAAACACCGCAGAAATGTAAAAACAGCCCTGGTCCTTAACGGTAATAAAATTGAAAACCAGTCTGGTCACTAAGGGATTAAACTAATTGACTCCCAGATACTAGAGGTGCAGTACATAACACATAAAACCCCCCAAAACACATATAATATTTATTGGAACCCCCACAAGTCTTTTTTTTTTTAAATACTTTATTTTTGCATCCTGTCGGACAAAGAGAAATGAAAACATTGCACAGGCTTACGCAGAAGCCATAAAATATATATAAACTTGTAGAAATAACAGCCATGAATTACTGTACATAAACTTCAAAGAAGAAAATGCCACTTGCGGCTTGATGTCATCACTGTCTCAGTCCGCCAGGGGGTTTTGTCTTTTTATAAATCCGCAAGCTATTGTGGTGATGATACCATTCGAAGAAAGAAACAACCGTGTAACACAACATATTATACATAACTTCGTGCATTGTAACCAAATAGGGTTGCCTCATCCCTTAGTAGAGGGGGTTTACCCTAGTGCACCTAGCCTTGCGCCTATCTTGTAGTGCGATTTAAGTTTAAAGTGCGATTAGGGTCATGTTGCGTGGTAATACATCGTTGCTGTGTATTGGAAGTATAAAAAACTAAATGAGATTAAAAGTGGAGAGAGAAGAAAAAAGGGATAGAGAAGAAGAGAAAAAGGGGGGGGGGGCAAGAAGGAGAGGGAGGGAGGGGGGCACAGGGTAGATGGGAAAAGTCGTATGCAACGTCTCAGAGCTGCTTGGCAATGATCGTATTTTTTATATCGTATTTTTATCGTTATGTGGTGTTTTAGGCGGTGACCGGGTGTACATAGCCGTGCCATGGTTCCCATACTCTGTCAAATTTCGGTGTGGTGCCTTTCAATCTGGCCGTCAGACTATCCATTAGGTGTACCTCTTTTATGTTGCCTATTACTCTCTGGGTGGTTGGTAAGTCTGTTTGGAGCCACGTTTGTGCCATCGATCTCCTGGCTGCCAGTGTAATTTTATGCAGTAATGTTTGTTCAACTCTAGTCCAATTGTCTACTGGTCTGTTCAGGAGGTATGTCCAAGGGTTGAGGTCTGGTGCCTTATGGAATATTCCATTGACTAAATGATGGATTTTAGTCCAGAATGTCTGAGCTTTGGGGCAATCCCACCACATGTGGAGGTATGTACCCTTGTGTCCGCAATCCCTCCAACAGTCGTCAGTGGGTGTCTGGCCCATGCGGTGTAATGTGACTGGGGTGGTGTACCACCTGAACATTGTTTTGTAGGATTGCTCCTGCAGTGTGACACTTATAGATACTTTATGGTTGGCTTCCCATATGTCCCTCCATTCCTCCCCCTCTAGTACCTCTCCCAGGTCCCTTTCCCATGCCTCCGTATATGTCAGTGGTCCCCACTCTTTTGATTCCGAGCATATGTGTGCATACATGGTGGTAATTAAGCCTTTTCGTGTATGCTCATTCAGACACATTCTTTCATAGAATGTTAGAGGGGTGGTCGCCGCCTGTCGAATGCCAGTCCGTTGGACGTAGTCTCTGACCTGCAAATAACGGAAGAAGTCTGCTGGGGTGAGGTGTGTTCGCTGTTGAAGTGTGTCAAAGGGGACTAGTTTCTTATGTTCATACATATGGCAGATTCTCTGTATACCTGCCGTCTCTATGTTAGCGAAATCCCTAGCCGCCATGCCTGGGGGGAAGTCCCTGTTCCTCAGTATGGGGGTCATGGGTGAGTGCCTAGAAGTCAAGTTATATTTATGGGCATACGAGTCCCATATGGTTAGGGAATTCAGTATTGCTGGGCAGGTCGTCCTCAGGATAGGCCTGGCTTCTTTGCGCACCCACAGGTAATACTGCGGGAGGTCGGCCCCTGTCATAAGCGACTCCAGGTCAACCCACCGTCTGGCCCCTAGGGGAGAATGCCACATAGCGATCTGTGCCAATTGCGCTGCCAGGTAGTAGGAGTAAAGGTGTGGCAGGCCCAGCCCTCCTCTCTGTTTCTGTCTATATAGTACATTTCTGGATATCCTGTGTCTGCGGTTGTGCCAGATGAAATCGCCTATTGCCTTCTGGAGGTGTGCCAGGTCTGATTTGAGTAGTCTGACAGGTAACGCCTGAAAGAGAAACAGTATTCTTGGTAGGATGTTCATTTTTACTGTGTGGATGCGCCCTATCCAGGAAATGGGTTTGTCTTGCCAATTGTCCATGTCATGTATGAGTGTCTTGATCAACTGGGTATAGTTCAGGTGATGTATATCTTTTGGGTCTGCAGGTAGGCGTACTCCCAGGTACTTAAGATGGTCACGTACTATCGGAATGTTGTGAGTTTCCTGTATGGTCTTTATGTCTTCTGGTGTCATGCCGAGCGGGAGGGCACTTGATTTATCCAGGTTCGCCTTGTAGCCGGAGAAGGCCCCGAACTGGGTCAGTAGGCCTCTGAGTGCCGTCATGGATGCTATGGGGTTCGTGAGGGTCAGCAAAACATCATCTGCGTAGGCGGAGGCGAGAAACTCTTGGCCCCCTATGTTGATCCCTGTAATCAGGGGGTGTCGTCGCATGGCTTGCATGAGCGGCTCAAGCGACAGCACAAATAGGAGGGGGGAGAGGGGGCAGCCTTGTCTGGTTCCGTTCTTCAGAAAAAAGGGTTGAGGTCCAGCTCCAGTCATCCTAATCTGCGCAGAGGCCTGATTGTACATGGCCCTTATTGATGTCACGTATCGTTCGGGGAAGTTCAGGTGTTTCAGTAGGTCGAAGAGGTACGGCCACTCGACCCTATCAAAGGCCTTCTCCGCGTCCAGCGAGACCAGTAGCGTGGGGGTGGTAGAGGCCCTCTGTCGCCATATTAAATTTATGTTTCTCCGGGTGTTTTCAAATAGCTGTCTGTCTGGTACGAACCCCACTTGGTCAGGGTGGATCAGAGTTTTCAACACTGGGTTCAACCGGTCCGCTAGTATCTTCGCCAGAATTTTAATATCTTGATTAATCAGTGAAATGGGCCTGTAGTTATCTGGGAGTAGTGGAGCCTTGCCCGGTTTCTGGAGGAGAATTATGTTAGCAAGTGACATACTGCTGTCCGTGTTGCCGCCCTCCATGAGGTCATTGAATACTCGCGCTAGATGTGGGGACAATTCCTCCTTAAAGGACTTGTAGTACGTCCCATCGAAGCCATCTGGTCCCGGTGCCTTGTTACCTTTCAGGCCTGCTATAGCCCTTTCTACTTCCTCCCTTGTTATAGCTTCTCCGAGGAGCTGTGCTGATGCCGTCGAGAGTTTTGGTAGGTCTAGGTCCCGCACAAAATTGTGCATTTGCCTGTCAGCTTCAGCCTGAGATGTTTGAGACCGGGGTGTGTGGTTGTACAGCTTCTTATAATAGTCGGTGAATACCTGTGCCACCTCTGCTGGGGTATTTTTTATCGTTCCGTCTCTGTGTTTAATTGCAGTGATTGGGGCCCGGTTTTGCCTTGGTCTCAGGGTCCTGGCTAATAAGGTGTCCATTTTGTTCGAGTGTTCATAATATGTTCTCTTGGTCCAATTAAGGGCTTTTATGGTGTCATCCATTAGTACAGTGGTCAAGGATCGCCTGATCTTTTGCACTTGCTCGGTGAGTTGGGGGGTTGGAACTGTTTTATGTCTCTGCTCTGCTTTCCTCAGTTCCCCCAGTAGTCTGTGCACCTCTTTGGCCTTGTGAGCTTTCTTCCTCGTTGCAAGTTTAATGCATGTGCCCCTGACCACAGCTTTATGGGCCGCCCATACCGTGGTGGAGGCCACATCCTCCGTTTCGTTTTCGTGAAAGTAGTTTTGTATGTCGGCGCGTATTTCAGCTTTGGAGTCCTCGTCGCGCAACAGATGTGGGCTCATCCTCCAGTTCCAAGGTGCTGCTGTGCACAGGTGGTCCAGCGTCAGGGTGACTTCGGCGTGGTCTGACCAAGTAATAGAACCTATTGCGGTCTCTTTTACCTTTGCCATGCTTGTATCGTTAACGAGGAAATAATCGATCCTCGAGTAGGTACCGTGTGGAGCGGAATAAAAGGTGTAGTCGAGTTCTCCGGGATGCTGGGCCCGCCACACGTCAATCAGGTTGGTGTTTTGGAGAAAGCCATGCAGCATTCTGTCCTGACCCCCCCTGCCCTGTGACCTCTGGGTGCCCGTCTTGGTGCTTCTGTCAGTTGCTGGGCACGGTGCGGCATTAAAGTCGCCCCCCATGATTAACATGCCATACGGTAGGGCCTTAATTTTATCTGTCAATGTCTCCCAGAATTTTGCGTCCGGTGTGTTAGGGGCATACACATTGATTAAGTGTATTGAATGGGAGTACAGTGTCCCCGACAGTATGATGAACCTGCCGTCCGTATCTATGTCTGTGGAATGTATTTGGATCGGGCACCTGTTGTGTATTAAGATAGCCACCCCGTTGTGTTTGCGGTGTGATCTAGCCTCGTAGGATATAGGGTAAGTATTGTCTCTAATGCGAAGCGTCGTGTTTTGCGAAATATGTGTCTCTTGAATGAGAGCTACGTCAGGATTGTGCCGTTTGATCTCTCTAAGCATAAGGCGCCTCTTTCTAGGGGCGTTCAAGCCTTTAACATTTATGGAAAGTAGTTTTAGAGCCATATCTGTTGCGGTGATTGCCGCTCGGAGCCTGGTATTGGGTTCCCTATCCGACCGTCCCCAGCGCTATAGGATATATCGATCATTAGTGTCATAAGGAGAACCTCCGCCTCTGAGACTATCGCATACCGGAGGGGGGGGACAGGAATGAGGGCACGTAGAGGGGGGAAAGAGAGACAAGGGTAAATAGAGAAGAGAAGAA
Organism: Pelobates fuscus; assembly: GCF_036172605.1. Lineage (NCBI taxonomy): Eukaryota > Metazoa > Chordata > Amphibia > Anura > Pelobatidae > Pelobates > Pelobates fuscus. The sequence continues at coordinate 355,916,547 of NC_086319.1, forward strand.
GAAGGAAGAGAAAGGAAGAAAAATAAAAATAAAAAAAACTGGACTTACTAATCGCCAGTTCTATGTGGGGTGTCGTCCTCGCGTCCACAGATAGTACCCAGCCGGGTACCATACGGACTTCGGGTTACAAAGCCGTGGCAGGACCGCACCGCTTCCAAAGCTGTATGTCAGTTCGATGATTGTAATTCTTTTACATGTAAATGCGTCCCAGGGAGGGACCCGGATATGTGATTCCGTAGGGCTGAAAGGCAAGGAGCCGCATCTCGGGGGGGGGGGGGGGGGGGTAACAGTGATCTTGTGGTAACAATTACGTTTATCCAGTGGGGGAATGCTGTACTATCAATGTAAGCACTTGCAACTAGTTATGTAGTTAGTTATGGGGCTTAGTGGGCCATCCCTGCTAACACTTCCGGGTGGGGTAGATGGCTGCTGCGGGGCTGGGCCGCGAGTACTAGGAGGCAATCCAGTGGGTTCACAAGCGGGTGGGTCAAAAAATATCGTGTACATGCACTCAACATAGGTATGGTACATACATTATTACCCACATCCCAACACCACCCGAGTACCCCCTCCCCCTCCCCCGGGTCATTGGGCTAACTCCTAGGTTCGTTCACTTCGGTACCCCTATAGTTGTTCCAAGCTCAGCTGGGGGATGCCCTTTTCGTGGGGTGCATGGGCACAATATGGAGCGGAGGGGGAGGGTGAACTCCCTGCACGTGATCAAGGGCCCGGGGGGGGGGGGGGGGCGCCGCGGGAAGCGGGGCGCCGACCCAGAAGCATTTGGGGTCACCCATGTGGGGAGCGCTGTACTTGCCGCATAATCATTTGAACATTGGGAAACCAATTTAGGCAATAAAAGATGGGAGATACCCTTAACCCTCCCCCAGGGTCGTCTACGCTGGCCAGTAGGCCAACCCTCCCAATACTCTTAGTGTAGGCACCTAGTGTAGGTCCGTAGACCATGTGGCTTTCAAGCATGCAAATCCTAGTCAGCGAGTACATACATATATCAAAAATACGGTGCTTACATTGTCTCCCCCAAACCCGTTCCTCCCGGCCACCCCCTCCCATACACCCGGACCGGGCGCGACCTCTCACCTACAATATGCAATACGCAATAGTGGGGACTCTGTGGCCAACTGGGTCGAAGGTACTCAAGTCTACCTCGTAGTTTACCCCCCCTTTTTTTTTTTTTTCCCTTTTTTTTTTTTCCCCCCTTTTTTTTTTGTTTTCTTATTTGTTATGTGATCGTATAGTTTAAGAGAGAGACCGGGCCTGGGGTCTGGCAGCATGGCTATGGATTGAATCGACATAGAAACACATGGTATATGGGATACAATACTACTCAGTATTCTGGGCCACGATCAAAGACTAGTTCCCCAACACCCATCTCGGCAAGTCTCAGACCCCCCTTACCCCATCCCCCGCCCAAACAGCGTTATTTTTATTATTATTATACGGGCTGTCCAGTGCTCAGAGTCTAACCCCGGTCGTCTGGAGGTGTTCTCCCACACCCCTTGCTGGAATGTAATGTCCCGCTCCCCGTACCCCTCCCAAGTCAGCCGGCTCAATCCCCCCATCCAAACCCCCGTTGAACTGTTCATGGACAGTCACTATCCTTTGACATGTATTGTGCCCCTGTACCTCACTCTCCAACGGTATACCATTCTCTCGGTAGGGGCTGTAGGGCTCCAGACTCCGTTGCCATCTTGGGGATTCCCTCGGGGGCCGGCAATTCCATTGCCTGGAAGAAGGACCGTGCATCCGATCCAGGGTGAAGGACATGTGTTCTCCCCTCCTTGAATGCCAGCAGCTTGAAGGGGTATCCCCAGGCGTACCGGATACCCGCATCTCGTAGCGCCTCCGTAATGGGCCTCCAGTCTCTTCTCCTCTGTAGGGTAGTGGGCGCTAAGTCCTGAAATACAGATAAATCAGCCCCCTGGAAGGTGATTCGGGCCTCCCTGCTCTTCTTAAGGATGGCTTCTTTTGTTTGGTAATGCAGGAACCTTATAATAATGTCCCTGGGGTAGTTGGCATCCGGCCTCCTAGCTCGCAGAGCTCTGTGGGCTCTTTCAATATGCCATTGGTGGTCAGGGATGTCAGGCAGTAAGGGTTTCAGGATTTCAGAGACTATGGCCGCCACAGGGCCCTCTCCCGCGTTTTCTGGGAGGCCCCTCAGTCGTATATTATTGCGGCGTGATCTGTTCGCCATGTCCTCAATAGTCAGTTCTGCTGCCTCCATCCTGGCAGTCAATTGGTTAATCTGCGTGATGGCCGTATTATGGGCCTTCGTCGTAGTTTCCAGCCTTGTTTCCAGCCTCGAGGTGCGGTCTCCCAGGGTCTGGATTTCATCCCGCAGCAGCTTGACGGCTCGGTCTATCTCACCGGCCAAGAACGATTTCACTTCGGCAAGCGAGGTGAGAATTTGGGCTGTGTCCGGAGTGCTCTGAGGACCCGCAGCATTGGTCCCGAGCGCTGGCTCCTCACCTCCCTCCTTCCCGCCACCGCCGCCATCTTGGCGATCTGGGGTCGCAGCTCGCGTGGCGAAGAATTCTGCCACGGATGTACCGGATTCCTGGCCCTTTTTTTGGTTCTTCTTCTGTTGTTGCCTCCTGTCCATCTCTGGGAGCAGAGAGAATGTCTTATATTTGCGTTTGATCGAATTTTATAGCTAATGTTTGCTGGTTAGCGGTGCGGCGGAGCGGAGCTCTAGGCAAACGCGTCCAGCTCGCTCCGTGTCCAAGCCACGCCCCCCCCCACAAGTCTTATATCCCCGAATAATCAGGATATGAGCGTCCAAGTTGTAAAATAGCGCTCAGATCCCTGTAGTGTAGCCGAATCGCCACCGGGGTAAAGTTTTGTCCAACCGCACACGTGGCTGCTGCCCAAGATAGTTCCATTAGAAAAGAGGCAGCAGCCGGTCAATCTTTGGGAGTTCCTATACGAACTCAAACGAAGAGTCTCCCTGACTCGTAGGGAGCGAATGCTCCCCTTTTTTGGGGTGTTTTTTTCCCCCGAACAGTGCTCTCCTGGCTTGTCTGTAAGAGAACAGTGTTCCCAGGGTTTGCTAGATATCCGTCATACAGTTCCACACACTCAACGACCAAGTACCGCTGCCTGCTTCGGGAGACAAAATGGCCGCCATTCGCTGTAGCAGGTGCGTTCGGTTATACAAATTGCGGTCACCCAGAGAGAGTACTTAAGTTAAGTGTTTCTTTTGAAGTTAAAAAAGCCAGGCGGTGGCCGGTATTCAGTAGTTTAAAATACCGAACTAAAGGGAATACAGATTGGATTCTGTGAAATTGGGAAAGTTAAAATACCGAAGTTCTTCACAAAGATGTTCTGTATCAGGGAGATTATTGATTTAGCAAGAGGTGACTCAATTATCTCCCAGACACAGAGACGTCAGGGAGTGACTACTTATGTGAACAATGGAGACCAGCTTGTCCCATTAAACTTTATCATTGTCCCAACATCAAGTGTTGTCTGTTGTATGGGGGGAATAAGGGCTATAACACTAAACAGCTCTTTCTTCCAGCTAAAGGGATATTTTAGCGATGATACCCAGCCAGATTTGGCGTTTCAGAGAGCTCTTTATGGGGATGTATGGCATGTGGGGGTGCTTCTCTGTATTATGTGTATTTTCGGGGTTTATTTGTGTTCGACTTTCTGTGTCTGGGAGATAATTAGTTTAACCGACAGCTGACAATGATCTCCTAAACACAAAGACGCGTAGGCGGGCTTATGTTACTTTGAATGGAGACCCCTGCTGGGGGGCTGTATATAAATTCAGTGTACCTTGCCTTAATAAAACAATTCTTCTTCACCCATCACTAAGTCTCGACTAGTGTTTGGATAAGATAGCGGTATCCTTAGCAGAAGGGTATTATCACTCTGGAGCTATTGACAACTGTGAAAGGGACTACCTATGCCGAAAGTAACCAACCTTCTTGAGGGTATACTGCCACAACCGCCACACTATCCGAGGCAGTTAGCCTTTGGGAACAGCACCTTTTAATCTGTCCACTATTTTGCACTATCCTCCTGATTTAGAAACTGAGTGTCTGGATAATTTGTTTAACCATTCACATTGCTGTATATGTGAATACTTTATATGTTGTTTTTGACACTATGTCCATAGAAACATAGAATGTGACGGCAGATAATGAACCATTCATCCAATTTTCTAAATACTTTCATTAGTCCCTTGCCTTATCTTATAACTAGGATAGCCTTATGCCTTTCCCACGCATTCTGCTGGAAGGCTGTTATATGCATCCCCTACCCTCTCAGTGAAAGTATACTTGCTGATATTATTTTTAAACTTTTGCCCCTCTAATTTAAGACTTTACTTATGTGAGGGACCGCCTCACACCCACCCTGGACCCAAGCCCAGGATCCAGCTTCCAGTGGGTGGACCTCTCCTACTCCAGAGAGTCTAGCAGGAATAGCTGTGTAGCTCTTACAAGAGCTCTCCTCCACCCAGTATCACTGGCGGATCCGGCGGGGGGCAACGGGGCAATTGTCCCCCCCCCCCCCGAGATTCTCTCCTGCCGACTAACGCAGGGCTGGCATTGTCCAAGTGCCAGCCCTGCAATGTGCCTGCGGACCGGGGAGATCAGAGATTTCCCTCCCCGGTCTGCAGGCACAGTGCTGACAGATGTCAGGGGAGAGAGAGAGGATCCGGGAGCTCTTACCTGCAGCTCCTCCGGGTCCTACCCTCGCAAACACGGGGCGTTGCCGCGGTTACCACGGCAACGCTCCAAATCTCACGAGAGTGAACTCTAGCCCTGGAGCTGCAGGCTAGAGTTCATGCTTACCACTGGAACCACCAGGGATCCCCACCGGACCACCAGGGATGGACAAATGTCCCCCCTCCTCCCAGTAAAGGTAAGCAGGAAGGGGGGACATAAATCTATTTAATTTTTTTAATTCTTTATTTATTTATTTTTTTATCAAAAAGTCCCCCTACCCTCCTCACCACACATTCACACATTGCCCCCCATACACACACATTGCCCCCACATACACTGCCCCCCATACACACACTGCCCCATACACAAACTGCCCTTACACACACATACACTGCCCCATACACAAACTGCCCCCACACACACATACACTGCCCCATACACAAACTGCCCCCACACACACATACACTGCCCCTATACACACACACACTGCCCCTATACACACACACACTGCCCCCACATACACATACACTGCCCCCATACACACATACTCTGCCCCCATACACACACTGCCCCCCACACACATACACAGCCCCCCACACACATACACAGCCTCCATACACACACTGCCCCCCACACACACACTGCCCGCATACACATACACTGCCCCCATACACACACTGCCCCCCACACACACACTGCCCGCATACACATACACTGCCCCCATACACACACTGCCCCCACACACACACACACTACCCCATACACATACACTGCCCCCCCACACACACACACTGCCCCCCATTCACAGCCTCCATACACAAACTGCCCCCCACACACACACTGCCCCCATACACATACTGCCCCCCACACACACACACTGCCCCCATACACAAACTGTCCCATGGGCGTAGGAACCGGTGAGATGGGGGGACACATCCCCCCCAGCAAATCATGCGGGGGGACAGGTTATGGGGAAATCCCCCCCCAGCTCCATCGGCCCCCCTCATGCTGCAGCAGCCCGAGCGCTCTGCAGAGAGCCTCAGGCGGCTGCAGCTTTGCCCAGGCTGGTGCGTCCATGAGGGCGCACCGCCCGTGCGCAGCATGAGGAGTGGGGCTGACAGGAGGGAAGCGCTCAGCGCTCCCTCCTGTCACTCCCTCACTGTAGCATGGCCGAGCCCTGTAGTGTGCACTTCCTTTTAGTCCGGCCGGGTACAGGAAACAAAAGCTCCCTGTACCCGCGGACCATACAGGGCTCGGCCACTCTACAACAGAGGTAGGGGAGGGGGAGGAAGAGAGTAGGGAGGGAGGGAGGGGGGGGGGAGAAAAAAGAGAGTGACAAGGGATGGAGGGGGGGAGAAAAAAGAGAGTGACAAGGGAGGCAGGGAGAGGGAGAAAAAAGAGTGACAAGGGAGGGAGGGGTAGAAAAAGGAGAGTGACAAGGGAGGGAGGGGGAGACAAAAGAGAGTGACAAGGGAGGGAGGGGGAGAAAAAAGAGAGTGACAAGGGAGGGAGGGGGAGAAAGAGTGACAAGGGAGGGAGGGAGGGGGAGAAAGAGAGTGACAAGGGAGGGAGGGAGGGAGGGGGAGAAAGAGAGTGACAAGGGAGGGAGGGAGGGGGAGAAAGAGAGTGACAAGGGAGGGGGAGAAAGAGAGTGACAAGGGAGGGGGAGAAAGAGAGTGACAAGGGAGGGGGAGAAAGAGAGTGACAAGGGAGGGAGAAAGAGAGTGACAAGGGAGGGAGGGGAGAAAGAAAGTGACAAGGGAGGGAGGGGGAGAAAGAGTGAGAAGGGAGGGGGAGAAAGTGTGAGAAGGGAGGGGGAGAAAGAGAGGGAGGGAGGGGGAGAAAGAGAGTGACAAGGGAGGGGTGGAGAAAGAGAGTGACAAGGGAGGGAGGGGGGGAGAAAGAGAGTGACGAGGGAGGGGGAGAAAGAAAGTGACAAGGGAGGGAGGGGGAGAAAGAGAGTGATAAGGGAGGGAGGGGGAGAAAGAGAGTGATAAGGGAGGGAGAGAGATTGACATCCATCACACACACACACACACACAATCACACAATCATGCAACCCTTACACACACAGAAACACACAATGGAATGCAATAAAGTGACAGGGAGGAGGGGGGATTAACTGACAGGGATGGGGGAATTGAAGGGGGGGAATAAAGGGACAGGGAGGAGGGGGGGTTAATTGTGAAGGAGGGGGGTTAATTGACAGGGAGGGGGTAATTGAAAGGGGGGGAAATAAAGTGACAGGGAGGGTGGGGGGGATAAATTGAAAGGGGGGGAATAAATTGAAAGGGATGGGGGAATTGAAAGGGAGGGGGGAATAAATTGACAGGGATGGTGGGGGGATAAATTGAAAGGGAGGGGGGGGAATAAATTGACAGGGAGGGTGGGGGGATAAATTGAAAGGGATGGAGGCGATAAATTGAAAGGGATGGGGAATTGATGGGGGAGGAAGGGAGAATAAGAGTGGGGAGGGGGGAAGAGAGTGACAACGGGGGAGAAGAGAGTGACAAGGGAGGGGGGAGAAGAGAGTGACAAAGGAGGGGGGGAAGAGAGTGACAAAGGAGGGGGGGAAGAGAGTGACAAGGGAGGGAGAGGGGGGAGAAGAGAGTCACAAGGGAGGGAGAGGGGGGAGAAGAGAGTCACAAGGGAGGGGGGAGAGATTGACACCCATCACACACACACACACACAATGCACCCCTTACGCACAGAAAAACACACAATGCATTACACACACAGACACACACACACACACAAGCAATGCATCCCTTACACACACAGAAACACACAATGCATTCCTTACACACACTCAATGCACCCCTTACAGACGCACACACTGCATTCCGTACATACACAGAAACACACCTTGCAGCCCTTACACATACAAACACACAATGCATTCCTTACACATATCAGGACATCCCCTACACACTCCACCCCCTGTGAACAAACTCATTGGTGGAACATGAAGGTGGACCCTGGGACACAGACCTTGAGCGGTGTAAAGGGCCCCCAAAAAATGGAGCTGCTTCCCGTTCTCCCAGAACATTGATTTTTGTGACCACAGTTACAAACAGCCTCCAGAGAGCCTGTTCTACACCAGACCAGTGGAGCCAGACTGCAGCCAGAGCCCATCACCATCCTCATCTGATTGTAAGTAGGCAATCTAGCATATTATTCGTGGCACTTATCTCTAATTTACCTCACATTAAAGAAACACTATAGTCCCCAGAACCACTGCAGCTTAATGTAGTGGTTCTGGTGTCTATAGCCTGTCCCTGCAGGCCTTTTAATGTAAACACGGTGGCACTGCAGCACTGGCGTTAGTTAACATGGCAGATCATATGGGTGGGGCATTGTGATGTCACATGGGGGGGGGGCAAACTTTACTATTGCCTAGGGCGGCAAAAATCCTTGCACCGGCCCTGTGTGTAAGGGATGTCTTGATATGTGTGTAAGGAATGCATTGTGTGAATCTGTGTTTGTATGTGTAAGGGCTGCAAGGTGTATTTCTGTGTATGTACGGGATGCAGTGTGTGCGTCTGTAAGGGGTGCATTGAGTGTGTGTACAGGGTGCATTGAGTGTGTGTAAGGAATGCATTGTGTGTTTCTGTGTGTGTAAGGGTTGCATGATTGTGTGAGTGTGTGTGTGTGTGTGTGCACGGGGTGCATTGAGTGTGTGTGTGTGTGTGTGATGGGTGTCAATCTCTCCCCCCTCCCTTGTCATTCTCTTCTCCCCCCTCTCCCTCCCTTGTCACTCTCTTTCCCCCCCCTCCTTTGTCACTCTCTTCTCCCCCCTCCTTTGTCACTCTCTTCTCCCCCCTCCTTTGTCACTCTCTTCTCCCCCCTCCCTTGTCACTCTCTTCTCCCCCCTCCCTTGTCACTCTCTTCTCCCCCCTCCCTTGTCACTCTCTTCTCCCCCCTCCCTTGTCACTCTCTTCTCCCCCGTTGTCACTCTCTTCCCCCCTCCCCACTCTTATTCTCCCTTCCTCCCCCATCAATTCCCCATCCCTTTCAATTTATCCCCACCATCCCTTTCAATTTATCCCCCCACCCTCCCTGTCAATTTATCCCCCCCCCTTTCAATGTATCCCCCCACCATCCCTGTCAATTTATTCCCCCCTCCCTTTCAATTCCCCTATCCCTTTCAATTTATTCCCCCCCTTTCAATTTATCCCCCCCACCCTCCCTGTCACTTTATTTCCCCCCCTTTCAATTACCCCCTCCCTGTCAATTAACCCCCCTCCTTCACAATTAACCCCCCTTCTCCCTGTCACTTTATTTCCCCCCCTTTCAATTCCCCCATCCCTGTCAGTTAATCCCCCCTCCTCCCTGTCACTTTATTCCCCCCCCCTTTTAATTCCCCCCTCCCTGTCAATTAATCCCCCCCCCCTTACAATTGATCTCCCCCTCCTCCCTGTCACTTTATTTCCCCCCCTTAAAATTCCCCCTCCCTGTCAATGAATTCCCCCTCCTCCCTGTCACTTTATTTCCCCCCCTTTCAATTCCCCATTCCTGTCAATTAATCCCCCCCTCCTCCCTGTCACTTTATTCCCCCCCCCTTTCAATTACCCCCTCCCTGTCACTTTATTCCCTCCCCTTTCAATTCCCCCCTCCCTGTCAATTAATTCCCCCCTCCCTTTCAATTCCCCCCTCCCTGTCAATTAATCCCCCCCTCCCTCCCCTACCTCTATTGTAGCGTGGCTGAGCTCTGTATGGTCTGGCTGGGTACAGGGAGCTTTTGTTTCCTGTACCCGGCCGGACTAACAGGAAGTGCACACTCAGTGTTCACTTCCTGTTAGTCCGGCTGGGTACAGGAGACAGATGCTCCCTGTACCCGCGGACCATACAGGGCTCGGCCACGCTACAGTGAGGGAATGACAGGAGGGAGCACTGAGCGCTTCCCTCCTGTCAGCCCCTCTCCTCATGCTGCGCCTGGGCGGTGTGCCCTCATGGACGCACCAGCCCGGGCAAGGCTGCAGCCGCCTGAGGCTCTCTGCAGAGCGCTCGGGCAGCTGCAGCATCAGGGGGGCCGGCGCTCCTGGCGGCGCCCCTTCCCAAAGGGCGCCCTAGGCGGCTGCCTAGTCCGCCTAACAGGTAGCGCCGGCCCTGCTTACACACTCCACCCCCTGGGAACAAACTCATTGGTGGAACATGAAGGTGGACCCTGGGACCCAGACCTTGAGCTGTGTAAAGGGCCCCCAAAAAATGGAGCTGCTTCCCGTTCTCCCAGAACATTGATTTTTGTGGCCACAGTTACAAACAGCCTCCAGAGAGCCTGTTCTACACCAGACCAGTGGAGCCAGACTGCAGCTAGAGCCCATCATCATCCTCATCTAGTTGTAAGTAGGCAATCTAGCATATTATTCGTGGCACTTATCTCTAATTTATCTCACATTAAAGAAACACTATAGTCCCCAGAACCACTGCAGCTTAATGTAGTGGTTCTGGTGTCTATAGCCTGTCCCTGCAGGCCTTTTAATGTAAACACGGCGGCACTCCAGCACTGGCGTTAGTTAACATGGCAGAAAAATAATTGGAAAGGGTTAGGGGGGCTACTAATAAGGATAGGGGGAGAGTGGTAGGTAGAAAAATAATTGGAAGGGTTTAGGGGGCTACTAATATGGATGGGAGGAGGGGGGAGGTAGAAAAATTATTGGAAGGGGTTAGGGGAGTACTAATATGAATGGAAGGGGTAGGGTGGGTTCTAATATGCATGGAAGGGGTTAGGGGTACTAATATGCATGGAAGGGGTAAGGGGTTAATATGCGTGGAAGGGGTAGGTGGGGTTCTTTTGTGCATGGAAGGGGTAGGGGTGGTTCTAATATTCATGGGAAGGGTAGGGGTGGTTCTAATCAGGAGGATCCCGGCGCTGTATCCGGGTAAGTAAAACCCCTTCCCTGTAGTGACCCTTTAATGTTATTATTTAATCATTTATATAGCGACTGCAAATTCCGTAGCGCTGTACAATGGGATAAACAACTCCTAGTTTACGGAATAAGAATATACCCGGCGAGTAAAAATGCTATCCCCCCCAGATTTTTTGGGGTTCCTACGCCCATGAACTGTCCCCACATACACTCTCCCCCCATAAACACACTGCCCCCACACACACATACACTGCCTTCATACACACACTGCCCCCCACACACACACTGCCCCCACACACACACTGCCCCCACACACACACTGCCCCCCACACACACACACACTGCCACACACACACATACAGTCCCCCATACACACACTGCCCCCCCCCCCCACACACACACACACATTGCGACACACACACAGTCCCCCATACACACACTGCCCCCACACACAAATACACTGTCCCCCTATACACACACCATACACATCACACATTGCACCACACACATATACACTGCCCACCCATACACATACTGCCCCACATACACACACATTGCCCCACACACCCTACACATTCACACAATACACCCCTCACATTACACCACTGCTCCTATGCCCTACTGCAGCCCCATATCCCAGGTAAGTTGTCAAAGTGTTCTTAAATGGTTTGACTACTTACTCTGGGAGGGAGTCCCGGCACTACTGGCACCATAACCACTACACAGAGCTGTAGTGGTTATTGTGCATGGATTATTTCTTTAAAATAATATAAAAGTGCCCCTCACGAGATCAGTCTCTGGATCCACCCAGTATAGCAATCAGAAGCAGGTATAGCTGTTACCTACAATCACGAAATGAGGCTGCGTTTTGAGGGTGAAGTGAACGGATTTTAATGGGACCACGCTTGGCCTTCTATGACAATCCCATTCAAGCGGCACTCCCCCCTGGACCTGAGAGTAAACCACAGTAGAAACAAATACAACAGATCCAGGACACTCCCATACAAACTAGGTCAATCCCTCCTCTGTACCTGGGAGATAATTGAGTCAAGTACTGTATTTATTGTATTTTTGTAGTTATATCCCCTGATAGCCCAGATCTGGGTGAAAAACATATCCAAAAATCACCCAGATCGGTTCAGGAATTTCCTGGAAGTTATGGCCGACCGCACGCATGGTCCCATGCCCAAAACAGTTTCACAGAATCACGGCTAAGTGCCGCTGGGGACCGACCGGAAACCGGAAAGTTTGCATGCTGAAAATAGTTCCAGGGCATTCGCGGCTAAGTCCCCCTGAAGTCTATTCGCGGTTTTGGTCCATGCAAACAGCCGCCAGTGAGCTAGCGTACGGTTCTATAGAAAGTGCCGAACCAGGGGTAATAAAATCTGGGTCTTTACAGTCGCTGACCTAGCCCATAGTCTTTTGGCAGGAGGCTGGCAAGCAGGCCCCTCCAAAAGCCCATAGCGAGGTTCTGTTCGCCACAATATATTTAAATGTTTACAGACACCAGCTGATTTAGTATGTGATGTCAGGGTATTTATATCGGCAGACATTTTGTGCTATGATAGAAATACAAAGTGTATATTCTGAAGTCATTGTTGAACAGACCAGACTCCATTTTGTTATATTCAAGTTAACAAAGACACGAAATTTCTATCCTTTCTCTAAAACTGACCGCTTTGCCCGAGCTGAATGGAATGTGTAGTATAAACAAACCAAATAGATAAGACATGAAGACGGGGGATGGATAGACTGTCTAAAATGCTAATGGAATAGAATAAATTCTAAACCCAGACATAGGTGACAGGGAAGATTAAATAATTATTTTACTTTCTATACCTAACAGATTCCCATTGTATTTAGGGGTCATTTGTAGTATTACAAACTGTCATATTAGGAATTACTACAGAAAATGCAGTCACATAGTCTGAGAAAGACCCTTTGATCTGAAAGGATACTTAAAATTATGGCACTGTAAAGATAAGCCAAAATGAAGTCAAAATAGCCACCAGGAAAAGTTAACTCTTTCCTGGATAGGTATGTTTAGTGGGACAAGACTGCCATCTAGAGCCCAAATACTAAAATGGTAACCTAGAAAGAAACCACACCTACAGCATTGTGATTGGTTACAATCACTGACGAACAGACAAAGTTTCCCCTTTAAAAAGTCAAGCATTCAGAGAGATTGAGAACACTCTCGACGTTCAAAGATTCAGGGAGAGAGATCGATCAAGGCAGAGCCAGGAGGGGTAATGCAGAGAAAGAGACCCATGACAAACAAGTTCCTGAAGTTACCTGAGAACATCTGGTGAGAATATCTATTTACTGGTAATTATCCTGAATTCATTAATTAATTTAAATTAATTAATATTTTCTAGTAGCATGATATATGACTGGATAAAATCGCGATCAGATTTCAATATTTAGAAATCTTAATAACTAAAGAATATATATATGGTTATAGCATCCCATCTGCAGCTGGGATTAATATAGCCATTAATGTATTTATGTGACATATCACAAATTAGCATATCGTGACATTTATCCAGCTGTATTGATTTGCTCTAAAATAAGATAAAATATCTGTTAGACAAATTAATTAAATATCAGCTTATAGTACATGTAGGTTTCTCATTGGATGAATTCAAGGAAATGACTAATGACTATGACTGGTTTAAATGTTATTTTATTTAAATTACATAAGAGTAGATCTTAATTACTTAGGAGGTCTAGCCAGCATTGAAAGGGTTATTTCTAACTGCCAGCTGAAAGTCTTTATGGCTTTATTGCTTTACGCTGCACGCTGAGGAATTATCTTCTCCCCGTGAAACTTTCTTTCTCTCTGTGAAGAAGGTCGTAAATCTTGTCTTGAAGGCTAATGCTGTAGATTCTAAACTACGTCTTAGCCATTGGGAAATGTTTTTTATAAATTGCATATTGTTTTATACTGAATATTCATTAACCCCTTAAGGACCAAACTTCTGGAATAAAAGGGGATCATGACATGTCACACATGTCATGTGTCCTTAAGGGGTTAATTATTCTTACGCATGTTATTCATTATTATTATTTAAAATGTCGCAATAAATTATCTAGTTTTATAACAATTGTGATTTTATTATATGGTTTACATTTCACTTATAACGATAACGATCTTTGGGATCTGAGAATTGAAAATCGTGGGCAATTCTCATCTGTTTACTATTATTATCCCATAAATATCCCCACAGTGAGAAGAGAGAGAGTTGTATTTATTGTCATAGCCCTTTCATATCTATAGTTTTACTGACTACTGGTATTATACCTTGTCACGGGTAACAGGGTCTCTTAGTGTCCCTTGGTCACCACTTCTCTAATCCTTCACTGGTTCTGGATTCAGCTACAGCATACAGTGATTATAGCCCTCTGGAACATTGTAAAATCCCCAATATAGTGGACAAGACCAGTTGTATTCGGTAAAAGAAGAGAAATGTTTATTTCGGGGAAAACCACATGTATTTATCCCCCTACAAACCAAACCCTGTGTCTTGGACAATTTATTTTGGTGCTGGACACCACAACACATTTCTCAATGCCTTTCATATAAGCTAATTAAACACAATGGTTTTCACCCAGTTCATCATTTTAAAATTAACTGAGCACACAAGTCACGGCTTCTGTGACATACCTATACTTATAGATCATTATATTTAGACTGCAGAAAAACTGCAGGACAGCCACCTAAAGCTATTTAGTGTAATGAGAGTCTGTAACTGTATGCGAGACAGGATAGCAGTATGTAGTACTATAGTTGCCTCTAGTGGTGCCTTCGGAAAATAACAATCCAGCCTTTTAACAAAAGGAGTGATACATGATTTCTGTACTAAGATTTTTATAATTTTTGCACCCTTATTAATTAATGAGTGTTTACGTGGCATTTGTTTAGTTAAAGAAGATCTACTCCTTTTTAATTTCCTGGTATAGAATACATTGTGATACTATATGCACAGATAAGAAATAACAAATTGGTACTTAACACATTACACATCAACTATTTTTATCAAAAGTTGTGTTGTAGAGAACACCAGTATTTAATTTTCTATCTTATTTTGTTGTTGGAACCGATGGGAGGAAGCACTGTTGTCAGGACTGGCGCCAGGAGTAATAATTTACAAACTTACCATTGATTCCGTTTCTGCCCCTCCCCCACGTGTTCTCAGAGGAGAGTCTGTAAGGCTTTCGTGTTGAGCGCCAAGAGAACAATGAGTGGGGTGACTTACACCCTAACCACGCCCTCTATCGCTCTGCCTACTTGTGGTGCAGTTCCCCATCAGGTCGTACTCACGCTATATAAAGCCTTGCTCGGAGCTCACGTTCTTCATTCGGCTGTGATCGTCATAGAAGAGAACCATGTCTGGCAGAGGTAAAGGCGGAAAGGGACTCGGGAAAGGCGGCGCTAAGCGGCACAGGAAGGTCCTGCGTGACAACATCCAGGGCATTACCAAGCCTGCAATCCGCCGCCTGGCTCGCAGGGGAGGAGTGAAACGTATCTCCGGCCTCATCTACGAAGAGACTCGCGGGGTGCTGAAGGTCTTCCTGGAGAATGTTATCCGAGACGCCGTCACCTACACCGAGCATGCCAAGAGGAAGACTGTGACCGCCATGGACGTAGTCTATGCCCTTAAACGCCAGGGCCGCACTCTCTATGGCTTCGGAGGTTAACCATCATCTCATCCCCCTTTCTTGTGATCTCCCATCAAAGGCCCTTTTCAGGGCCACCCACCATTTCCTAATAGAGCTGTGTCTGTCACTGCCCGCGTTGGATGCTCTGTGTGCTAGTTAAAGCCGGCTTCCTTTCTCTTTATTACATTGGCGGTCACTGTGGACAGGATAATGTTAAACTCCCGTTTATTACTGGCTCTAAGAGCCGTCATGTTAACCAGTTTTAATAAACCGCAGGACTTTATTAAGAAACCTTTCCACCCCAGCAGTGCGATGTGCAGGTCCTGCGTGCTCTAAGGCAGAACCTGAGGAAAACAAAACACGGAGTGCGGACTAATGTCGCCACCTTGTGTCAATTTGAGGAATTTCCCCTGTGAAGCTGAGCCAGAGAGAAGCGCGATTTCCCGGTGATTAGTTATTGTTCCCTGAGGACCGGTCTCCTCCCAGTCGGCAGAGTCCATCGTCTGCTGAGGAAGGGGAATTATGCAGAGCGGGTGGGAGCCGGTGCCCCCGTCTATCTGGCTGCAGTGCTGGAGTACCTGACCGCTGAGATCCTGGAGCTGGCAGGCAATGCCGCCAGAGATAACAAGAAAACCCGCATCATTCCCCGCCATCTCCAGCTTGCTGTCCGTAACGACGAAGAGCTCAACAAACTGCTGGGAGGAGTGACTATCGCACAGGGAGGTGTCCTGCTCAACATCCAGGCTGTGCTGCTGCCCAAGAAAACCGAGAGCCACAAGTCAAAGAGCAAGTAAATCATCAAACACAGATTCTTCATACCCAAAGGCTCTTTTAAGCCTTTCCTAACTGAGCTGAATGATCTTACCACCGACTCTGCACCATTAAAAATCTATATAATCTACCATCAGTTTCAGGCTGGTTTCAACCACTGAATATAAACAATGAGAAATACTGTGTAATCTAGTTTGGAGAGACAGCAGGGGGTTATTTATTGGAATTTTAAGATTCTAAGCTTGGGGGCGGATAGGTTGCCAGTGCAGCTGCTGTTTTATTTTTAAGCAAATTTCACATTTTGAATTCCGTGCTTGAAATTCTTCTTTTATAGTGTTATTCACTAAATAGCTCAAATTCCGAGTCAGCTATTGTTTCCGTCCGAGTAACTGAAAGCACTCATGGCAGTTCCGGTGTTTAGGATTATATTCACACAGGTGTAAAAGGGCTACGTGGAGAGGGAAGGATTTAGGCTCATTCGAGTGCAGATTTGGTGGCTCTTAAAAGAGCCTTTGTGGTGTTTGTGTGAGCAGGTTAAGAGTTTAAGCTCTCTCTCCTCTGATCCTACGAGCCAGCTGGATGTCTTTGGGCATGATGGTGACCCTCTTGGCGTGGATGGCACACAAGTTGGTATCCTCAAAGAGACCCACCAGGTAAGCCTCGCTAGCCTCTTGCAGAGCCATGACGGCAGAGCTCTGGAAGCGCAGATCAGTCTTGAAATCCTGAGCAATCTCACGGACAAGGCGCTGGAAGGGCAGCTTGCGGATGAGCAGCTCGGTGGACTTCTGGTAACGGCGGATCTCCCGGAGAGCCACAGTTCCCGGCCGGTAACGGTGAGGCTTCTTCACTCCGCCGGTAGCTGGAGCGCTCTTCCTGGCAGCTTTGGTGGCTAGCTGCTTGCGGGGAGCCTTGCCTCCGGTGGATTTACGGGCAGTCTGCTTAGTTCTGGCCATGTCTTCGCGATCACAGAAAGGAAAATCGAATGAAGACAAAGGGCCACAGCCTTCTATTTATAGGCCGCAGGGCGCATTCTGATTGGCCCGTTCTCTGTACTCATTTTGATTCGCTGTTTTTCGTCCGCATTCTGATTGGACGACAAAATTAACCGTTCCTGAGTTCAAACTGGGCGCCAAAATTTCCATCCTCACAGATTATAGAGACGGAACTAGATCTGCTTTTATATAACTGGTACTATTAGCGCTCTATCCGCTGCAGTGATTCATTAAACTATTCCGCGATTAGGGAGAAGGGAGATTAAAGCGGACTCCCTGACATATCATCCTACTCCTGCGTGTTTGTAGATTTGTGTCAGTGGGCGTTCATTATGGGCCGGGCCAGGCCGGGCCGGTCCCTCTGTTTATGGCTCTTACAGCTTTGCGTTTCAGCATAAAGTGACTCCTTACAATAGGCCGCTAGATGGCGACATTGCATTAAATATGCCAGTGGAAAACACCGTTGCTTGGGGGAAATGTACTTTTATTACAAGTCTCCAAACTGAGACGGGGAGTATCTAATCCCTTTCAGAACTCCGTCACACATTGTAATGGCACCAACAGCATGATAGATACTCCTAAATCTGTATTGTAGGCAATGGATGTGTTTACAAAACTAAACCTATTTTGTACTGGCAGCGATAGCTGAACAATCTAAAGTGGAACGTCCGAGCATTCCATTCCTAATCTAAACGAATATCCCCTTCCTCAACATACAGCGTGTAAAAGCTAATACACTCAAAACCCACGATTCCCCTGTGGTCATAGCTCTGAAAGGACAAGGTGGTGGCTCTTAGAAGAGCATTTGGGGGTTTTATAAAAAGTAAAATACACAAGCAGTTCTTATTTCTTCTTGGGAGCTGCTTTTTTAGCCTTTGCTGGACTCTTAGCGGCTTTGGGCTTGGCTGCCTTTTTAGCCGGGCTCTTTGTTGCTTTTTTTTTTTTTTTTTTTTTAATTCTTTATTTTAGTTGTGCAGGTGGTTACAATATTTCCATAAGCGCCACAACAGCATATTTCAGTCTTCATACAAGTTAAACAGTGGCATAACAATTTGCACAGTTTTTGTATTTAACATGCTTAACTAAATAGTGGATTCATCAGAGTATTGGTGAATGAAATAAAGTAAGATAGCTGAAAGTTACCGGTCGCTTAACCTTGCGGGGATGCCTATGTTATTGTATAGATTGCAAGAACACTTTTACTACAGAGTAGCATCTGGCTACACAGTAAAGAGAAGTAAGTATGCTATGAATGCTAAGGTAATAGGAATAGCTTTACATGTAATGGAGTATTCAAGTCACGATATATATTTATAGGCATAGCTTGGTAGAGTGGTAGCGATTAGTAATACCTCGTTATTTGTAGTAATGACAGATTATAACAGTAAGACATACGGCCTATATTTAAACCCTAGAAACCCATCACTCCCTGTCACCTCTGCAGCCCAGGCTTCACTAATTAGACTATGAGTGGAGAAGACATTGTAGGGCAGCTAACGTAGTTATTTGCTTGTCGGAGCAGTCGATTATGACAGAAGAGGGTTAGGAGGTGCCCCCGTGCCTCAGCTAGGTATTCCTGGTGTCTTGAGGGCTGCATGCGTGTCTTACAGGATTACTAATATGGGCCTGATGCCCTTGTGTGGGACATAGAGATCGCCTTGGAGGGTGAGATATTCCCCATGTGGCGTCGTCCGCAGCCTTGTGTTGCTTTGACGTTTAAAGGGAACTCTCCTGGAACTCGGGCCACTTCTTCCCATGGGTAAGGCCGGTGCAAGGGTAGTTATTGAAAGCTATTAACATGGACCTATGGCGGTAGCTAAGCACTCGTGGACAACAAGTTAAGCGGTGGGCTTGGCCATCTGGGGCGTTTTAGCGTTTCAGATAGGGTGCCACTATAGTTTAGGTGGAGAGCTAAAACAGGTTTATTTTTGGGAAGCCCACTCTATATACACTATATAAACATAAGAAAAACACAATATAGTAAAACAAGACTTATGCTGCCACAACGGCGTGGGTAAGCAGTTAACCAAACATGTTGCAATGGTTGTTAGGCTTAAGTGCAGGTTGCACATTGTTATATGTGTATTGTTGTCACCTGTCTGGTGGTTACTCTGTTACGGAGCATGAAAGGTGTGGTACGAGGCCAGTTTGCGCCGTACAACATGGGCAATATGAGGTAAAAACTAGAGCTGAGAACGTTGCCCAACAGATTGGCAGTGCTAGTACCGCTCGGGCGTGCGTTCCTGTTAAACATCCCACACTCTTTAATGTGGCAGAGAGCATGCTAGATAAGTTGCATATTTTGGTGTGTCGTACGTAATGCCAGTTAACCTGTGCATTGTGTGCTTGAGCCGAATAACCAGCTCAGAAAAACCATGCCCATAAAGTGTATCATGTTGGAATGGCCATGCGTAATACTAGTGGGACCTGAGCGCAGCCAACAAATTGTGTAGGAGAGACGAGGGTTTCGAGCTGCTGTTGGTGGGTAGTGTGTAATGTGGGTGAAGTGGGTGACTTTGCTGTGGTGAAGCGGTGTTTTATATCGTGAGTGAATTAGGCGAGGAAGGTCTGGACTATGTCGTGAGTGTGTCATATACCCTTCGCTGGGTTAGGGAGAGTAAATTTATAGCTTGGTGTGGTGTGTGTAGACGGGGACGCGTGTCCCTGTGCTGGGAGGGATGGAGGCCATGGCTAGGCGTGTATGCCTGCTGAAATTTGTATGCTGAGAGAGTGGGGGTTTGGTGCATGGGTCTAGCCCCTTTCGGGTACCTGTTACAGTCCCCGCTGCCAAAGTCAATAGGTTTAATGTTCCCCCTATGAAAATAGTTTTTCTGTGGTCCGCGGCTGATCTTGTCTGCCGGTCTGTCCTGTGCCAGACCGTGTAGTCGGTCAAGTGGTGAGTGCCACATATGGGTCGGGTGTGCAACCTGTCGGTAGGAAAGGGACGGATCTCTCTGGGTCCCACGAGAGTTGTTGGGGAGTTGTTCTCTCCTGGTGTGCTGGAATGAGGGAGTCCGGAGGAAGGCCCAGTGCCTGTAGGAGCGGTGCTGCGTCGGTCAGTTCCCTGATTTGGTGGGAGTCCAGCCCCAGCTGTACGGTGAGTATATGGGACATTTGCCATCTGTATTTAAGGTCCCGTTGGCGGAGAAGCGTGGTGAGCGGTTGGAGGGAACGTCGCCAAGCCAGGGTGTCCCTCGAGAGGTCGGCAAAGAAGCTCACCGCCATCCCCTCAAATTGAAACGGCGTCTTTCCTCTCAGGGCGGCTTGGACCATTGTTTTGTCCCTTCTTGTTTGGAAGGTGAGTATAATGTCTCGCGAGGCTTCGGTTGGCGCCCTTGGCGGTTTTGGGATCCTAAATATGTTGGCGAGGGCTATCTTGTTGGCCTGTGTGGGCGGCAGTATAGCTGCAAGGAGACGTTTGACTACCTGTGGGAGATCTCTGTCAGGGGTCGTATCGGAGATCCCTCTGATTTTCAGATTATCCCGTCTTCCTGCGTCTTCCTGCTCCGCCATGCGGTGTTCATGCAGCATTTGTTGCCGTTGGAGGACTTGTACTGTTTGTCTGAGTTCCCCGATGTCTCGAACATTGGTTTTGGTAGTGCATTCTAGCGTGTGTAAACGGGTTGTCAGTCCCCGCAGGTCGCCCCTGAGTGCTGCTATGTCGTTATGTAAATCTTTATGATGATCTGCGAGTAGCTGTGTGAGGACCGATATAGTCACTGGAGCGGTGTCCGGGTTAGTGGTAGTCGGCCGTTTCGGCTGTTCTAGCCTGGGGGTTGGCAGGTACTCCTCTCCGGAATTGTCATCGGAGAAGTCGGAGCAGCCGCCATGGAGCGCCGCCATGTTGGTCTCGTTTGCCTCGTGGGCCTGTCTCCACATGTCGCTGATCGTAAGTCCCTGGGTGTTTTTTTCTTTCGGTAATTTTTTAGTTTTCCGCCCCATGGCTTCCAGGGGGGGTGTATCGTATAATTGCTGCAATTTGGGGGTGTTCAGCCTCGGATTTTACTCGTTTTTCCCGTTTTTGTCACGGAGCTCTCTGACTGTGCGACCGCTTGCTTTGGCTGTCAGGCTCCGCCCCTCTTTGTTGCTTTTTTAGCCGGACTCTTCACTGCCTTCTTGGGCTTGGCGGCTTTGACTTTCTTGGGGCTCTTGGTGGCTTTTTTAGCGGAGACTGCCGGCTTCTTGGCCTTCTTCGGGCTCTTCGCGGCTACCTTCTTGGCTTTAGCCGGAGACTTGGAGGCTTTCTTTGGGGCGGGCTTCTTGACTTTAGCCGGTGCCTTCTTGGGTTTTGCAGCCTTGTCTTTGCTCTCCGCCTGCTTCTTGTTGAGCTTGAAGGAGCCGGAGGCTCCGCTACCTTTGACCTGGACGAGAGTCTCTTTAGTCACCAAGCCCTTGAGAGCCAGTTTGAGGCGGCTGTTATTCTTCTCCACATCGTAACCAGCGGCGGTCAAAGCCTTCTTCAGGGCTGCCAGGGACACCCCGCTGCGCTCTTTAGAGGCGGACACAGCTTTAACAAGGAGTTCGGACACGCTGGGACCGGACAGCTTGGCGGCTTTCTTGGCGCTAGATGCCTTCTTGGGCTGCTTCTTCGAGTCGATTTCAACCGCAGGAGCGGCAGCAGGAGCAGTTTCAACCATTTCTCTTTTTCTCTGAGATCAGACGATAATAAGAATTAAACCTTGGCCTGTACCAGTCTCTCTTATATAGCTCCAACTGACACCCGATTGGCTGTTCAGCACCATTTCTGATTGGCTCAAACTGACAGACTCAGCTCCCCGCACTCTCTCCCATCTCCTGCTTCACATCGCTCTCTGCTCTGGCTCTGTGTTTCCTGCTCTGTAAAACTTATGTTTTATGTTAAATGTGGCCACTAAAATCGGCGCATTTTCCCCTGAAATGCACAAAGACACCTCATTTGACCTTCCATAGGAATTGCTTGGCTGCTGCCTGCTACGGTAAGAGAACATAATTCACTCAGTGAAAGTTTGCAGAAACCAAATGGAGTCTGCTCGATTCATTTCAGACCTCTGACTTTATATACATTTAAAATACAATACGGTAAATGTTTTACCGCTCAATGTCATGCAAGATAAAGAAGGCCCCCCCTGAGGATGTAATGTGAGGATTAAAGTGTTAGGAAGACCAGAGCAGGATAATGTGTTTCTCTTATTCTTTCACACAGTTAACACAGGCAGCAGTGATTCTTGCTGGTGCTATCTCCAACTGCCTTCATACATATTTAGTTGTCTGTTCCAGTTGTGGATAATCAATTACATTTGTATGTCTATTAAAAAACATTAACCGTGTTCATCAGTTGTAATACATTTGATTGTTAGAATGGTTTCTACTCAGTGATATAAGAGGAGTAACAGGGAGGGAGCAGTGTAGCTGAAAGAGGACAAACAGCAACAATCTGTCTCTTGCCTTTTATTATAAGGAGGCCAATAATAAACTCCCTCTAAAAGAGCTATTTTTACCCCATTTGCCCTTCCTGTCTGTGCCTCCCAGCCCTGCGCCTTTGCCAGGGGCCTCAGAGTCATCATAGACCCACAGGATAGTCATAGAGGCACAACGCCCCTGTCCGGGAGCAACATGCAACTCCTGATCACATTGTGGAATGCCCTCAGTCAGGTAAAATTTTGTCGAGGGCACTCTCGGTCCCAGAGCCACCTTTCAGAGCGGTATTTAGAGTGGTGATAGAACAGGTGGTGAGGCATCTAACAGTACCCAAGACATGGGCAAGCTCCATGTAACAGGCTACCCAGTCACCCTGGAATTGTACTAGCATTGTAGTCCTTCACCTCACCCACAAAAGAGCATAATCACTGTGACTGCGGGCTTTGTCCCAGAGACCCCTTTTGTATGTTGAACTTATTTTATTAAGTTATTGTAATGGAACGTCTGTACCCAGAGTGGTACTGTAAAGAACCTCATGTATCAGTCGAGACTAGATGAAGGGTACAAAGGAATGCTTTTTTTATGGCCAAGTGGTCTGCTTATATACACAGACCCCCAGCATGGGGTCTCCAGCAAAACATAAGTAAACCCGCCCAGGCGTTTCTGTGTCTTGGAGATAAGTGATAGCCCAGATCTAAGTGCCCAAGTTGTCCAAAGAGCGCTAATCCCGATAGTACAGCCAAATCGCCACCGGGGTAAAGTTTTGACCAACCGCATACATGGCGACTGCTCAAATTAGTTCCATAAATTGGGAGCTCCTACATGAAATTAATAAATGGTTTTCCTGGCTCGAAGGGAGCGAATGTTCACAAAATTAGCTCTATGAATTATATGAAGGAAGAGTATGAAAAGCCTTCGTTAAGACCATGGGGGGACAACATATTTAATCTATAGATCCAGAATGCCTTTCTCTGGCGTAATTTGCTATCCCAACCGCCTTTGCGTGGTGGTTGCGGTATGTGTTTTAAGCTCATAAAATGGATATCATCTGATGATTGGTTGTGACATTGGTGTAAATGTTGGATTGGAATCTCCAGTCGTCTCCTTACTGAGTTGACATGTTCACAAATCCTATATCTAAGTGGTCAAAATGTCTTGATCACATATTTGAGTTTACAAAAGCAGGTTAGACCACTACAACCGAACAGCAATTAAAAAAGAAACGCGTTTTAAACCACTCTGTATTCATGCAGTTGGAGAATGACTTAAATTGTCTGCTGATGTAAGGGCAGTGATTATTTTAGAGGGGAGAAGGTTTAAAAATAATATCAGGTAGTATTACTTTATTGAGTGGGTAATGTATGCATGGAATAGGCTTCCAGTTTAAGTGGTAGAGGTTAACACAATGAAGGAGTTTAAGCATGCGTGGGATAGGCATAAGGCTATCCTAACTATAAGATAAGGCCAGGGACTAATGAAAGTATTTAGAAAATTGGGCAATATTCTATGTTTCTATTACAATGTCCGCATCGGAATATCCCCACTAGTAAATATTGCTATCACAAACTGTGACCCTAACCCTCTTACGCTCACTGTCCCAGCCCACTTGCTTGCCTGCCTCATCTGCCTCTACAGTATGAGGATATTTATGGGGATTAATTAGTATTAATTAATTTCCATTAATTGAAAATAATATTTTCATAAAAATTATTAAAATTAATAATCTTTATTAAAATATTAAGGGTTGATATTTTATTGGCACTATTCCCATTTATTATTTAAAACGAAGAGTTACTATTTTAACTCTTTAGACCTGGAGTACGTTAATATTTCATACATTAATATCACAACTTTTTATAGAAATTATAATATTTATTTTTGTCAATAAGTGCAAATGTATATGGTAATTAGTGAGCAATTTTTCAATCATATTGAACAAGATATGGCATAGTACAGTATCACAATCTCAAACTATTTAGAGTGATGGGATTGTTAGTTCATGACACTTTCAATCAACCATGTTAGCATAATATGTTACTTCATATACAATTGAATAGAATGTTACTAGTTGTTAAATTAAAAGGAACCCTATGAGTTTATCAGCATATGGATTATCATTTAAAGACCGATTTTTTACATTTTTTTTTAGGATCTTAATGAAATACAATCTTAGTTTTTACTCTTAGTAAGATTTACAATGTGTTGATTGTTTGCGTAACGTAAACACCATTCATTAGACTTGATCTATAAACAAAGTTCTACTGACAATGTTTTATCAGCTAGCCACAGAATTTTAACCAGCTCAGTGCTGACAAGTCAGTTGAAGCTTTTAACTCATACAGTTAAACCTCTGAGCATCGGATAGGCATCAGTCACCGATTTGTCGTTAAAGCGCTGACAGTCTACACAGAAACGGGTCATTGCTTCCCACTTCAATACTAGTACTACTTGTGATGCCCAGGTGCTCTTTTACCCCTAGCCCAGGCCCGGACTGGCCATCGGGCACACCGGGCAAATGCCCGGTGGGCCGCGATGGCCGTGGGGCCGAGGCCGGCAGGGAGATCACAGGATCTCCCCTGCCGGTCTATGCAGGGCCGGCACTATCCGAGCGCCGGCCCCGCTGTTTTCCATGATGGGCCGGTGGGGAGATCAAAGATCTCCCTCACCGGCCCACATAGAGAATATTCCGGCCGCCAGCAGGGAGAGAGGGAGGGAGCCAGGAGAGGACCCGGCGGAGCTCTATCTTGCAGCTCCGCCGGGTTCCTCTCGCGAGATCCGAAGTGTTGCCATGGCAACGACCGGATCTCGCGAGAGTGAACTCTAGCCCTCAGGCTAGAGTTCACTCACCCACTGGACCACCAGGGATGGTGTCACCGTGCCGGTCCCCCCCTCCCAGATACCACCATGCCGGTCCCAGGCTAAAAGGTAAGAAGGGAGGGGGGACATAATGCCTACTTATTTTTTGTTTTTATCTACCCCCCCCAACACACACCACTCTCACACACACCACTCTCACACCCATCATCCAAAGCACTCTCACACACAGCACTCTAACATATACATCACACACAGCACTCTCACACACAGCACTCTCACACACAGCACTCTCTCACACACAGCACTCTCTCACACACAGCACTCTCACACACAGCACTCTCACACACAGCGCACTCTCACACACAGCACTCTCACACACACAGCACTCTCACACACACAGCACTCTCACACACAGCACTCTAACATACACATCACACACAGCACTCTCACACACAGCACTCTCACACACAGCACTCTCTCACACACAGCACTCTCTCACACACAGCACTCTCACACACAGCACTCTCACACACAGCGCACTCTCACACACAGCACTCTCACACACACAGCACTCTCACACACACAGCACTCTCACACACACAGCACTCTCACACACAGCGCTCTCACACACACAGCACTCTCACACACACAGCACTCTCACACACACACAGCACTCTCACACACAGCACTCTCACACACAGCGCACTCTCACACACGGCACTCTCACACACACGGCACTCTCACACACACGGCACTCTCACACACACAGCACTCTCACACACAGCACTCTCACACACATCATACACAGCACCCACACACACATCACACAGCACCCTCACACAAATCAATCACACACAGCACCCTCACACTCAGCACCCACACACACAGCACCCACCGCACCCTCACACACATCACACCTCACATACACATACTGCACCCCTCACATACACACAGAACCCCCCCGACACACTGCACCACACACATGCACAATACTTCCAAACATATTTATATAATATATATATATATATATATATATATATAATATTCACACACACACACTATAGCCTGTATGCACACTCTTGCTACATCCCTTATACACACATTCTCTACAGCCCCTAGCCACATATGCATTACATTACACTACAAACACAACACGACTAAAACCGACCTTATAACACAATACCACACCACAATCAGCTCACTCTGCACACACACAATGGCAGGCTCCAAAAACATGCACAATACTCTTTCCTGGTATTTTTGTCTCCTGGTATCCATTTATAGAGACACCAGAGACAAGTTGCAAGGAAACACAGTGCAAGCATGTTATTAAATTTGCTTGCGCTGTGCAGAACAAATACGGGGCTTTTTTCTCATGCTAGAGCTCTTCAGCAGAGCTCTGTGCATGGTCTGCCCTGGAAGAGCATTGAACCAACATGCTCACTTTGAGAGGGGGCGTATTTGTCATTAATGATGACAAAACACACTCTCTCTGCCCCGCCACCTTCTTAGTGGGCCGCTGTGATAAAAAAATGCCCGGGCCGAATTTTTTTCCCAGTCCGGCCCTGCCCTAGCCTCAACATCTTCTGAATCTCTCTAAGGGGGCTACCTAAGCAGGGCCTGTCCTGGGGTCTCTACCTTGTGGACTGCAAACTGAGTGTACCTAGGAATTTGGGAAAAGGTTTCCCTTTTTACAGCTAATATCTGTCTAGCTTGTTCTTTCTCCTAGTGGCTTAAGGACTCTCCCAGCTGGACCTGTTCTAGGTCTCCCTCCAAGCTTCCACTCCCCAGTAGGTCTCGGACGGGTAGGTTGTCTGGATCATCTGAGAAGGGCACACACACTGTGTCCACGTCCTCCGCCCTCTCATGGTACACTTTCCACATATTCACGTGGAAGGTGCACCTGAGCTGTTCGTTCGTACAATGTAAGTGGTGTCACTTAACTGTTCTACTACCTGGTAGGGGCCCTAGCAGGCTGCTTGTAATTTGTCATGTCGGACTAATTCAGTTTTAGTCATAGTATTTAGACTAAAACGTTATTTTAGTTTTAGTTGTATTTTAGTCATCTGAATTGTTTTAGTTTTAGTCTAGTTTTAGTTGACTAAATGTAAAAAATATCATTCAACTAAAATCTGAGTAAAATTGTTAGTCGACAAAATTAAAGGACCACTCTAGGCACCCAGACCACTTCAGCTTAATGAAGTGGTCTGGGTGCCAGGTCCAGCTAGGGTTAACTAATTGTTTTATAAACATAGCAGTTTCAGAGAAACTGCTATGTTTATCAATTAGTTAAGCCTTCCCCCTAATTCTCTAGTGGCTGTCTCACTGACAGCCGCTAGAGGCGCTTGCGTGATTCTCACTGTGAAAATCACAGTGATAGCACGCAAGCGTCCATAGGAAAGCATTATGAATGCTTTCCTATGTGACCGGCTGAATGCACGCGCAGCTCTTGCCGCACGTGCGCATTCAGCCGACGGGGAGGAACGGAGGCGGAGAGGAGGAGGAGAGCTCCCCGCCCAGCGCTGGAAAAAGGTAAGTTTTTACCCCTTTCCCCTTTCCAGAGCCGGGCGGGAGTGGGTCCCTGAGGGTGGGGGCACCCTCAGGGCACTCTAGTGCCAGGAAAACGAGTATGCTTTCCTGGCACTAGAGTGGTCCTTTAATACTGGTCTAAGTTTTATATTTTCATGATAACATGTCATATAAGATTATGTGTGTAGGCATATCCTCACCAAAAGACCTCATGGACTTAAGTGCAGTTTTGCCTCGTTAGCGCAGTAGGTAGCGCGTCAGTCTCATAATCTGAAGGTCGTGAGTTCGATCCTCACACGGGGCATGTGCACTTTTGTTTACACCCATGTTAATCAATAATATTTATTCTGGAATACTAGCTGTGTTCAGGTTATCCTTTTCCACATTTGTACATTCTCAGACTCAGGTTTACTGTACAAAACTTATTCCATTTTTTTATTAGTACTAAAAAAAGTAGTGTTTTGATATTTGTTTCTTATTATAAAAGTAGTAACATTCCCATACCGGGAGTCGAACCCGGGCCGCCTGGGTGAAAACCAGGAATCCTAACCGCTAGACCATATGGGAAATCTGCCAGTGTTTTCTTTTTATGCTATACATGTTGTAGAGTTGTACTTCTAAGTCTGTATTACAGATCTCTCACCAGTACATATAATGTTATTAATAATAATGATAACATAGTCAAACACCTGTTTTGCTGCTGTTCTGATCTATAAGTACAGATGGTTTTCTCTGCATTTTTGTGCTGACAATATGGGATTCTTGAAAGATTTGCAGACAATTTAAAGGTACTGGTTATAGGGGAAACCTATGATTTTTCTCAAACTGCTTGAAGACAATGTTTGATCAGATTGGATAATGTCTCTGTAGCACGTTAATACTACATACACCTGGGCAGCTGTTACACTGTCTATTAACATGTAAAAAATGAATTAATGTCTCTAGTTTCTGGTGCTCCATTCCTGTGTCAGCTGATTGTATCCATGGATCTGCATTTAGGGATAAATGTTGGGACAGATAAACAAAAACAAGAAGCTTGTGATTACAGTGTACATAGGCAGTATTGGTTCTCATTTATCATCTGTAGTCACATGTTTGGGGCAGAACAAAAAAAATATTAATGGAATTATTCTCTAAACAACTAAAGTGAATGAGAAATATAGTAACCCCCAGCGTCATAACTGTTCCTAGTAAAGCCTCGTTAGCGCAGTAGGTAGCGCGTCAGTCTCATAATCTGAAGGTCGTGAGTTCGATCCTCACACGGGGCACTTTTTATGTCTACTTTTAAGTTTTTGTTAACTTTACATTTTTGTGTGATTAGCCAAAATATTTGTTATGAAATAATTTATGTTTATTATTATAAAGACATTCAATGTGCTTTAAATCTGTTCATACGAAAGGAAAATCATACAGATCCAAGTTAAATAATGCATAATAAATATATAAATATATAAATATATAACATGGCATATAATAAATGTTTATTAAAATAAAAAATAAAAAAATTAATTCCCATACCGGGAGTCGAACCCGGGCCGCCTGGGTGAAAACCAGGAATCCTAACCGCTAGACCATATGGGAACTCATCAATTAATTCTGAGAATTGCTGTCAGAATGTAGGTGTGAACGTTTTCAGGAGTGTTACAAAGTAAAAAAAATAGGAAAATATTGTTAGAACAAGGAGAATGTAATTGAATACAATTCTTTTAGGAGAAGTATGTAATACCAACGAAACCACTGACTGTTTTCTAGACTGTATTCAGTATTACAGTTTCTGCCCACATACCAACAATCACACACCCAGACATCCTAGCTAGTTTCTGAGTATATGACTGTTTCACTGGAAGAAAAAGATAGCAACCTGTTTACGAATTAAAGAAATTGCTGTCACTTAATTGGACCTTGTAGTTTATACAAATTGTTCTTCACAAATGCATCAGTATCACTTTACAAGTGTCTGTGTATCTAGTAGAGTGCCATAAGACAGTATTTGAGCGACACCTACTGATTGTTTACATGCTAGAGGGAGAGGGGTACAGTGACACAAAAGTAAAGGGTAAGTTAGAAAGGTAGGTTGCTAGTGTAACGAACTGTGCTAATATAACTGTGTCCCCCAACAGAGTGCAATGACACCGTAGTTTACTTCTCGTGATAGTAATTTTCTGCTTAAGTAAGCCACCAGATGGTTGCTGCCATCTGCTCAGACTTGGCTCAATACTGCTCCCAATTCAAACATAGAAGCATCTGTGTGAACAAGAAATCGTTTAGTTGGATCAGGAGCAGCAAACCAAATCCAAAAGACACTGTGATAAATGCAGACTTCTTGGGACACCTTGTATCCCCCAATAACCAGCGTTTCTTACCTCGTCTGTCTCCCTTCTATCCCTTTACTCTAATTTTACCCTAAATTCTGCATTTAATTGTTTCTTTGTTTGTTTTCTTTGTTTTTATTGTATATGACTGATTTTTCTGAACTATGCAGCAAATTTTTATTTTTATTTTTGGTGTTTGCAAACATTTGCTTGATCTCTCATTAAAAAAGAATGCCTGTCCGTGGTGTGGGCCCTTAAAAAGCGACAGCTGTATTTATATGGACAACCCTTTTCCTTACTCACAGATCACAACCCGTTAGTGTGGCTTAACAGGGTAGCGGGAGACAACACCAGGCTGCTGCGCTGAAGTTTAGCGCTGCAGCCCTTTGACTTTACCATACGCTACCGCCCTGGAAAACTAAATGGCAACGCTGACGGGTTATCCAGACAAACTGAACTCGAAAAGTGATCTGTGAGTACTCCTCCGCACATACCCAAGTCGATCCGTTGGGATCAGACTGTATATGCCGGCTTGTAGTTCTGGGGGAGCATTGTGGCAAAACTAGCCACTTATTTGTATAAGACTGAGTTGGCTCGACTATTTGAGGTTTCCAAACAGAATATGGATATATTGTTCACCAGTCGAACCAACTACCGAACGGGGAGACCACCCAAGGGAGTCATGTGCCTCTAATTGACTATTGTAACACCAGAAAACTGCAAGGTTCTAAATGGTCGGATGGGTGGCCGCAGTTCGTATAACCGAACACGTGGTGGCGGCCATCTTTGCGCACGAACGGCCAGCGGTGTTTGGTCGTCAAGTGTGTGGAACTATAATCGGACACTCGACCTCGCGAACACCGCTATACTTCTATCTTCTTCGTGCGTTCGTTTCCCTTTGTTTAGAAAGAGCGGCATTCGACTGGATTGAACGAACGAACGAACACCAGGCACACGACTACCCAGTTCATGAACACTTATATTCGTTATTTTAATCGTGAGAACTCCCGAAAGAAGACCAGTCAAAGCATTCAACTGCATGGAACTGTTTTGGAGCTTTGCCTCGTGGCTGACCTGTCTAAACTTCACTTGAATGGCGTTCCTGTTCTACCAAACGGATCTGAGCGGTATTTCGACAGATTGGGCGCTTAGATCGCTGCTATTCGGTGAAGTTCTGATTAATATTATGGGAGTTATGATGTTTTAAAATAGTGTTTCATTTTCTGTACTTGGGAGATAATCTAATTAAAGAATTGTCCTTACGCAATTATCTTCCAAGTACAGAAAAGGAGCCTGGGAAATGTGTCTTTGTTCCATGTCCCCAACAAGGTCCACCAGGGGAAAGCCCCTGGAATGTAATTAAAGAAACCCCTTGCATGGGGAATTGTATAAAAGCCAGCTGTGGCTCAATAAAAACCAGTTGACTCCCAAAACTGTGTATCGTCCAGTTGTTGGGGAATGGGATTGGGATTGCCACGCTATGCTTCTCTTGAATGCTGATTAAGTTTACCAGCGGAGATACTGCAGTTAACACTTCTACTTTGCTATATATATATATATATATATATATATATATATATATATAATACTTTGTAAGTGTGTCAGTATGAGGGAGGGAGGGAGGGAGAGAGAGAGACAGAGTGTGTGTGTGTGTGTGTGTGTGTGTATGTATGAATGTCACTGTGTCTGTCAGCGTATATCTGTTAGTGAGTGTGTCAGTCAGTGAATGTTTGTGTTTGCCAGTGTGTGTGTGTGTGCCTGTCAGTGAATGTATGTATGGTATGTGTGACGAAGTGCCCTTCTCCACTTAGTCTTGGAGAGGCCTGCTTGCCAGCCTCTTGCCTTGTGACTATGGCCCCTGGGAGTTATTGCCATATAAAAGCCTCTATTTATGGCTATTGTACTTTGGAGACTGTTTCTGGCCCTTTAAATCCATGGGAAAATGTGCCTCTTCCCCCTCCCTCTTTTTCCTGTCCATTGTTCTCCAGCAGGGCGTTTTCCAAGGAACACCGCCAGATCAGTTGAAACTGGCTGCTTTGTCCCTCCTCAATCTCTCATCAGCCCTTGCTATTGTTTAACCACATGGCGTTCCAACTGTATTCGTGAGATCTGAGCACCTTTCAGACATATTGAGCACTCAGATTAAAGCTATCTGGGGATATGTTGGACATATAGGTTAAACATTGTATTATAAGAATTATGTATTTTTATGTGGTTTTTGTAACAGTTTTGACTTAGAGATAGTCCCTGTACCTGGAGATAATTAAGTTACCACACGCACTTAAGCCAATTATCTCCAGGATAGAGGAGAAGATAGCCTGGCTGCACAGCCTAAATCTGTGAAAATGTTTTGGGCAGGAAAGCCATGCTTGCGATCGGTCAAATGTGACTTTTAAGAGCTGTTTCTGATACGCTTTCCTTGAAGTGAGGTCTTTCCCACACGGTCCTGGAGGACAGAGGCTGATCCAGGGTGGAAGGAAGATGGCGAGACTACAGTTAAGCAACGGCGGTTGTGGAGTCTGCGGCGGTTGTGGTTTCCGGTGCAGTGCTTATGGTCCTGAGCGCAAGCTAGGAAGCATCCGTCAACAGAAAGTACTCAGTTGGAGTACAGGTGATCTGTTACAGTATGTGAATCTGAGTGTTTGGTTGTCAATGAATGGGTGTCAGTGTGTGTCTGTCAGTCAAACTGCATGTTTGTCTTCAACAGGTAGGAGCGGGAAAAATTTAGAATATGAGGGGATGGCGGGGGGGCGGGAGGGGGATGGAGTAGTTCCGCCAAGTCTGCTTCCCCTGATAGCAACGAGGAGGCAGGCTTGGCGGAGCTACTCAGTCGGAGTAATGGAGCTCCGTCACAGCGTTATTTCCCACCATGCCTGCACTTTTGACTTAAGCAACAGAAGGACAGGGCTTAAGTTGGTGATCGGCGATGCAAGTACAGGCTCGAGAGGCAGTACCACTCATCACACTTTAAAAGTGGAACAGTTAAATATGCTTATACCAGCCATACTGTGGCTGATCACAGACCAATGCAAGACCTCATTAAGTTATCAGACTGCAGCTTGTTTCCCTGAGCTATAGACAGTACAGAGGTAAATCAGGCTCTCTTAACTGACAAAGGGAAGAGGCATTTAAATGACGTGCACACAAATCTTTGAGAGCGACATGACCGGTTTCTTCTGTTGATCTTAGTTTCCCTTGATGAAGAATCCATCTTAAATTTAGGAAATTGTCTATTTAAATGGGAAATTGGCACTTTAATGAAAGTCAAAACACACCTCCCTAGCTGGCAAACCACTAGGGAGTGGTTTTTTTCTCTTCTTCTGTTCGCTCTGAGCCAACGAAAGTGGCATACACCCTCTTCTAGAGTGGGCCTACCTTCTCCAGTAAGTCACCGTGAGCCTGTGAACACACAAACACATTTTACCTGGATGCATCCTCCATGCCTCCTGTGTCCTCTAGTTGCTGCTCCTCGCTGTGCACACATGCAGGTCTTTGAATTAGAGATCTTGCAAAGACCACAGTCAGAAGAACTGCTGCTTTTGAAAAAAAAATTCCCTTAAGATATAACCCAAAAACCTGCAGTAAAAACACTGTATATTATCTTTGTGGGTATATCTAATAAAATAGTGAGCAACCAGAGGAATGTTCCTTTAATGGGAGCTTGTGATACAAAAGGAAGAAGGAGGGGAGACACTATATTTAGCCGAGATCGTGATCGTGCTATCAATGCTAGATGATAAATGCAAGTGAAGTCTTAAATTCTTTGTTTGCTTTAACAGTAAAATTCCATATAAAACATTATTTACTTAACATCCAAATCTTATAAAGCACCTAAAAGATGAGATTTGTAAAAGAAAACTCATTCGTTGGACATTTTCTTTTAATAATAGACTATTACACAAAATGTATTTCAATCCAGTTACAAACACAGCTAGATTTCTATTGATACAACACTACAACTACGTATCATAACCAATGAACAAGATCATAAATGGTTTGAAACTGTTTGTTCCTCACCCCCATCTCCCCTGCAGATTCCACACAAAGTATGTTCTAATTGATTATACATTTACAAATATAGAATGTATCCACCACAGAGGATCAGAGAATGTATTGTTCTTCTTTGCATCAATTCGGTTTCCTTTGTCAATGACTGGGATGTTGAGTAAGGCATAATCATTAGAAAGGCTTCAGTTTGAAGCCAAAAGTGGCAGTGTTCATAGGCGGAAATACAAGCAGTTTAAAAAAGGTCTGGTAATTTTATTTAAAGGATTTGTCTGTTAAATTTGAGTAAATAAGGGTTGCACACTCTCCCCAGCCTGCTTAATATTTTTTTATTTAAATCACATTTTGCATCGTTGTCTGCACCAGGGCTGT
This sequence comes from Pelobates fuscus, assembly GCF_036172605.1. Lineage (NCBI taxonomy): Eukaryota > Metazoa > Chordata > Amphibia > Anura > Pelobatidae > Pelobates > Pelobates fuscus. Next base: position 355,950,968 of record NC_086319.1, read on the forward strand.
CAGATCCACCGTATCTCCCAGGACACATCACCACTGCACAGTTGTGGTACCACCCACACAAAATCACTGATAATATAACTCGAGGTTCATCCCATCATGAATTTCATCTGGAGGACAAAGTCAAGGAACAAAGTACCATAAACAGAGAATGTATACATATATACAAATTCAACATTTAAATAATTAAAATAAAAAAATAAAAATTGTCAAAAGTTGGTGGCACAGGAACAAAAACATTTTTCGTTTAACAAGCTTAAAAGGAACACTATAGTGCCAGGAAAACAAACCCGCTGGGTTAAAACTCCTTCAGTCACTTACCTTAATCCAGGGCCAGACACCCTCTGCACTCGTAACCTCTCCTCCCCAGGCAGACGTCAGCTCCCAAACCGCCCATAGAAAAGCATTACTCAATGCTTTCCTATGGTGATCTGAACGCACACTGCATGAGGTCAATGCGATTTTCACACAGAGAATTGTCGAAGCGACCTCTAGTAACTGTCAGTGAGACAGCCACTAGAGGTTGGATTAACCCTCAATGTAAACATAGCAGTTTCTCTGAAACTGCTATGTTTTCAGCTGCAGGGTTAAAACTAGGGGGACCTGGCACTCAGGCCACTTCATTGAGCTGAAGTGGTCTAGGTGCCTATAGTGGTCCTTTAATTGCATCACTCTTACTCTGCATGTAATATTACATGAAGAGTAAAGCCGTTGCATAACTGCAAGAATGAGCTTTTTAAATTTATTATTTTTAAAAAAAAAAAAAACAGTCGCCAATTTAACTGAAATCCACCGTGTGAGCATTCAATACACCACTCACCATAGAGATAAGTGATGTATTCAATGTAAAATGTTGAGATCTTCACATTACTTACCTTTATCCCAGCACCATGGTAGTATTGCATTATTGAAACACCCAACCACAGTAACTGCTGCTGCGTCAAGTCCAGAGGGTAAACTTCAGCAAGCAGGGCAATTCTACTCCATCATGCGAATATATTTTTGCTCCAGCACATAAACATCTCAAAAGAGTGACATCCTATACAAGCATTAGCTACAGTCCATGCACGGTGGTTCCTATGTTTGAAGTGCAAGAGACTGCCAGAAGTAGGTCTCTCCTGTAATACCAGTCAGTACTTTGATAAAAATAGGTCTATATGGGGGCTGGGGGGAATAAAGACAAAATTTAGAAGGTAGACCTGCATCACTTCACCTGGAGTGTAAATGTGGTTGTGGACCCACAAGACCTTGCTCCTAGTCCAAAGTAATTAAAAATGAATGAGCACAATACCTGCTCTAATATTGAAGCAACATTTTATTAGACCATCAAATAAGTGGACCTGTCAACATTTAGAATGGTTGGAACCTATTCTAAAATTCTAGATGAAAAGGATACAGTCACTTAATGAGACATGGTCTTTGAAGATGGTGTACCTAAAAAAATAAAATAAAAATAAATTAGACATTGCAGGGGGTAGAAGAGAGAGAGAGAGAAGAGAAGAATCATTGCATTCGTACGGTCTTCAATGTGCACAACTCCATCAGCCCAAACTCAGTTTTATCTCCACCAAGGAAGTCTTAAAGGGACACTAGTCACCAGAACTACAGCTTATTGAATTTGTTCTGGTGAGTAGAATCATTACCTTCAGGCTTTTTGCTGTAAACACAAGGTGGAGCAAACATTTTCCAAATATAGTCTACAGACCAGGTTATCAAAATACCATGAATTGTAGTTTAACGATTGCTGGGTAGCCACCTCTTGGCTGCCCCTGCCATAGATGAACAGGTTAACATATGAAATCTTAATGCTCAAATATCCAATGCATATAACAGACTATCCCGTGCTGCTGCCAGATTGTTAATCTTATTAGTGCAATGAGTCACACATATATTGCATAATTACATTCCGGGGTTATTCACCATCAGATTTTTAGAAAAGGAAGTATAAAGGGCAAATTTGGAAACTGACTGTCTGTCCACCCCAGTTAAGATGACAACTGATGCAGGAGTCTCAGGCAACACCTTCCTAAAAGAACTATAATCACTGATGTGTTCCACCGGACATTGTGCAGCTGAATCTGTCAATCTGCTACCATCAAGCACTAGCAAGAGGCTCATTCAGGTACAGTGCGCCTAACAAGAAGGTACCCAGAAACCGCATGGAACTTGTATCCGATCGCAAACTTTACCTGGGTAGCACTCTGTGCCAAGGCCATCAAAAAGAGCATTATTTGGAAGTAGAAACCAATGAGGTGAAAAGGCATCCAACAGGAAGCCAACATCTGACTTTCCATACAATGTCCTAGAATGTAGCGCTTTTTGGAGAGTTTGCTCCTCATGTCAAGACCTTTCCAGGGACACACACCATTTGGGGATAACTTGGGGAAAAGTATTATTTTAGGGGTACTGTTTTAAGCGTCCTGGAATCTGGTAATTAAATTCACTGTTAGCTATTTAGTTATGTCCCAGAAACCAAAAGGGTAGGAAATGCATTATTTGCCATGATGCCGTGTTCAAGAGAGGTATTGTGATGGCAGTTGTCACTGGGGGCATTTTACGCTACGTCACTTCCCGGTAGTATAATGGACATCTGCCCGTAAAGAATGGGGATTCAGCTTCGGAAGCGACACTGTGTGGTTCAGTATGTCACTTCTGCCAAGGACTGAATGGAGGAACAAGAACTAGCTGAGTAGGAGTACACCCCCCTCCCCCTAGAGCTAGACCACCATATTTAAAACGGACATACCCAGGAAGCAGTCTATACCAATTGATAAATCCCTTTGAAAAGGTTGAAACGCGTCTCATAACTAGGAACCCATGGTGGACACTTTTTATAAGCACTGTATTTCTTCATCTTTTATTTTGTAGCTTGTTTTAAAGTGTTGAATTTGAATTAATTTATTGAAGTAAAATAAAGTCTATTTTGAGGCCTCTTAAAGCTGCTTCAAAGAAGGATGGTGTTCTCTATATAGACACCTAAGCTATTTTACCCAGAGCCAGGTTCATAGGCTCTGGAAAAGGTGAGCAAACATGTTGCACTTGATATTATAATACCCTGTTCACCTTTCTTACTACACCAGAAGGCGTTTACTGTTGTGCCAGTATTTATGCACAGACCGCCGCAGGGGGTCTCCATTTACAGAAATATAAAACATAAGCCCAGCGTCACGTTGTCTGGGAGATAATGGTATCTTAGACATAGGAAGCCGAAAACAAAAAACCCCAAAAATACACACCATACAGTAACGCACCCCCACATGTCATACTTCCCGAATAGCTACTGGTCCAAGCTATGATCCCTGCAAATAGCGGAGCGATCAGATGTTCACAGCACGAGAAATAGTCATAAAATCTGGGCTTGAGGCTCTGCACATACCTAAAAACAATTTCCAGAGAATCACTTGGTTTAGGCCAGTAGATTCAAATTTCGCGCCTAAGCCACGCGGTGGCCAATCAGGAGAAATGGCGCAAATCAGCGCACAGGGAGGGGAGGTGTTTTGCCGGCCAATCGGGAGAACCAGTTTGAATGGTAGCCCTTCTCCTATTGGCCGGCACGAACTTCCAGGTGGCCAGCGGGACTCTGCGACCTACAGTTCCAGGGATTCTGCTGGGGCTCGCATCTCTCCAGTGGATATCTCCACGTAGGTAGCACCAGAGAGCACACTCTTTAGGTAGCTACGAGCCTGGACTCGTAGTTCCTGGGTAGGGAGCCCCTGCAGCCGCAATCTTCTCTGGCCAGTGATTGTGGCTCCTTTAGGAGCAGGTAAGGCAGGAGAACAGACACACAGTAATTGCAATGACATACATGCAAAATTTAAATAAATACAATACTTCAATATATATGTGATCGACCGATATTATAGGCAGATATTCGGCATTTTCGACAATGTCGGTACCGATATTGCCGATCAGGACCTCCAGGCCAATGACAAGCTTAGCGGTCCTGGGGGGTCTAGTAAGCCCTTACCTTCCCAGCAGCTCCCCTGTCTAACTCTCGTGAGTCCCACGGCCGTCAGAGCGTTGCCATGGCAACGCGCCGTGTGGGACACAGGCAGTGAGAGACAGGGGAGCTGCCGAGAAGGTAAGCAAGAGCCTGCTGGGCCCCCTCTGCACAGTCCATGCCACCGGACCACCAGGGAATGCCATATCCCCCCCCCCCCCCTCCTGGCCAAGTAAGAAGCAGGGAGGAGGAAAAACAAAACAAACAAAAAAAACAACAACGCCCCCCCCCCCTCCCATTTTACACACTGCGTTCTCTATACAAGCATTACAATCACTATACACACTTACTACACCCACTAATCAAATACCCTCAGTGCATCCATTACACACACATTCTTGTAAACGTAAATTCTGAGTGGCATGTATATTTTGTGCATTTACTTTTAGAATTAAAAAAAAAAAAAGCAAAAAAATAAAACAAACATGTTCACTTAACAGTAGATTTGTGTAGAAGGTTTATTTTTTTAAATGGTAAATGTACAGAATATCGGTACGTTATCGGCTATTGGCCTGAAAGTTCACAGATTTACGATATTGATATAGATATATATCGATAAAATTTTCATTCTAAGTGTATTTGATAACTATATATAAATACATAATCAAAAGACACTTAGAATGACATATCTATAAATAATATACACGTAGGATTTAAATACATATATGTATATATTGAAATTCTACATGTATATTTAATGTGATTTTACATAGTTAAGTCATTTTATTAATTATAATTTGAGGGACCTGCCTGACAACCCAGGCAGCAAGTTCAGAGAATTTAATTTGCAAGTCCTATGTTTATTCCTGTAACTTTCCAGAACACCATAAAACCTGGACATGGGGGATACTATTGTACTTGGGAGACTTCGCTGAAAACAAATAAGTGTTTTAAAACCGTAAAAAAAAAAAAAAAAAAAAAAAATATAAACTGCCCAGCGTTTGTGACCAAGTGGCTACTTAAAAAAAAAATTAAAACACACTGGACATACCCTATTTTGTCTACTTTTTCAATTTGTATGCCATGGTTGGGTTATTTTTCATTTCTGTGCTGCCAGTCTCAAAGGCAACATAGCCAATCTGTCAAATTTTAATTTGCAAAAACAGAAATTGAAAAATCTTTATTTGACCCTGTAACTCCATAAAACCCTGTACATTAGGGGTACGGTTGTACCCGGGAGACATTACTCTACACAAATATGGGTTTTACAGCAGTAAAAGTCTGATATCGGTGAAAGGGTAGTTTATTTGTAAAAACAGTCTCAAAGGCAACATAGGCCCAGCAAACCAATCAGGCAAACTTCAATGTGCAGAAATGGAAAAGCCCTATTTTTGACCCCTGTAAGTTTCCAAAACCTGTTCTGTGGTATTCGATTTTACTACAATAAACACATTTTTATTCAGCAGTATCTCACTAACAGCATTATGTCATGCAGAACTTGAAAAAGAACACATTCTTAATTTCACACTTTAGATTTTATTTACAATCAGTTGTGTTTCATATATAAATATGCTATGAAGTGAAGGCCCTGTTTCTCCTGAACAAAATGATATAAGTGCAGGTGCACTTGATACACTGAACAAAATTATAAAACACTATTTTTCATGAGCTCTACTCAAAGATCCAAGACTTTTTCTATGTACACAAAAGGTCTATTTCTCAAATATTGTTCACAAATCTGTGTTAGCGAGCACTTCTTTGCTGAGATAATCCATCCACCTCACAGGGCATATCAAGATGCTGATTAGACAGCATGATTATTGCACGTTTGCCTTAGGCTGGCCACAATAAAAGGCCATTCTAAAATGTGCAGGTTTTTTTGGGGGGGGAAAAACTGACCGAAAACCAGTCAGTGACTGGTGTGACGACCATTTGCCTCACCTACTGCAACACATCTCCTTCGCATAGAGTTGATCAGGTTGTTGATTGTGGCCTGTGGAATGTTCAATGGCTGTGCGAAGTTGCTGGATATTGGCAGGACCTGGAACACACCGATCCAGAGCAACCCAAACGTGCTCAATGGGGGACATGTCCGGTGAGTGTGCTGGCCATGCAAGAACTGGGATGTTTTTAGCTTCCAGGAATTGTGTACAGATCCTTGCAACATGGGGCCTTGCATTATCATGCTGCAACATGAAGTGATGGTCATGGATGAATGGCACAATGAGCCTCAGGACTTCATCACGATATCCGTGTGCATTCAAAATGCCATCAATAAAATGCACCTGTGTTCGTTGCCGATAACCCCATCATGGCCACTCAATCCACAATGTTGACATCAGCAAACCGTTCACCCACACGATGCCATACACGCTTTCTCCCATCTGCCCTGTTCAGTGAAATCCGTGAAGAGAACACCTCTACAAAGTGCCAGACGCCATCGAATGTGAGCCTTTGCCCACTCAAGTCTGTTACGACAAACTGCTTTTAGGTCGAGACCCCGATGAGGATGGCGAGCATGCAGATGAGCTTCCCTGAGATGGTTTCTGACAGTTTGTGCATAAATTCTTTGGTTATGCAAAATCGATTGTTGCAGCATCTGTCCGGGTTGCTGGTCTCAGACGATCTTGGAAGTGAAGATGCTGGATGTGGAGGTCCTGGGCTGGTGTGGTTACACATGGTCTGCGGTTGTGAGGCAGATTGGATGTTCTGCCAAATTCTCTGAAACGCCTTTGGAGACTGCTTATGGTAGAGAAATGAACATTCAATTCACGGGCAACAGCTCTGGTGTACATTCCTGTAGTCAGCATGCCTACTGCACGCTCCCTCGAAACTTTGAAAGTGCTCACCAACACAGATTTGTATACAATATTGGAGAGAAATAGGCCTTTGTGTACATAGAAAAAGTCTTAGATCTTTTAGTGTTGCATTTATAATTTTGTTCAGTGTATGAAAGAGGTGAATTATGGTTGAACATGTACCACAAAATTCCAGGTTTTGTTTACATCACAACTTGTACAATTGGCTCTGTCCATAATGGGTTAACGAGAGTTGTTGTTTTAACCTTCACCAAGTGTCGTCTGGTGTTTTGGAAAAGAGCTATTATTACTGCTCTGCTCATGGAAAGGGTGTCAAGGGCTATAATCTTAGCAGCCTGGTCCAGGATGGACAAGGTCCTCAAAGATCCCAGGCAAGCCTTGGTGACTGGGTCTGAAGTTCGGTGACCCTGATAGCTACGAGGAAGCGAATATGGTAGATGTACTCTGTGACAATGACCAAAAAAAAACAAAAACTCAAACTTACCTAGTTTACTTATAATTGTGTCAACAGGCCATAAACTGATAATGTGGCTAAGATTGGGAAATAAAATTAAAGTGCACATAGTCAATTTTCTAGTCATAATATTGGGTACCTAAAAATTAAACTACTGTAAAGTGCTCTAGTTTTTCTTCCTCTTGGCAGAAGAAAGTAACGCAGATGCAACATGGGGTGGAGGGATGAGTAGTCAACATGTACTAGTGCACCTATGTAAATACAACAGCAAAGGAGCATGGAAACTGAAGTTCTAAAACTGATGAATAGAAACCTTTTGGCTGTCCTTGCTAGAACAGATTTAGAGATCTGAGCTTTTAACGCTCAAATCTGCTCCAGATATCCAGTAGCATTAGCAGCAGACACCATATTCTGAAAGCAGCATGGCATTGTTTGCCTGTGCAATAACAGGCACTGTATTACATATTAAAAGCCATGTATTCACAAGAGAAAAGTGAAAGCAGACAGAATGTCATGTTAGAGCATTTCAAGGAATGTCACTTGTGAATGTATTGAGTAAGCATGAGCTTGATGGAGCAAACAATGCCACTAATTAGTAATTACAGACAATATATAAGATTGTAGAATAGAGAATTTGAATAGGATGGTTCGGCTTCTCTCTTGTATCTCAACCTATCCCAATATGATAGCAATGCAAGCCAGTGTTGTAAGTTAAACAGTGAATTGTAAGGAATTTAAGCTTTACACCAAAAAGAAAAAAAAAAATCTCCAAATCAGAAATTAGGTAAGTGGATCCTACATAATTCGTACAAAACTCTGCTATACAGCCTCTACAAGAGACTACAAATCACTTGCTTTAGCTCCAATCTGTCTTCCCCCAAGTAGCTCAGAGTGCTCTCTCTACCTTGCACAGGAACACCACCTGAGAGCCAGAGTAACCAAAATGACTTCAGCAGGACCTGGCCTTGAATCTATGGAACTCCTGCTCGGTCAGTTACCTTCTCTGCCGGGTTACGTTTACCTACTGTTTTAACCCTCTTTTTCGAGCTAGCAAAGCACTGTTTGGAGGGGAGGTACAGAGAGCCCATATCAACAATTGTTACCTGAGAGCCAGGGGGGGGGACGGGACAGGAAACCGTGCATAACTGTGGGAAACTTTTGGCCTGGACTTTCATAGCGGCCAGTCTAAACTTTTTCACGTGGGGCTTCTTCAATTCCTCATTATATAAGAGCGACAATATCCCAGAATGCGTGCTGGTTCTGCTTCCTTTTATGTCATTTTGGGGGATATTTCTGTTGGGCTCTATGTGCATGGGAGATAATTCGATTAAGTGGTGGATGTCGCAAGCCTCTCCTAGACAAACACCAGGGTCAGATCAGCTATCCTTCCGCTGGAGAACCCATGTTGGGGGTCTGTGTATATAAACCTGCATTGTTCCCAATAAAGTGTGTTATTCGCCCCAGCATTGTGTCGTCTTGTGTCTGGGGGGGGGGAGGGGGAGGAATTGGGATATAATCACTAAAGGCTCTTTTTCCAGCTATAAAGAAATCCAGTGGAGATATCCAGCCGGGATATGGGAGCTTTGCTACAGTCTACTTTTACCTAAAATTTTAAATTCATTTTTAACTGACAAAATCACACTGACAACAAACTGCACTATTTTGAGCAACTAAAGCTTGTTGCAAGCTAAACAAAGAGCAAATTTATTTTAATGGCTAAATGTTTTCAATTTTTGTTCCTCCGATTTGGAGTTGAAAATGACCTCACCAGTTCCATCCCTATGCCTTCAGGTGCATTGAGTGAGTAACTTTTTTTTTTTTTTTTTTTTTTTTAAATGGACACAACTGCCTAAAAAGATATTTAGTAGATATATCCCAATGAAAACCAGCATGCATTATATCATTGGGGTAGATATAAAAAAAAAAAAAAATTAACAGATCTCTTATCTGCAGCCTTTGCACCGCATTCTGAAACTCACCATTTCTTTAATATAATCTTGTCGTATCTGGTTCCTGTCTGGGCTGCGATGAGCTTCTTAAGATCTCTTATCGTATCTTCTGAGCTACAAATAATTGTATTAAGGAAACAATGGATCCAATACATTTAACGTACAGTTAACGAGTTCGTGTTTTTTGCAGAGTTATAACAAAAGATACTTAAACTAAATAAAAAAAAAAAGATAATTGGCATATAAATGTCAAAGGCTGACAAAGTCTACACAAGTACAACTTACTAAAAATGCAAACCACTTGTACTCCTCTAGAGCACAACTTAAACTTTGTTTAATAATAAACCATAACTTATACACTTACACTGGAATAAGATCTTGTAAACAGATATAGGGTTTTTTATCAAAAAGAACTGTCATAAGTACATTTTAAATTTCAGGCAAAAATCGCCAGATTAAACCTGATCAGAAATGTGCTATTTTAGACTAAAACTGAAAACTCACATGCTTCTGAAGATGTAAGTGCTAAGAGCAAAAGAAGAATGAATCCTGCACAATTTTTTTTTTTTTTTTTTATTTGGTTAAATCCCAAGTGCCCCAAAACCTACTGTAAAGTACATAATTTGGCAAAAGGACAATGGCTCCATACATGCTACCAACCAAGCAATTTGAAAGGTACATTCCAAACTCCATAACCAGTAAAGTACTAGTGGTTATAGTGCCAGGAGTAATTTGCAAAACCATTTTGGAATGGTTTTACAACTTACACGGGTTCCATGTGATTCAGTGCCGCATCCAGCTACTCCAGTCAATGGTCTTCATTAAATTGAGCAGGTATGATACTCACTGGCTGAGAGGCCTTTAGTTGGTTCTACTGAGCGTTCCTGCCTAATTTAGTAGAGCCAACTGGATTCTTTTGTAAGGAGAACTCGGAATCAGGGCTGTGGCTCATGCAAGACCTGGGTATGTTGCCATATCATTCTAAAATGGTCTACTTACTCCAGAAAAGGCACTTCTGGCACCACAATCACTACGAAGAGTTGCAGTGGTCATGGTGCTTGGAGTGTTCCTTTACGGACTGCAATGTTACTTGCTGATAAAGTAAATTCACCTTACCTCAATCCAATTAATTATATATTTAGAACTAGCTGAAGACATGAATAAACAAAAAATGCATCAATGCATACATTAAAGGGAAACTCCAGTGCCAGGAAAACAATCTGTTGTCCTGGCACTGGAGGTACCCTCTCTCTCCCTCCCACCAATCCCCGGTTACTGAAGGGATAAAAACCCCTTCAGTCACTTACCTGAGGCAGCGGCGATGTCCCTCGTGGCTGCCTCCTCCTCCGTGCCGCTCCTCCTTCTGATTCAGTCAGCCGGTGGGCGAGACTGATCCTGCCCACCGGCTGAGGAGACCTAATGCGCATGCACGGCAATGCCTCGCATTAGCGCTCCGAATAGGAAAGCATTGAAAAAGATTTTCAATGCTTTCCTATGAGGAAATAAGCAACGCTGGAGGTCCTCACGCAGCGTGAGGACGTCCAGCGACGCTCTAGCAGGGAAAATCTTTGCTAGAAATCAGGAAGAGTTAACCCTGCAATGTAATTATTGCAGTTTATAAAAAACTGCAATAATTACAGTTGCAGGGTTAGGAGTTGGCACCCAGACCACTCCAATGGGCAGAAGTGGTCTGGGTGCCTGGAGTGTCCCTTTAAGTAATGGTAACCACAGTACATGATAGATAGATCGATACACACACACACACACACACAAACGTGTTTCAGCTTGTATGAACAAACTTGCCTGCGGACTCTTATTCATTGAATGAAGTTATTTCAACAGAACAAGCAGACTAAAGCATGCGATTTCTCCTACTACACGAGTCATGATAACATTTTATACCCTTATACCGTGAACAGATAGTGTTAATCTCTCTAATGTTTAAAACAGTAACAGAAGTCTAACTTTCTCATACGGGAGACTAAATCTTGCAATTATGATAAAATTGGAATTAGAGACCATCCTTATTGCAGTTAGGAGAATCTCTTTAACCCCTTAAGGACACATGACATGTGTGACATGTCATGATTCCCTTTAATTCCAGAAGTTTGGTCCTTAAGGGGTTAATTCAATCTTGATTCTAACTTTACATACAGAGAAGGTCAGATTAAGTTATTTAGTCTGGTATATGGCTTGGATTAACTAATTATAGATGAGTAAAAAAATGTAATACTAAATTTGAAGATAGATTATTTCCTCATAGCTTGCAACAGAAAGTAACCTCCTATTCTTTAGTCTTAGTGATTCAGCTAGAACACTCACTGACATAGCTCAGTCTCTTGCCTTTTGTTCATTAGTCAGATCGGATTGTAAGCCGGATAGATTTTAACCCCTTAAGGACACATGACATGTCATGATTCCCTTTTATTCCAGTAGTTTGGTCCTTAAATTCTTGCCCCATTATCATTCCTCCCATGCTAGACTTGAGGAGATACCTCAAAATGTATAGCGTGGGAACTGGTGCTTGTAAAGTTACATAGCTGAAAAGAGACTTGCGTCCATCAAGTTCAGCCTTCCTCACATATGTTTTTTTCCTGGCACTGGAGGTACCCTCTCCCTCCCACCAATCCCCGGTTACTGAAGGGATAAAAACCCCTTCAGTCACTTACCTGAGGCAGTGGCGATGTCCCTCGTGGCTGCCTCCTCCTCCGTGCCGCTCCTCCTGATTCCGTCGGCCGGTGGGCAAGACGGATCCTGCCCACCGGCCGAGGAGACCTAATGCGCATTTATTAAAGCAAGTATTTGCTTTAAAAGTGTAGTTCGCAGTAGAGGGACTGCACACAACAAAGGTAGAAATTCCACCGGTGCAACAACAGACCCAGGATGATAAATACCCTTATTAACCAGTAAAATGTATAATATTTTTTTATAATGTTATTTTTACAATAACTTGATGAGAGATTCTAAAATCTTGTGTACATATAGCTACGGTATGTATTTCTGCACTGTTTATGGATGAAATGTCGTTTTGGACCTCCATGTCTTATATATATCTTGCATAGATTTGTTTACGTCAGTTTAGGTAAAGCACGTTAATGTTTCACCACTGTGTTTATGGATTGCACCAATTCATTGATTGTTTGATTAATATGGCTATAAAATAGTCTGTCATATGCTTTGATATCATCACCATGTATCCAGCATGCTATTTCTAACAGAAGTGCACAGATGCTTTACGTTATTGGTTTTAAAAATAAACGTAGAAGGTTTCCTCTACTTCACAGGATAAGTCAACAACATGGCTTCTGGTATCGTTGCTGCATTATAATTCATCATTCTATTAAGATGCATACTCAAACGACACTGCTGTACAAATATAGATATGTGGGGTAAAAGATGTTAACACTGGTCCAAAGAGAGAGAGAAAATTAAAATACATATATTTAGATAGATAGATTTAGGTTGTGGCTCGTGTGTAAACAAATACATGTGGTGGGCGAGACAGTTTCTCCATGATGTTTAATATGTAGCTCACTGAACATCTCAAATGTGTAACATATTTAGGTAAAAAAAATTAAATTCAGCCACCGTAAAGGATACTTGCACTTTACACGGACTTTTTTCCCCAAACGGTCATTACAAACAACTTCAATCATGATCAAACCTAAAACATAAAAAAAATAGGTTAATAAAAACCATTGTGTTATTGATTATATACTTCGGGATGAGGGACTGAAATAACAAAATGTAATAACTACAGCAAGCGCTTGAATGGATTAGAAGATGTCAAAGGCTCAAAGCAGGCACTATGAAAGAAAGATGCCATATTATAAATAGCTTTAGAAATGCTCTTGTAAGAGGAAACTGTCTATTTCACTCCAATAAAACTGGCATATCAGATATATAGTGAAACATTATCTTCTACATTTGGCATGCTTTAAAGGAATACTATATTGTTAGAAATAAAATCAATTTTGAAGCATTGGGAGACACTTGCACAGTAAAATGCTGCACCAAGCCAATCAGCATCTCCTCATATTGATACATTGGATCAATGGTCTCTCGGAGCGTACAGCGTTGCCACGCTCTGCATGGAGACGTTTAACGTAGGTGCTGCACAATGTGCAGCACTAGACTTGGGAGCACCTCTAGAGGCTATATGAGTGACTGCCACTAGAGGTGTTACTACACAACAATGTAAACACTTCTTTTTCTATAAAAAAAAAAACTAGAGTTTTACTTTGCCATGTCTGCAGGAACACACTATAGACACTATCGCATCACTTTAAGGGATTTGTAGTCTAACGAGTGTTTGGTGCAATAGTGTTGATCTTTCCATTTGGCGAGTGCCGTTGCGGTTTTGTATTTTGGAAACAGCACAAACTAGGAGCATAACCATGGGAAAAGGAAACCAAGTCCTATAGAAAAAGGAACTGAAAAAAAAGCATCATGTCAACTTCCACAGGGAAAAGGAAATACATTAGCAAGTAAGATTTTGAGCCATTTTCCAGAACACATCACTTGGGCATGCAGCCTGCCAGGAAGCACAAAAAAACTGCTCCACTATAGTTTGTATAGTAAGAGGACATCCAATTAACTCATACAAGTAAACCTAGTGGAATTCCTCCATGATTAACATATGGACTGCATTCTGGCTCCATATGAATGCTACATACATACTGAAAATCAGCACCTTTCATGTGCTGCACAGAGGAAGAGATGCTTAAATGTGACCATAAATATTTAAATAAAGTTGTACTTGACAATCCTTGAATCAAATGACTAAAAAAAACACTTGTGAAAATGGGCAGAAATAAGCAGCTATAACAAAGACATGTTGGTGATACCTGACTGCCGCTCTGTCCAGCAGAAACACCAACGAATTTATGCTGCCAGCAACGCGAGCTCTACTCTCCTCTCTCTGTTCCTGCACTTTCCCAAACAGGAAGTGACATCGCACAAGCCCGCCCACCACGCGGTTTTATGACGAAGCACGTAGAGTTCTACACGCTAAAAACACTATACCCAAGCCTTTATGCTGATATTATTCAGACAGCTCCTTGGTTTTTTTTGCTTTTTTTTTTGCTTTTTTAATACTGCACCCGAAGATATAGCACTGGCAGGGCAAAGCGAGGACAGGGCTTCCTAATCACGATTTCTATAAATGTGTCTCCACTTGAGGGCATAATGCAAAGTCTCCAACAAAATGTCTTCCCTAAACGGCCCCAAAAAGCGCGTTCTTTCTCTTTTATTTAACGCATGACGTCAATTCAGAGCTTGTGGAATGGCTTTCACCCCTTGTGGATAGTGATGGTGCCTTCTATGTTAAAGGAACACCCCTTTTGGCTTTCTGAAGTGCTTTATGTGTGAAGAGACAAGAGAAATTGGCACATTTATAAATATACCTGGTTACACCCACCCCCCAGCTGTCAATCAAATATCAGTTCGTTTTACTTCCTGGTTTGGTTAGCTCAGGGAAGCTAAACTCAAAATGCAGCAATTGCTCAGTGCACCTGCCTTGAAAAGACGTCTGGTTGAGCCGCATTCGGAAGTCTGTCCAGGACAGCCACAGAAAGTCTGGTCGGGGTTAGAAGGAGAAGTAGGGTGACCGCATTTCCTAACTGCCATTCATGGACACTTACTTTCACTAGTGCATTTCATGAAATTTATACTTGAGACTGGCAAAAATATATCTGCCAGTGCATTTTTCAGTATTTCTGCAACCATTAACGGCTACTTAGACATCTCTTGAGAAATAGAAAAAGTATACTCAGCAGTCTGCATGTGTATTCAGCAGTCTGTGTGTGTACTCTGCAGTCGGTGTGTGTGTATTCAGCAGACTGTGTGTGTATTCAGCATTCGGTGTGTGTGTTTTCAGCAGTCTGTGTGTATACTCAGCACACACACCGACTGCTGAGTACATACACACCAACTGCTGAATACACACACACACTAAGTGCTGAACACAGACTGCTGAATACACACACAGATTGCTAAATACAAACACGCAGACTTCAGTGAGGGGTGCTGTGTATGTGTGTGTGTAGGGGCGGTGTGTGTGAGGGGTGCAGAGTGTGAGGAGTATGTCGTTTTATTATTTAAAAAAGAAAAAAAAAACATTAGTAAAAGCTTTGTGCTCCCCCTTTCTTCTTACCTTAATCCAGGGAGGGGTACACACTGCCAGCCCTGGTGGTCTGGTGGTGAGTAGTGCTCTTTAGCCTGCAGCTCTTCTGGCTGCAGGCTGTCTGTAATTCTCCCGCAAGGTGAGTGCTGTGGCGGAGCATTGCCATGGCAATGCACGGCAACGCTCCGATCAGCATTCTCGCGTGAGGAACGCTAACTTTCAAGCCTCTTCAGGAGGCTGTGGCATGGGGGCCTCCATGCAGGGGCGTACTTGGAGCATTTGGCACCCAGGGTGGATCCTATATTTGGCAACCACCCTTGAAAATTGTAAAAAAAAACACCCACAATTTTTTTTTATGTCTTTAGCACTGAGCAGTGTTTTTATGTATTTAGCACCAAGCACTGTTTTTGTGTTTGAACGTATTGGCATTTGAATGCAGGAGTGCATTTTTCTGTAGTGTGGTTTTTGAATATGGTGGTGTTTTTTTCTGTAGTGTTGACATTTGAATGCAGGGTTGTATTTGTGTGTAGTGTAGGCGACTGTGAAGAAAAAGGGACCTCATCCGACCTTTTCTTCTATTTCTGTGTATTTTGTTTCCTTTTTCTTCCTATAGTGGATTATTCGTTCGGCAGTTTGCAACTACCGAACCCCGACCTCCCTCCTGGCTTGTTGTGATCTAAAGCACCGGCAATTAAGTGTTCCCTGGGTGGCCGCTGTTCGTATAGCCGAACGCCACGTGGAAAAGAAAACGGTGGCCATCTTGTTCGCACGAGGCGAGTCAGCGGGACTTGGTCGTCGAGTGTCTGGAACTAAAATCGGACACTCGACCGTACGAAGTACCGCTGAGAACTACCGAACGCCCGCTTCTCCTACTTACCGAACAGCCAGAAGAGCGGCATTCGGTAGTTATGTTCGTATGGACCAGGGGAACAATCGCTACTATGAGCCAGGAGGGTATCTTCGGTATTTTGACCGCTTTCGCCTTTTTCCCCCAATTGACCGACCACACACACTGAATTCGTGGAACTGTTTTGGGCAGGAGCCTCGTGTGTGGTCGGTAAAACAAGACTTCCACACTTTTTAAGAACCCCTGAACCGATCTGGGTGAAATTTGGATATGTTTACCTCCCAGATCGGGGCTATCAGGGGATATGTATTTTGTGGGGATACCTTGTGGGGAAAGGGGTGTTCCAACGTTTGGGTAAAATGTGTGCCCTCTGCCTGGAGATAATTGATTTACTCCTTAACTTATCTCACTATCTCCCAGGCAGAGGGAGGGCGTGTATTAAGAAAATACTGTACAGTGATTGGTGATATGTTTGTTTGTTTTGGGAGGTCCTCTTGCATGAGGATCCCCCATAAAAGCCAGCCTGTTTCAATAAAGCTTTAGTTCTGTTACACCCTTCATGAAGTCTTGGCTCATGTTTGGGGAAGGAATATTCCATCCACTGGGAAGGATTGTCTGGGAAGCTGTATTCATCTCTACCCCTGCAGGAGCTATAATCACTAATACTCAGCAGCTGGGAAAGGAACAGGAGACCGCAGCACCATCACCACTGCAGGTCTTAACAACTGGTGGCAAGCGACGGGATTGAATGGAACACAGAGAGACAACTGGTGAATGGCCCAGCAGTACGAGAAACTAAAAAGGACAACGCTACAAGATCTACTGGAAGCCCGAGGCCAGGTGGCAAGCAACAAGAAAAAAGCTACCCTCATAGCAGAACTGATGGAGGGCGACCAAACCAGCAGCAGGGCGGACGTCAGCCGAGAGGAAGCGGAATTCCAACAGAAGGTGATGTGGAGGCTAAATTTATATGGGCCGAACCCCCCACCTGAGGCGATAACGCAAATCCTGGCACAGGTGAACGCAGAACGCAGTGCCCTACAGGCAAGCTTGAACCAAGCAGACAGCGCGTCCCTAACAGGATCTATAAATGGAGGGCAGCGGAGAAAAATTAACTATGCTGCATTTAAAAGCTTTGCGGACGGAGAAACAGAGATTGACGCATATCTACAGGATTTTGAACGTCAATGCGCTTTGGAGGGTCTGGAATCGGAGCAGTGGGCATCGATCTTAAGCAGCAAGCTCACAGGCCGAGCAGCCGAGGCCTACAGAGCAGTTCCTGACACAGCCATACATGACTATGCCAAGGTAAAGGAAATTCTGCTAGCTAGATATGCCGTGACCCCAGAGACTTACAGAAATAAATTTCGGGCATTATGGAAAGGGGGCCGAGACTCCTACACTGAGTGGGCTTTTAGGCTGTATCGAGCAGCCCAAAACTGGATACAAGGCTGCCTGGCCACCACATTGGAAGAGGTACTACAACTCTTCTTACTTGAACATTTTTTTGAGTACACCCCGACAGACACCAGGGATTGGGTCAGAGACCGAAAGCCGGCTACCATCGAAGCCGCAGCCAAGCTGGCGGATGAGCATCATGAGGGCCGAAAAGGGGAAGCTAGTGGGAACCGTCCTCTGGTAAGGTCCAGTGCTCCACCACCAGGACCTGTGACCAACCCCAGACCACCCACAGTGGCCTCCACAACCCAGCCTGGTTTTGCCCGGAGACCTCCACCGGTATGTCACCAGTGCAATCAGCCCGGGCACTACAAAATCCATTGCCCTCAGCGGAGCCGAACCAGCTGGGAGCGGCCACCACAAACCCCGAGGGCTGCCGCTCACCACTATCAGCACACCCCTGTGGAAGAGCCATCGCCCGACTCAGAACAGTGCGCCGTGCTGCATGAGGTAGACCTAGCCCAAGCCGAAGTCGACAACCGGGTCCACCACAGACAGTTGGTCACCATAGACGGTAAAGAAGCAGAGGCGCTCCGAGACACGGGCGCCACCCTTACACTAGTACAACCCCACACCGTAGCTGCCAAGGCCCGCACCCACAGGACTGTAGCAGTACGAGTGGCCGGAGGTGCCATCCACAAGATACCCACCGCCCGGGTACAGCTAAATTGGGGCAATGGCGCAAAGCCGATGGAAGTAGGCATTATGGCGGGACTACCAGCGGAAGTTTTGTTGGGGAAGCGCTACATACTCACGGTGGTGGACTATGCCACCAGATACCCTGATGCGGTGGCGCTCTCCAACATTGAGGCGGAGACGGTCGCAGAGGCTCTGGTTAAGATCTTTTCCCGAGTAGGGTTTCCCCGGGAAATACTTTCCGACCAAGGGACCCAGTTCACGGCAACTGTAACTCAACAGTTGTGGCAGAGCTGTGGGGTCAAGCCCTTATTTAGCTCCCCCTATCACCCCCAGACGAATGGACTCTGTGAACGGTTTAACGGCACGCTTAAACAAATGCTCACAGCGTTCACAGAGTCCTACGGTCAATGGGAGAAGTTTCTACCTCACCTCCTGTTTGCCTACCGGGAAGTGCCTCAGGCGTCCACTGGGTTCTCCCCCTTCGAACTCCTCTACGGGAGAAAAGTTCGGGGACCCCTGGACCTCATACGGGAGCACTGGGAGGGCAACACAGGAGAAGAGGGAGTCCCAATCCTGCCATACGTGCTGGAGTTTCGGGACCGCCTGCAGGCCCTAACCGAGTCAGTTCGGGAGAACTTGCGGGCGGCCCAGAAGCGCCAGAAACAATGGTATGACCAAGGGGCAAGAGATAGGAACCTGGAAATAGGGCAAAAGGTACTAGCCCTCAGACCTTCCAAAAAGGACAAGCTCCAGGCAGCATGGCAGGGGCTATTTAAAATAGTAGAGAAAATTAGCGACACCACTTATATCATGGCCAAATGTTCAGATGAAAGGGTACGACAAGCCTTTCATGTCAACATGTTGAAACCCTATCACGGACGCTCTGAAGATGTGGCTGCCATATGCGCCCCATCCATGGATGATAGTGAGGGACTCCCCTTACCGGACCTACTAGCAGCTAACCCCGGGACGGTAGAACAAGTCGGGTTAGGAGACAAGCTAGACCCCCCCAGCAGGCAGACGCTAAGCACCTGCTGCAGGAATACGGTGGGCTATTCTCCTCTCTACCCGGATACACCTCCGCCGCAGTACACCGGGTAGAGACCCAGGGGGAAACCCCCTTGAGACGACAGCCCTATCGTATACCGGCAGCAGTACGCACGAGCATGTGGAAGGAACTCCAAGAAATGCTCGAACTAGGGGTTATTGAGGCTTCCCAAAGTCCCTGGGCGTCTCCGGTAGTGTTAGTACCGAAGCGAGACGGCACGACTCGCTTCTGTATTGACTACCGGAAACTGAACGACAGGACAATCACGGATGCCTACCCTATGCCACGGATCGACGAATTGCTCGATCGCATGGCCAGCGGACACTTCCTGACTACCCTAGACCTGTGTAAAGGCTATTGGCAAATTCCGCTAGACCCGGCCGCCATCCCTAAGTCAGCATTCGTCACCCCATTCGGGCTATACCAATTTAAGGTTATGCCGTTTGGGATGAAGAATGCCCCGGCTACATTTCAAAGGATGGCGGACCGACTTCTGGAAGGAATGCAGGACTTCGCATGTGCCTACTTGGATGACATCGCCATCTACAGCGGCACATGGGAAGCTCACCTGGGACACTTGGCTTTGGTGTTTAACAAGTTACAGGAAGCCGGCCTTACCCTGAAACCCGAGAAGTGCCATGTGGGCGTGGCAGAAGTCCAGTTCTTAGGGCATCGGGTAGGTTCGGGTAAGCAGCGTCCCGAGCCCGCCAAAATAGAGGCCATAGCAAATTGGCCCCAACCCCGCACTAAGCCACTAACCCCGCACTAACCTGCAATACCCAGGTATTAGCTTTCTTAGGCACAGCAGGGTACTACCGCAAGTTTGTCCCCGAGTATAGCACCCTAGCCAAGCCCCTCACCGATCTAACCAAAAAAGCCCTACCCAAGCAGGTATCATGGTCCCCGGAGTGTGCAGCAGCGTTCCAAAGCCTTAAGGCAGCTCTGAGCAAAGCTCCAGTATTGGCGGCCCCAGACCCTAATAAGACATTTCTCGTTCACACAGATGCCTCCATGTTTGGGCTGGGAGCCGTGCTGAGCCAGGTGGGGGAAGATGGCTTGGAACACCCGGTGGCATACCTCAGTCGGAAGTTACTACCTCGGGAGGTCAGCTATGCCACCGTGGAAAAAGAATGCTTGGCGTTGTTATGGGCCTTAAAGAAACTCCAACCGTACCTCTATGGCCGTGCTTTTACGTTACTGACTGATCACAACCCCCTCATTTGGCTCAACCGAGTCTCTGGAGACAATCCCCGGTTCCTACGCTGGAGTTTAGAGTTGCAACCATACAATTTTACACTACAGTACCGTCCGGGCAAACAGAACGGTAATGCTGATGGACTTTCCCGTCAGACGGACTTGGACTCTTAATGATACCACCCGGACATCCCCTAGCCAACCCGGCAGGGTCTAGGCGGGTATGCCGACCCATGGAACTAAGGGGGAGTAATGTGAAGAAAAAGGGACCTCATCCGACCTTTTCTTCTATTTCTGTGTATTTTGTTTCCTTTTTCTGCCTATAGTGGATTATTCGTTCGGCAGTTTGCAACTACCGAACCCCGACCTCCCTCCTGGCTTGTTGTGATCTAAAGCACCGGCAATTAAGTGTTCCCTGGGTGGCCGCTGTTCGTATAGCCGAACGCCACGTGGAAAAGAAAACGGCGGCCATCTTGTTTGCACGAGGCGAGTCAGCGGGACTTGGTCGTCAAGTGTCTGGAACTAAAATCGGACACTCGACCGTACGAAGTACCGCTGAGAACTACCGAACGCCCGCTTCTCCTACTTACCGAACAGCCAGAAGAGCGGCATTCGGTAGTTATGTTCGTATGGACCAGGGGAACAATCGCTACTATGAGCCAGGAGGGTATCTTCGGTATTTTGACCGCTTTCGCCTTTTTTCCCAATTGACCGACCACACACACTGAATTCGTGGAACTGTTTTGGGCAGGAGCCTCGTGTGTGGTCGGTAAAACAAGACTTCCACACTTTTTAAGAACCCCTGAACCGATCTGGGTGAAATTTGGATATGTTTACCTCCCAGATCGGGGCTATCAGGGGATAGGTATTTTGTGGGGATACCTTGTGGGGAAAGGGGTGTTCCAACGTTTGGGTAAAATGTGTGCCCTCTGCCTGGAGATAATTGATTTACTCCTTAACTTATCTCACTATCTCCCAGGCAGAGGGAGGGCGTGTATTAAGAAAATACTGTACAGTGATTGGTGATATGTTTGTTTGTTTTGGGAGGTCCTCTTGCATGAGGATCCCCCATAAAAGCCAGCCTGTTTCAATAAAGCTTTAGTTCTGTTACACCCTTCATGAAGTCTTGGCTTATGTTTGGGGAAGGAATATTCTATCCACTGGGAAGGATTGTCTGGGAAGCTGTATTCATCTCTACCCCTGCAGGAGCTATAATCACTAATACTCAGCAGCTGGGAAAGGAACAGGAGACCGCAGCACCATCACCACTGCAGGTCTTAACAGCGACATGCTGAGATGTATGCACATATACATACATAAATATACTTACATATACACACACTGGCACACAGACACAGACACATAGGTACACACATGCAGTTATATAGAAAGTCATACACAGATAAACACTGGCACATACAGATAGACACACAGATACAAACACACATATAGATAAAAACACACACACATACAGACACAGAGAGAGACACACAGACACAGACACATAGGTACACACATGCAGTTATATAGAAAGTCATACACAGATAAACACTGGCACATACAGATACACACAGATACAAACACACATATAGATAAAAACACACACACATACAGACACAGAGAGAGACACACAGACACAGATAGAGACAGATTGATACAAACACAGACACACACTGACAGATACAGATACACATATACCAACACACATACAGATACACAGACACACATGTATAAGTGTGTCTGTGTGTGTTTGTATAATGAATGCAGTGTGTGCCTGTATAGTGTATAATGGTGTGAGGGAAAGGGTGATGGTGAGAGGAGGGAGGTGGGTGATGGTGTGGGGGGGGTGAAGTGAGAGGGAGCTCAGGGAGGGGGGTGAGGATGAGAGGGAGGGGGTGATTGTTAGAGGGAGGGGGTGATTGTGAGTGGGTGATTGTGATGAGGGGGGTGATTGTGAGAGGTAGGGGGTGTTGAGGAGAGGGAGGGGGTGATTGTGAGAGGGAGGGGGGGTGGATGATGGTGTAGGGGGGTTAAGTGAGAGGGAGCTCAGGGAGGGGGGTGAGGATGGGGGGGTGATTGTGAGAGGGGGTGATTGTGAGAGGGAGGGGGGTGATGTGATGAGGAGAGGGGTGGTGGTGATGCAGGGGGGACTAAAAAATTACCTTAAATCCCTGGTGGTCCAGTGGGGGCTCCCTGGTGGTCCGGTGGCCATCATTTCCGGTCTGCATCTCCGCAGACCATGGATCAGACCCAATCAGAGCGTTGCCGTGGTAACCCGTGGCAACGCTCTGATTGGGCAGTGCTCGCGAGACACATGTCTCGGCGATGGGCGAGGAGGGGCATTGCAGTCTGCCCCGGGCATGCCACTGCCTCCATGACAGGGAATACTATAGTGTTAGGGTCCTCGGCCCCAATCAGAATTAAATTTAAAGATAACTTTACTTTTTTCTCCATCGCCGCACTGGTCATTGATTGAATCAATTCATCTCTATGGGGAGTATTCAGCATCTCCATACAGAAAGTGGAGATGCTGAACATAGGTAAACAAAAGGCACCTCTAGTGACCATCTGAGTGACTGCCACTAGAGGTGTTACTAGGCAGCAATTTTCTGCCTTCTTTTGGATCTAAGTGCTTATTGGAGGCACAGGGTCACCGAGAAATCCAGGCTGGCCTGGACTTCCACAGACTAAGTGGTTGGCAGGATTCCATGTGGCTGGCAGGGCTCCACATGCTTGACCAGGACAAACCTGAAAACACTATGGAACTGCAAAGAGGATCACGACCTGCTAAAACTTTGATGGGAGGTAGCCACAGACCCCATGCAACAGATTATGTTGCTATTTTAACAGATTGGGCGCTCAGGAACGAGCTATCCATTGATACATGTGTGAGTTTATTTAGTTAGCGGTGCTTGATCTAATTTACTCAAAGACAGAGATGCCTGGGTGGGGTTACCATTGTTCTGTTAATGACCTCATGCTGGGGATTAGAGTTGAGCGAACCCGAACTGTAAAGTTCGGGTTCGTACCGAACATTACGATTTTTGGCCCCCGAACACGGACATATCACTGTATGTTTGGGTTGGAGTTCGGTGTTCGGCGATTTAATGACGTGTTTTGAAAAGCTGCAGGGCAGCCAATCAACAAGCGTTTGACTCGTGTGCCCTTAGAAGCCATCACAGCCATGCCTAATAATGGCATGGCTGTGATTGGCCAGTGCAGCATGTGACCCAGCCTCTTTATAAGCTGGTTACCTACTATTATTAACTTATGCCCCTACTCGCTATACCGCGAGTAGGGGCATGTCTATTAAACAGTAGGACGCCTGTGGGTCCTCACTGTTAAAAAAAAGACAAAAAATATCCCCGGATATCTTACCCACTACCAGACTTCTACTTAGTATCTGGGATACAAATAGAGGAAAATTATGCTCGGCACACCCATGGTCACTGGCGACTCCTATCAAAATTTTATATGACTGCAATAGTGATGTCGCGAACACAAAATTTTCGGTTCGCGAACGGCGGACTTCAATAGGCAGGCGAATTTTAAAACCCACAGGGACTCTTTCTGGCCACAATAGTGATGGAAAAGTTGTTTCAAGGGGACTAACACCTGGACTGTGGAATGCCGGAGGGGGATCCATGGCAAAACTCCCATGGAAAATTACACAGTTGATGCAGAGTCTGGCTTTAATCCATAAAGGGCAGAAATCAACTAACATTCCTAAATCACAATGGATATGGATTGACACCTGACATATCACATATTGACACCTTGACATATGGATTGACACCTGTCCTCAGAGCCCCTGATACACACTGACACAGAGCAGAATAGGGACTGTTCCCCCTACATAGGATCACTTGGCAGATATGGATTGACAACTGTCCTCAGAGCCCCTGATACACACTGACACAGAGCAGAATAGGGACTGTTCCCCCTACATAGGGTCACTTGGCAGATATGGATTGACAACTGTCCTCAGAGACCCTGATACACACTGACACAGAGCAGAATAGGGACTGTTCCCCCTACATAGGGTCACTTGGCAGATATGGATTGACACCTATCCTAATGATCCCTGATACACACTGACACAGAGCAGAATAGGGAATATTCACTAAATGCCAAACATTGTTATACAGGGGAATATTCAGTAAATAAGGATAAGGGGGGGGGGCCTACTGTCCCCCCCCCCCCCGTCCCCCACCCCTGTGCGGTGGGTGGGGGCCATAAATCACAATGGGGGAGACCTACTGTCCTCCCGCCCGACCCCACCCGTGAGCGGTGGGTGGGGGCCATAAAAATAATGAGGGGGGGACCTACTGTATGATGTTGTATCGATCAGGTAGTGTAAGGGTTACGCCCGCTTCACAGTGACAGACCAAACTCCCCGTTTAACGCACCGCAAACAACCGCAAACAGTCCATTTGCACAACCGCAAACTCCCCATTTGCACAAGGTTGGATACCAAGCTAGCCATGTCCGTTCCTTGTCCTCACTGATGTCATTGAAGGTCTCTTCCACCCAGCCACGTACAACACCAAGGGTCCCCGAAAGTATGCTAATAAACTGAAAAAAGAAAAAATCTCCCAAGAAGGAGATCTAAAACTGGCATAGGAAAAGGTTAGACAACTATAATAAAGTGATACCTACAAATCCTAGTGAGCATAGGTGTATAATAGAGGGAGAAAGGGAAAGCAGAGTAATGCTTCCTAATACCGTGGTTAGTACCCTTTGTTAAAGTAAATTGAGTCATGGACAAAAGTCTTTATTGTATCATTTATAAATAACAAAGGGATACTATACTCATTCCCCTATAGTGGCTAATTGTAATAATGGTAATACTATTACCTATTATATAATATTGGCAGGGGCAAGGAAATTCCCTCTAAATAGATGGGTATAGGCAGAGAGTATGGAGACCGGAGTGATAAAGTGTCAATAAGGTGATATAAAGTTAAATGTATCACAGACACACAGCCACCCTTTCTCTTAGCTAGTTTCCAGAAATGCTGGATAGGTAGAAGGGCTATAAAGACTCAGAGAGGTCTAAGAAGAATCCTCTAAACTAGCCCTAATCTCCTTAAACACCTTCAAGGGTGTTCTAAGCTAAAGCTCAATCTAAACGTTTAGATGACTGCCTGATTTCCCATCACAGATGCTGGCTAGGAATAACACTGTGCAATACAAAGAGTGGGTCTAAGTGCCCATAGTGTAGTAAAGTGTCCCTAGTGAAGTGAAAAAGAGAATAACGAGCTGGCGCCCAAGAGTATAACGAGCTAGCGCCCTATCAGGGGACGTGTATATGGCATCGATTTTAGGAAGCGGGAGATGGAAAAAGATGCTTGGTCGGTCCTCCTACTTCAAATTTGGGGCACTGCGCGTGCACTCTAATGTGCCACCAGATAGGAATAGTACTACTTAACACACCACTCCTATCAGTTTAATCTCTGTTATGTGCCTTTTTTTTGGTTTGGTTTTTGAAGCCACAGTGCAGCACCAGAGGCCCGAAAAATTAGGCATGTACACATGCCTGAAAAATTAGGTATTGTTGCAGCCGCTGCTATAGCAGCGGGCAGAAAAATTGATTGTTTCCCAGGCAGAAAGTGCCCTAAAACATTGCGGCTTGAACCCTAGTTGGTGGCGGATAAGTCACGCAAGTCAACCGGCATTCAGAGCTAAAATACAGCAGCGTGTGGACCATTTTTAGCCCAAGGCAGCTCATCTCATCAGGCCTTTTTTAGTCGAATGTATCGCCCACTGTCAGTCCCTTCGGGATCCATCCCTCATTCATCTTAATAAAGGTGAGGTAATCTAGACTTTTTTGACCTTCTCTTCTCAGTGACAATACCTCCTGCTGCACTGAAGGTCCTTTCTGACAGGACACTTGAAGCGGGGCAGGCCAGAAGTTCTATCGCAAATTGGGATAGCTCAGGCCACAGGTCAAGCCTGCACACCCAGTAGTCAAGGGGTTCATCGCTCCTCAGAGTGTCGATATCTGCAGTTAAGGCGAGGTAGTCTGCTACCTGTCGGTCGAGTCGTTCTCTTAGGATGGATCCCGAAGGGCTGTGGCGATGCGTAGGACTTAAAAAGCTCCGCATGTCCTCCATCAACAACACTTCTTTAAAGCGTCCTGTCCTTGCCGGCGTGGTTGTGGGAGGAGGAGGATGAATTTCACCTCTTCCCCTGTTAGATTCCCGTTGTGCTGTGACATCACAGCCTTATACGCTGTGTAAAGCATACTTTTTCATTTATTTTGCAAATGCTGCATCCTTTCCGACACCCAGTACAGGTCGTTCTACTTCAGCATTTTTATACGAGGGTCCCTCAACAGGCACGACAGCATGAAAGACCCCATTTGCACAAGGTTGGATGCCGAGCTACTCATTTCCCGTTCCTCCTCCTCCTCAGTGATCTCAATGAAGGTATGTTCTTCCCCCCAGCCACGTACAACACCTCCTCCTCCTCAAAGCCACATTCCTCCTCTGACTCCTCTTCCTCACAATCCTCTTCCAGCGTTGCCGCAGGTCCAGCAAGCGATGCTGATAAGGCTGTTTCTGGTGGTGATGGTGACCACAACTCTTCCTCTTCCCCTTCACGCTCATCTACAGCCTGATCCAGCACTCTTCGCAGGGCACGCTCCAGGAAGAAAACAAATGGTATGATGTCGCTGATGGTGCCTTCGGTGCGACTGACTAGGTTTGTCACCTCCTCAAAAGGACGCATGAGCCTACAGGCATTGCGCATGAACGTCCAGTAACGTGGCAAAAAAATTCTCAGCTCCCCAGAGGCTGTCCTAGCACCCCGGTCATACAAATATTCATTAACAGCTTTTTCTTGTTGGAGCAGGCGGTCGAACATTAGGAGTGTTGAATTCCAACGTGTCGGGCTGTCGCAAATCAAGCGCCTCACTGGCATGTTGTTTCACCGCTGGATATCGGCAAAGTGCGCCATGGCCATGTAGGAACGCCTGAAATGGCCACACACCTTCCTGGCCTGCTTCAGGACGTCCTGTAAGCCTGTGTACTTATGCACAAAGCGTTGTACGATCAGATTACACACATGTGCCATGCACGGCACATGTTAAGCCCACCACTACTTTCAAAGTACCCCATTAAAATGTGGGGGGCAAATAAATAGTAATAGTGTTAAAAATAAAAAAGTGTTAAATACTAGTAAGAGCATAGTGAGTATACAAACATAAGTGATGAAAGCAATTAAAAACAGTGTTAAAACTAAATAATTAACCCCTTAAGGACGAGTGACGGACGAGGTCCGTCACTCAAGGGATTGCCTTAATGACGAGTGACGGACCTCGTCCGTCACGCGCTAAAATTAACCCCAGATCGCCGCAATCGCTGCGATCGTGGGGTTAATGGTGCTCCGGTCTGCCTCTGTATTAGAGGCAGACCGGGAGCACCGGATCCGGCAGCCCCAGCACATGTGCCCGCTCTGACAGCATGTCAGAGCGGGCACATGTGCTCAGTATACTCACCTCCGCCTCCCTCCACCTCCCGGGTTCAGTGTGAAGTGCAGGGAGACGGATCAGTGCTGATCCTGCCCCCTGGTGTAAAAAAAAAAAGTAAAATTAAAATCCCACCCCCCTTTACCCATTTTAATAAAAAAATTAACCCCTTCCCTGCCAAATGATCACTAACTACAGTGATCAATTGGCAGGGATTACATTTTACTATGATCTGATTTTTTTTTTTTTTAACCCCTGAGGGTTAATTCTTTTTTTTTTTTTAACCCTCAGGGGTTACATTTATTTTATTAATTAATTTAAATATTTTAAAATTATAAATTTAGCTAGCTGGGGACGGTGGAAGTTAGTGGGGAATTGGGGGATTTAGTGTTAGGCTAACTAGGGGTTAACGTTAAAAAAAAATTTAAAATAAGCTTTAAAAAGTTAAAAAATTAAGTTAAAAAAAAGTTTTAATAACGTTTAAGTAAAAAAAATAAAAAAATAAACCCTCTACCCAGTCCAAATAAAAATTAACCCCTTCCCTGCCAGTCGATCACTGCCTACAGTGATCAAAATACAGATCACAGTATTATACTGTGATCTAATTTTTTTTAACCCCTGACGATTAACTTTTATTTATTTTTTAACCCTCAGGGGTTAAATTTATTTAATTAACTAATTTAAATATTGTATAATTAAATATTTTGCTAGCTGGGGTGGGTGGGAGTTATGGGAAAATGGGGAATTTACTGTTAGTGCTGCTTACTGCTAGCTAGGGGTTAACGGTAAAAAAAAAAGCTTAATGTTAAATCTGTAAAAAAAAGTTTTACGAAAGTTTAGGAAACTTTAAAAAAATTAATAAGCAAAACAAAAGTTTAAATAATAGTTTTAAAAAGTTCAAAAATACATTTAATAACGCTCATTACCACTACACCTGGTACAAGCTAGCGGAAAAATGATCCCACGCTAAGGTTCAAAATATGCCTTTTGAAATCCCCTGGGATGTCTTCTTTAAGAAATGGTATGGCTTTACGGGGTATTTGGATTATATAGTCTGGTAAAATACTCTAAAATGGGACATGGGCACAGCGTAAAAATGTAAAGTTTGAAAAAAAATGGAATGGCTGTGTCCCAAATGTGCCCCTCCGATGTCCACATATACCTGGCAAAGGTACATACGGGGGTATTTTTGTACTCAGCAGACATAGCTGAGCAACATATGAAGTATTATACAGTGGTAGTACACATAAGGTTTACAAAATATACTGTGAAAACTCACTTTGACGAAAACTAATGACGAACAGAATAAAAAAAGAAAAATCGAAAAGAATCATTACCAAAATTATTCATAATGGAGAGACTCTCTTGAGACCTGAAAAAATAGCAGAAGCCTTCAAAAATTACTATCAAGATCTATATAATATTAAAGATCCTATCGAAACGGCGAATATTAGTGCATTTCTCGAGAATATAAAGAGTCCAAAAATCTCACAAATGCAACTGCAGGAGCTTAATAAAACTTTTCAAGAAGAAGAACTGATTTTCTGTATCAACAAATTAAAAAAGAATAAATCCTCTGGTCCAGATGGATTTGATAACCTTTTTTACAAATTATTAGGAAATAATATTAAAACGGACCTAATTGAAGTTTTCAATTCCTTTGTTACACCTAATAGCATACCGGCAGAACTGTTACAAGCAAATATAGTGCCTATCCTTAAACAAGAAAAGGATGCAGAGAAGATAAAGAATTATCGTCCAATCTCACTGTTGAATACCGACATTAAAATATACTCTGCTATGATAGCAGAACGCTTAAAAAAAATTATATCAGAAATGATAAACAGAGACCAAGTCGGGTTTGTTCCGGGGAGGTCTTCAACCCATAACATCAGAAGATTGGTTGACATATTGGATTTCGCTTGGACCACTGGAACTCCCATGTTGACCCTGTCCTTGGATGCTGAGAAAGCATTCGACAGGGTCAACTGGGAGTTCATGAGACAAACACTGCAGCGATTTGGATTGGAGGGAAGACTTCTTGAGAATATTTTTGCCCTATACACTGGCCCAACAGCAAGAATAATGGGGAATGGCTTTAGCTCAGAGTGGTTCCCATTATCTAACGGAACACGACAGGGGTGTCCGTTATCCCCCTTACTCTATATAATTTCATTAGAACCTCTGGCATCTGCCATTAGACAAGAAGAAAACATCTTTGGTTTTGACCACAAGAAAGAAAACATAAAAATAAACCTCTACGCAGATGATGTGATTATAACTTTAGAAAATCCGTTACAATCAATAACACAGCTCATGACAATTATAGAAAAGTTTTCACAGGTTTCTGGTTATAGATTAAATACAGATAAATCAACTATTCTGGCGAGTAATGTAAATATGGAAGAAAAAAAAGAGATAAAAAAGAGGTTTGATTTTATTTGGATTGAAAAATAATTTAATTATTTGGGAATTAACATCTGTACAGATCCAAGGAAAATTGTTGAGATCAATTTCCTCCCATTACTTCTAAAAATGAACAAGCTATTAAAAGATTGGAGAAATCTGGAATTCTCCTGGTGGGGCCGCATAAATATAATTAAATCCTATATTCTACCAAAGTGGTTATACCTATTTAGAATGCTTCCTTTGAAGGTACCCGATAGTTGGCTATCACTTATCCAACAATCCTTCTCTAAATTTATATGGCAATCAAAGAAACCTAGGCTGGCAAGAAAATTCTTGGCGATTAAACAAGCAGATGGAGGCGTAGGACTTGCGCTGATCCAACAATACTATCAAGCGAGTACTCTCTCTCATTGTATTATTTCACAACATACAGAGGCTAAACATGAGAGATGGTATGCAATAGAAAAAAAATGTCAAATAATATAGATCTGTCTACCCTTTTTTGGTTGACACAAAAAAAGAAAGATAACTGCCAACCATGTTCTGAAAGTATAGTGTTACAAAATATTGGAGAAGCATGGAACAAAATAAGAAAAAATATGGGTCTTAATAATCGTATCATTAACATTTTACCAATTCTAATTTTGGAAAACAATATAGAAGATCTAAATTTAAAAAATTGGGCCAAAGCAGGCATTCAAAATATAGAAGACCTAATGATAGGATCAAATCTTAAATCATTTGAACAATTAAGTACAGAATTCGCTCTTCCAGAAAAAGAAAAATATAACTTCATAAGGATTAATAGCTACTTAAGCAAAGCACTAGATAAAGAATATTCAGAAGTTAAATGTAAATTATGTCATTTGTTGAAAGCGAATGACACGAAAAATCTATTAAAAAAGTGTAATTCGATACTAAGACTCGGGGAAGAAGATCTTATTTTTCCGGCCATTGAGAAATGGGAGAAAGATTTGAAAATAAAGAAAAAATTGGAAAAAAGCGATTGGAAAAAAGCTTGGGTGTCTGTGGCTAAACACATTAAATGCTTAAATTTAGTTGAGTTACATTTTAAGATTATAAATAGACTTTATCTGGTCCCTAGTCGCATGAATAAAATGGATCATAACATATCAGCTACTTGCTGGAGGTGTGATAGAGCGACGGGAGACATGTTACATATCTGGTGGAGCTGTCCCCTGATAATAGAATTTTGGAAAATGTTTATAGGTAAAATCCAAGAAATAATCGGTACTAAAATACCCTTGTCTCCAGAGTTATTCATACTACACTTAAATCTTAGCCAATATAATATGGATTTTCAATACTTTCTTACTCATGCGCTAATAGCGGCAAAGATTTCTATAGCTAGAAGATGGAGAACTAATAGTATACCAAATTGGGAAACCATAAAAAATCAGTTAACCTTTCAGCTAAAAATGGAAGGAGGCTTAAATATAAACCTGAAAAAAAAAAAAAGATGGATATAGATAAATGGCTAAATAAGTTGTGCGTATTCTAATTTGATAAAGAAATTAGGAAAAAATAAATAAAAGTAAGAATAAATGTTAAGATAATCAGCTAGTTACTCTAATTATTACTATGGGAACATTACTGAGGACCTTTGTCACCATCTATGTGTTTGTATTGTATTGTCTTTATGTTTTTGTTTTTGATAACGGAAAATATTAATGATGACTTAAGTACCATGGTCCGAACTACATGAATGGCAGCAGAAAATTATCGGCAGGTACTGTCTGAAATAAAATAAAAAAAAAAATAAAAAAAAAGAAATGGTATGGCTTTATGGGGTATTTGGATTACATAGCCTGGTAAAATACTCTAAAATGGGACATGGGCACAGCGTAAAAATTTAAAGTTTGAAAAAAAATGGAATGGCTGTGTCCCAAATGTGCCCCTCCGATGTCCACATATACCTGGCAAAGGTACATACGGGGGTATTTTTGTACTCAGCAGACATAGCTGAGCAACATATGAAGTATTATACAGTCGTAGCACACATAAGGTTTGCAAAATATACTGTGCAAACTCACTCGCTTTTTTTTGCCGCCCCCTGGAAAATGCCGCCCAAGGCAAATGCCTTGTTTGCCTCGCGGTTAATACGCCCCTGGTTATTATACCCCAAATGGAAGCATAGGCTCATTAAATCCGTCTCTCAAAATTCTACTGTGAATACTGAAAAGGACAGGTCTCCTATATGGCACTGTAGCTTCACGAAATAGTGCCAAAGACATACAATGGGGGTACCGTTGTACTCAGCAGAAGTAACTGAACACATAATAAAACCTTGTACAGGAATAGCACACACCAACTTTACAAAATCCACATGAGAAGTTCTTTGTTATAAGTTTGTGTGCGAAAACCCCCAAAAAACACAATTTTACTCCAATATTTAGCAGAGGTTGGCGGTAAAATGGCTACGTAGAAAGTGTCAAAACAACCTTAGGTAAATAGCCTGTGGTGTCTTCTTTATATAAATATATACTTTTGTTTGGCAATTTTGTTTTCTTTTATGGCTATTAAGCTTACAAGACAAACATACAAAATTCTAAAATCGCTCCACATTAAAAGTTTATTTTACTCCTTGTGCTTTGTGACCTGTAACTACCAAAAAAAACTTAAAATCCCAGACACATTATATATTCTGTAAATCAGAACAACTAAATTAATTTCTTTTTAATTACTTTCCTTAACCTGCACTAATTGTGCACACATTATTATTGCAAAAACTGTAAAAAACACACAAAATTTTTCATTTTTTTTCATTTTTCTGTATTTTTTTATAATAAATAAGCATGTATATGTATATATATATGTTACATCAAATTAAAGCCCTTTCTGTCCTTTAAAAAACGGTATATAATATGCGTCGGTGCAATAAATTAGTCAAATGCAAATTGCAGTTGAACGCAAACAGCAAAAAATGCAAAAAATGCCGTTGTCATAAAGTGAAAGACAAGCTTCCGAAGCTCTGTCCTTAAGGGGTTAATGTGTTGGTGCTAAAAATGAGTATACTCACTAATGCAGATGACTGTGCTAGCTGGAAAAAATAATAAAAGTGACTTGACTATTGATAAACTCCTCCTTAATTTACACACCTGTGGCCACCTCTAAAGGAGACTCTGAAGCTGGGGGGGCCTGGGCGGGGTGCTTAACCCCTAAGGAATCTGGTCTGGATTCCAAATATAATATAAACAGAAAAGATAGGGGGCACTCCCGAGACCTGAATTTTGTATGAAAGGTGCTGCCGCTGTGACCAAAACGTCATGAATGAGAGAATAAATAGTTGCGGCGCACTCAGACTACAAAAAAATACAAGAAACAAAGAAGGCTACTAAAATGCCTAACTAAGTATAAATATGGGGATTTGGTTCCACCATATGGCCATATGTTGTTAAGCCCACCACTACTTTCAAAGTACCCCATTATTGGTGGGTCCTACCAGGGGCGGACTGACCACTCGGGCAGATCGGTCATGGACCAAGGGCCCGAGTGAGTCAGGGGCCCGGCTGCACACAAGATTCTGAAGTGGAGATCAGAGATCTCCATAGTCAAAAGGAAGGTTGCAGGGGCCCATGATGACTTAGAGGGCCCCTGCAACAATCCTCCTTGCAAATAAATCCCCCGTTAATTGTGAGACCTGGCAGCATACCTGCTCTCTCTGCCAGGTCTCATCTCTATGCCTGCGATCAGTACAGAGTGCTCCGTGTGAGGATGGGAGGGGGCAGGAAGTGACATCATACCCTGCTCTCCTCTCACACGGAGCACTCACAGCATGGAAGGAACATGGTGAGAACTGGAGCCTGGCCCAGCAGATCCCTCCCAGCCCCCAGGTGCTGCTTCAGAAAGCTGGGGGAAGAAACATCAAACTGGTGCAGGTAAGCAGGCTAGGGGAGAGAAAGGGAGAGGAATACATGGCATGAAGGGCTTAGATAGGGGACAGGCACAAAGGGTGATTTTGTAGAGGTTTTAAAAAACCCTCCCATTCACACTCTGACACAGGTTTAAAATAAATTTCTCATTAAAACACACTGACACAGGTTTAAAATACACCTCTCATTCACACACACTGACCCAGGTTTAAAATACACCTCTCATTCACACACACTGACCCAGGTTTAAAATACACCTCTAATTCACACACACTGACCCAGGTTTAAAATACACCTCTCATTCACACACACTGACCCAGGTTTAAAATACACCTCTCATTCGCACACACTGACCCAGGTTTAAAATACACCTCTCATTCGCACACACTGACCCAGGTTTAAAATACACCTCTCATTCACACACACTGACCCAGGTTTGAAATACACCTCTCATTCACACACACTGACCCAGGTTTGAAATACAGCTCTCATTCACACACTCTGACCCAGGTTTAAAATACACCTCTAATTCACACACACTGACCCAGGTTTAAAATACACCTCTCATTCACACACACTGACCCAGGTTTAAAATACACCTCTCATTCGCACACACTGACCCAGGTTTAAAATACACCTCTCATTCGCACACACTGACCCAGGTTTAAAATACACCTCTCATTCACACACACTGACCCAGGTTTGAAATACACCTCTCATTCACACACACTGACCCAGGTTTGAAATACACCTCTCATTCACACACACTGACCCAGGTTTAAAATACACCTCTCATTCACACACACTGACCCAGGTTTAAAATACACCTCTCATTCACACACACTGACCCAGGTTTAAAATACACCTCTCATTCACACACACTGACCCAGGTTTAAAATACACCTCTCATTCACACACACTGACCCAGGTTTAAAATACACCTCTCATTCACACACACTGACCCAGGTTTAAAATACACCTCTCATTCACACACACTGACCCAGGTTTAAAATACACCTCTCATTCACACACACTGACCCAGGTTTAAAATACACCTCTCATTCACACACACTGACACAGGTTTAAAATACATTTCTCATTCAAACACACTGACACAGGTTTAAAATACATTTCTCATTCAAACACACTGACACAGGTTTAAAATACATTTCTCATTCAAACACACTGACACAGGTTTAAAATACATTTCTCATTCAAACACACTGACACAGGTTTAAAATACATTTCTCATTCAAACACACTGACACAGGTTTAAAATACATTTCTCATTCAAACACACTGACACAGGTTTAAAATACATTTCTCATTCAAACACACAGACACAGGTTTAAAATACACCTCTCATTCACACACTCTGACAAAGGTTTAAAATACATTTCTCATTCACACACTGACAGGTTTAAAATACACCTCATTCACACACACTGACCCAGGTTTCAAATACATTTCTCATTCACACACTCTGACACGGGATTCAAATATATTTCTCATTCACACACAGGTTTCAAATACATTTCTCATTCACACACTCTGACACAGGTTTCAAATATATTTCTCATTCACACACAGGTTTCAAATACACCTCTCATTCACACACTCTGACACAGGTTTCAAATATATTTCTCATTCACACACAGGTTTCAAATACACCTCTCATTCACACACTCTGACACAGGTTTCAAATATATTTCTCATTCACACACAGGTTTCAAATACACCTCTCATTCACACGCTCTGACACAGGTTTCAAATACACCTCTCATTCACACACAGGTTTAAAATACAGCTCTCATTCACACACTCTGACCCAGGTTTAAAATACAGCTCTCATTCACACACTCTGACCCAGGTTTCAAATACACCTCTCATTCACACACTCTGTCACAGGTTTTAAATACACTTCTCATTCACACATACACATGCACTCTTACACAAATGTTACATACACCCTTCATTCACATGCTTAAAGTCTGCACACATAAAAATGCACTCCTGCATTCACATATATACTGTGAAAACATGCTGCATTCACACACAAACAGTCCAAACAAATCTATCTTTACATTCTTACACAGACATTTCATACTAATACACACTGGCATTCATACACCAACACACAAGTCCTCCACAAATTACACCCCTGTATTCACATTCAACATAAATACACCCTTACATTCAGACATCAACATTCCATACAAATACACTCCTGCTTTTACAAACATCTGCTCTACTCACTCATGGAACAATGCATTTACCCATTTACGCTACATGGACGTCTGCATTTTATACTCTCTGGCACTACACAAATTCTTTTTCATAGAAAAACATGCGCAGCAAAATGCCACACTACACCAATTATCACCTCTGATGAATCAATCCTTATGGTAGCATTCTGTGTCTCCATGCAGAGTGTGGAGATACTAAACATCAGCAGCACTGACCTATCAAGCAACTCTAGTGGCTGTCCTAAGCAGCAATGTAAACACCTCCTTTTCTGAAAGCCAGTGTTTACGTTAAAAAGCCTGCAGGAACTAGCTATGGGCATCAGAACAACTACATTAATCTGTAGTTGTTCTGGTGACTATAGTGTCCCTTTAATACTTAATTAGGTTTTCGAAG
This sequence comes from Pelobates fuscus, assembly GCF_036172605.1. NCBI lineage: Eukaryota > Metazoa > Chordata > Amphibia > Anura > Pelobatidae > Pelobates > Pelobates fuscus. The sequence continues at coordinate 355,987,850 of NC_086319.1, forward strand.
AGTCCAGGATCTAATTTTGCCCGAGGGCCCAGAAGGCTGTCAGTCCGTCCCTGGGTCCTACACTAAAATGTGGGGGGCAAATTTTTAACACTATTACTATTTATTTGCTGGACCAGGAGGTGGATGGCGGCTTTGAGTTTCCGTGCTGCTTGTACTCATGTGTTGATCCCATAGGCGTTTGTGATGTGAGATCATGTGCCTACGCAAAGCAGTTGTACCTAGGTGGGTGTTGGACTTCCCACGACTCAGTTTCTTTTGGCACAGGTTGCAAATGGCATCGCTGTTGTCAGAGGCAGACACACAAAAAAATGCCACACTGCTGAGCTCTGCAATGACGGCATTCTGGTGGTGGACACAGCATGCGTTGATTGGCGTGTTGTCGGGCTGACCCCGGGTGCCGATGCATGCTTTCTGACTGTGCCACTAGCTCCCCCTGCTTCCAACTCGTCTCCTCCTCCTCCTCATCTCTGTCTCCCCATCTGAACTTTCGTCCTGTTATTCCTCTTGCCGAGCGGGCACCCACGTGACATCCATGGACGCATCGTCATCATCAACCACTTCACTTGTATCTGACAACTCAGCAAAGGAAGCAGCAGCGGGTACAACATCATCATCATCACACCGTACGTCCATGTGTGTAATGCTGCCTGCCGTAGACATATCCCTGTTATCTACATCCTCTGGCAATAATGGTTGCGCATCACTTCTTCCAACGGATGTGTGAATAACTCCTCGGACATACCAAGTGAAGCGGCTGTGGTGCTAGTTTTGGTGGTGGCGGCAGGCGGGTGAGTGGTATCTTGAGAGGTGCCCGAAGCTAAGCTGGAGGAGGATGGTGCGCCAAGGTTCCGAGCGGAAGCTGTAGAAGATTGGGTGTCCTGTGTTAGCCAGTCAACTATGTCCTCAGAACTTTTCAAGTTCAGGGTACGTGGCCTCTGAAAACTGGGCATTATTCTAGGGCCAAAGGGAATCACAGCACCACGACCACGATGGCCCCTGCGGGGTGGCCTGCCTCTGCCTGTCATTTTTTTGGGGATTAGTGGTACTATGCGTGCAAGCTACTGTGAGACCAGATATGAGTGGCACTGTGCAGTGGCAGAGTACACGCTGTAGGCCTGACACACCCGCTTGAAGACAACTAACTGCTATTCATTCTATAACAGTGAAAAAAGTTTTTTTTGTTTTTAAAGGCACGCTATTGTCACACCAGATATGAGTGGCAAATTGGACTGGCAGAGTACACGCTGAAGGTCTGACACCCACTTTAAGGACACTGACTGCTATTAGCTTACAGTGAAAAAAGTTTTTTGTTTTTAAAGGTACGCTATAGTCACACCAGATTTGAGTGGCAAAGTGCACTTGCTGAGGTTGGCAGAGTACACGCTGAAGGCCTGACACCCAGACGCTTGCAGACAACTAACTGCTATTCAATCTATAACAGTGAAAAAAGTTTTTTGTTTATAAATGTCAAGCTTAAGCTATTGTGACACCAGATATGAGTGGTGGCACTGGGAAAGTGGGCACAGTATCCACTGTGAACCTGACACAGAAGCTGGCAGACAACTAACTGCTATTAGCTTACAGTGAAAAACTTTTTTTGTTTTTAAAGGCACGCTATAGTCACACCAGATATGAGTGGCAAAGTGCACTTGCTGAGGTTGGCAGAGTACACGCTGAAGGCCGTACACCCAGACGCTTGCAGACAACTAACTGCTATTAGCTTACAGTGAAAAACTTTTTTTTTGTTTTTAAAGGCACGCTATAGTCACACCAGATATGAGTGGCAAAGTGCACTTGCTGAGGTTGGCAGAGTACACGCTGAAGGCCTGACACCCAGACGCTTGCAGACAACTAACTGCTATTCACTCTATAACAGTGAAAAAAGTTTATTGTTTTTAAATGTCAAGCTTAAGCTATTGGGACACCAGATATGAGTGGTGGCACTGGGCAAGTGGGCACAGTATCCACTGTGAGCCTGACACAGAAGCTGGCAGACAACTAACTGCTATTCAATCTATTACAGTGAAAACATTTTTTGTTTTTAAATGTCAAGCTTAAGATATTGTGACACCAGATATGAGTGGTGGCACTGGGCAAATGGGCACAGTATCCACTGTGAGCCTGACACAGAAGCTGGCAGGCAGGCAACTGCAATTACATTACACAGAAAAAAAAAAAAGAAAAAGCAGACTGATGTTCTAGCCCTAAAAAAGGGCTTTTTGGGGTGCTGTTCTTACAGCAGAGATCAGACGAGTCCTTCAGGACTGTAGTGGACACTGAATTCCCTATCTAATGAGCAGCAGCTACACTTTCCCTCCTCTATCTAAGAATGCAGATTCAGAATGAATCTAAAATGGATGCTGTACAGGAGGTGGGAGGGTCTGGAAGGGAGGGTCTGCTGCTAATTTGCTGGAATGTGTCTGCTGACCGTGAGGCACAGGGTCAAAGTTTGCTCAATGATGATGAATAGGGGGCGGATCGAACCGTGCATGTGTTCGCCCGCTGTGGCGAACGCGAACACGCTATGTTCGCCGGGAACTATTCGCCAGCGAACAGTTCGGTACATCACTACAGGGGAATATTCAATAAATACCAAGCATTGTTATATCGGGTGAATATTCACTAAATACCAAACATTGTTATATAGGGGAATATTCACTACATGCCAAACATTGTTATACAGGGAAATATTCACTAAATACCAAACATTTTTATATAGGGGAATATTCACTAAATGCCAAACATTGTTATTCAGGGGAATATTCACTAAATGCCAAACATTGTTATATAGGGGAATATTCACTAAATGCCAAACATTGTTATTCAGGGGAATATTCACTAAATGCCAAACATTGTTATACAGGGGAATATTCACTAAATGCCAAACATTGTTATTCAGGGGAATATTCACTAAATGCCAAACATTGTTATACAGGGGAATATTCACTAAATGCCAAACATTGTTATACAGGGGAATATTCACTAAATGCCAAACATTGTTATACAGGGGAATATTCACTAAATGCCAAACATTGTTATACAGGGGAATATTCATTAAATACCAAACATTGTTATACAGGGGAATATTCACTAAATACCAAACATTGTTATATAGGGGAATATTCACTAAATGCCAAACATTGTTATATAGGGGAATATTCACTAAATGCCAAACATTGTTATGCAGGGGAATATTCACTAAATATCAAACATTGTTATGCAGGGGAATATTCACTAAATATCAAACATTGTTATATAGGGGAATATTCACTAAATGCCAAACATTGTTATATAGGGGAATATTCACTAAATGCCAAACATTGTTATACAGGGGAATATTCACTAAATGCCAAACATGGTTATACAGGGGAATATTCACTAAATGCCAAACATTGTTATACAGGGGAATATTCACTAAATACCAAACATTGTTATATAGGGGAATATTCACTAAATACCAAACATTGTTATATAGGGGAATATTCACTAAATGCCAAACATTGTTATGCAGGGGAATATTCACTAAATGCCAAACATTGTTATGCAGGGGAATATTCACTAAATGCCAAACATGGTTATACAGGGGAATATTCACTAAATGCCAAACATTGTTATACAGGGGAATATTCACTAAATACCAAACATTGTTATATAGGGGAATATTCACTAAATACCAAACATTGTTATATAGGGGAATATTCACTAAATGCCAAACATTGTTATGCAGGGGAATATTCACTAAATACCAAACATTGTTATATAGGGGAATATTCACTAAATGCCAAACATTGTTATACAGGGGAATATTCACTAAATACCAAACATTGTTATACAGGGGAATATTCATTAAATGCCAAACATTGTTATATAGGGGAATATTCACTAAATGGCAAACATTGTTATACAGGGGAATATTCACTCAGGGCCGCCATCAGGGGGTGACAACCATAACAGTTGTCACGGGCCCGGCGGCCCTGGGGGGCCCGGCCGCCCGGGCCCCACGTGTGGGGCCCATCAGGTGGCCCACACACTTAGGGCCACCCGATGAGCCCCCTCCTTCAGGGGCCGGTCAGCGCTGTGGCCGTTGTATAGCGCGACCGGGCCCCTTTAAAAAAAAAAAAGCAGCCGCAAGTGCTGCTGGGAGGAAGTGGTCACTTCCTCCCAGCTCACTCCGCACAGGAGGAGCGCGCGCACCCAGCCGTGAAGAGGGAGAGCCAGGCAGTGAAGAGGGAGCAGCGCCGACTCCCATCATCCCCAGCCACCCTCCTGCAAAGAAAAGGTAAGAGACAGGAGGGTGGCTGAAAAATTAGCTCTGTGTGTGCATGTATGTATGTATGTGTGTGTCTGTATGCATGTATGTCTGTCCGTATGTCTATGTATGTATGTATGCATGTATGTCTGTATGTATGTATGTATGTATGTCTGGATGCATGTTTGTGTGTATGTCTGTATGTATGTCTGTGTGTATGTCTATGTCTGTCTGACTGCATGCATGTATGTCTGTCTGTATGTATGTCTGTATGTCATTATATATGTATGTCAGTATGAATGTATGTCTGCATATCATTATGAACGTAGGTCTGTGTGTATGTGTGTATGGATGTCTGTATGCATGTATGTCTGTCAGTATGTCTGTATATATGCATGTATGTCAGTCTGTATGTATGTCTCTATGCCATTATGAATGTATGTCTGTATGCCATTATGAATGTATGTGTGTATGGATGTCAGTGTCTGTATGTATGAATGTGTATGTATGTATGTATGTATGTATGTATGTATGTGTCTGCATGTCCTCTTGCATATGTGTCTGTATGTATGTTAGTATGTGTCTGTCTGTCACTATGTATGCCTGTGTGTATGTCTCAGTATGTGTGTGTCAGTATGTATGCCTGTATGCGTGTATGTCTGTTTCAGTATGTGTGTCTGTTAGTATGTATCTGTGTCCTTTTGTGTGTGCGTTTGTGTCTGTGTGTGGACCCAGTGGGCGGTATTTGGAGGCGGGCCCCAGGGGGCCCAGACCCTGAGCTGAGTTAGGGGCCCCAAAATTTCTAGTGGCGGCCCTGTATTCACTAAATGCCAAACATTGTTATACAGGGGAATATTCACTAAATGCCAAACATTGTTATACAGGGGAATATTCACTAAATACCAAACATTGTTATACAGGGGAATATTCACTAAATGCCAAACATTGTTATACAGGGGAATATTCACTAAATGCCAAACATTGTTATACATGGGGAATATTCACTAAATGCCAAACATTGTTATACATGGGGAATATTCACTAAATGCCAAACATTGTTATACAGGGGAATATTCACTAAATGCCAAACATTGTTATACAGGGGAATATTCACTAAATGCCAAACATTGTTATACAGGGGAATATTCACTAAATGCCAAACATTGTTATACAGGGGAATATTCACTAAATGCCAAACATTGTTATACAGGGGAATATTCACTAAATGCCAAACATTGTTATATAGGGGAATATTCACTAAATGCCAAACATTGTTATATATGGGAATATTCACTAAATACCAAACATTGTTATACAGGGGAATATTCACTAAATACCAAACATTGTTATACAGGGGAATATATAGGGGAAAATTCACTAAATGCCAAACATTGTTATACAGGGGAATATTCACTAAATACCAAACATTGTTATATAGGGGAATAAAAATAATGAAGGGGGGGAGACCTACTGTCCTCCCCCCGGCCCCCACCCCTGCGTGGTGGGTGGGGGCCATAAATCACAATGGGGGGGACCTACTGTCCTCCCCCCGCCCCCACCCGTAAGCATTGGGTGGGGGCCATAAAAATAATGAGGGGGGACCTACTGTCCTCCCCCCCAACCCCACCCCTACGCGGTGGGTGGGGGCCATAAAAATAATGAGGGGGGGGCTTACTGTCCTCCCCCCGGCCCCCACCTCTGCGCGGTGGGTGGGGGCCATAAAAATAATGAGGGGGGGACCTACTGTCCTCCCCCCCGGCCTTCACCCCTGCGCGGTGGGTGGGGGCCATATATCACAATGGGGGAGAGACCTACTGTCCTCCCCCCCGCCCCCACCCGTGAGCGTTGGGTGGGGGCCATACAAATACTGAGGGGGGGACCTACTGTCCTCCCCCCGGCCCCCACCCCTGCGCGGTGGGTGGGGGCCATAAAAATAATGAGTGGGGGGACCTACTGTCCTCCCCCCCGGCCCCCACCCCTGTGCGGTGGGTGGGGGCAATAACAATAATGAGGGGGGACCTACTGTCCTCCCCCCTGGCCCCCACCCCTGCGCGGTGGGTGGGGCCATAAAAATAATGAGGGGGACCTACTGTCCTCCCACCTTGCCCCCACCCCTGCATGGTGGGTGGGGGCCATAAATCACAATGGGGGGGACCTACTGTCCTCCCCCCCGCCCCCACCCGTGAGCGTTGGGTGGGGGCCATAAAAATAATGAGGGGGGGACCTACTGTCCTCCCCCCGGCCCCCACCCCTGCGCGGTGGGTGGGGGCTATAAAAATAATGAGGGGGGACCTACTGTCCTCCCCCCTGGCCTCCACCCCTGAGCGGTGGGTGGGGGCCCTAAAAAAACAATAAGGTGGGGACCTACTGTCCCCCCACAGCCCCCACCCCTGAGTGGTGGGTGGGGGCCCTAAATAAAAATACCCCCCCAATCAAAGGTGACTAGTGGTCCCCAAGCCCCTAGTCACCCACCCCCCCACCCCAAAAAAGTTACCCCCTACCTACCCCCCTCACCCTAAATAATAGTGAGGGGGGGATAAAATAACTAACCTGTAAAGAAAAATTCAACTTACCATTTTACGTCTTCTTTTTTCTAATATCTTTATTTTTCAGCCCCAAAAAAGGCCAAATAAAAAGCCATCATACCCGTCGAATTTAAAATAAAATAAAAATCCTGAGCGCCAAAAAAAAAAATTCAGACGAAAAAGAAAAAACCCAACGCTAAAAAAATTAATTCATCTTCACCCATGGAGGGCTCTGCACAGACTGAGCTCTGCAGGGCGGGGGAAGGCTTATAAATCCTTGCCACGCCCTGCAATTAGGCTAAGAACACTCTGATTGGCTGGTTTAAGTCAATCAGAGTGCTCTTTGTCATTTTACACAGCGTGGGAAAATTCCAAAGAACTTTCCCACGCTGTGTAAAATGACACAAAGCACTGTGATTGGGTGGCTTGAAATCCATCCAATCACAGTGCTCTGTGTAATTTTACACAGCGTGGGAAAATTCCAAAGAACTTTCCCACGCTGTGTAAAATGACACAGAGCACTGTGATTGGATGGTTTTCAAGCCATCCAATCACAGTGCTCTGTGTCATTTTACACAGCGTGGGAAAGTTCTTTTGAATTTTCCCACGCTGTGTAAAATGACAAAGAGCACTCTGATTGGCTTAAACCCACCAATCAGAGTGTTCTTAGCCTAATTGCAGGGCGGTGCAAGGCTTTATAAGCCTTCCCCCGCCCTGCGTAGCTCAGTCTGCGCGGAGCCGTCCATGGGTGAAGATGGATTTTTTTTTGCGCTCGGGTTTTTTCTTTTTCGTCAGGTTTTTTTTTTCCGCCAGGTTTTTTTTTTCCGCTCTGGTTTTTTATTTTATTTTAAGTTCGTCGGGTATGATGGCTTTTCATTTGCCCTTTTTTGGGGCTGAAAAATGAAGATTTTAGAAAAAAGAAGACGTCAAATGGTAAGTTTAATTTTTTTTTACAGGTTAGTTATTTTATACCCCCCTCACTATTTTTAGGGTGAGGGGGGTAGGTAGGGGATAGCTTGATTTGGGTGGGGGGGGTGACTAGGGGCTTGGGTCCCCTAGTCACCTTGATTGGGGGGGGATTTTCATTTAGGGCCCCCACCCGTCGCTCAGGGGTGGGGTCCGTGGGGGACAGTAGGTCCCCCCCTTTTATTGTTTTTTTAGGGCCCCGACCCACCGCTCAGGGGTGGGGGCCGGGGGGGAGGACGGTAGGTCCCCCCCACCATTATTATCTAGGGCCCTCATCCACTGCTCAGGGGTGGGGGCCGGGGGGAGGACAGTAGGTCCCCCCCTCTCTTTATTTAGGGCCCCCACCCACCGCTCAGGGGTGGGGGACGGGGGGGACAGTAGGTCCCCCCTTATTGTTTTTTTAGGACCCCCACCCACCGCTCAGGGGTGGGGGCAAGGGGGGAGGACAGTAGGTCCCCCCCACCATTATTATCTAGGGCCCCCACCCACTGCTCAGGGGTGGGAGCCAGGGGGAGGACAGTAGGTCCCTCCCCTCTCTTTATTTAGGGCCCCCACCCACCGCTCAGGGGTGGGGGCCAGGGGGGACAGTAGGTCCCCCTTATTCTTTTTTTAGGGCCCCCACCCACCGCTCAGGGGTGGGGGCCGGGGGGGAGGACGGTAGGTCTCCCCCCCCACCATTATTATCTAGGGCCCCCACCCACTGCTCAGGGGTGGGGGCCAGGGGGAGGACATTAGGTCCCCCCCCCTCTTTATTTAGGGCCCCCACCCACCGCTCAGGGGTGGGGGCTGGGGGGAGGACAGTAGGTCCCCCCTCTCTTTATTTAGGGCCCCCACCCACCGTTCAGGGGTGGGGGCTGGGGGGACAGTAGGTCCCCCCTTATTGTTTTTTTAGGGCCCCCACCCACCGCTCAGGGGTGGGTGCCGGGGGGGAGGACAGTAGGTCCCCCCCCCACCATTCTTATCTAGGGCCCCCACCCACCGCTCAGAGGTGAGGGCCGGGGGGAGGACAGTAGGTTCCCCCACTATCTTTATTTAGGGCCCCCACCCACCGCTCAGGGGTGGGGATCGGGGGGTCAGACAGTAGGTCCCCCCCTTATTGTTATTTAGTAGGTCCCCCCCCCTTATTTTACGTGCTTTATTGTGGCCAGAAAGAGTCCCTGTGGGTTTTAAAATTCGCCTGCCTATTGAAGTCTATGGCGGTTCGCCCGGTTCGCCCGTTCGCGAACATTTGTGGAAGTTTGTGTTCGCCGTTCGCGAACCGAAAATTTTATGTTCGCGACATCACTAACTAGGAGTATTGGTGCTCCGCTACACATTCAAACACCAATGCTACAAATACATATATTTAGTATTTAAAAACCAACACATATTACAAAGGAACTTGAAAATAACCCCTAAAGACTAATTTCACCTTTTTGGTGAGGCATGGTGAAGCATACCACCCATTGTGGCGGGAGACCGCCACTAAGTACCATGCCCACTGAATATTCATATGTTTTGGCCCTGTGTTTTGTGTTACCAATGTTTATTCTCGCAATTTTCCCTTGTACTCTGTGTTTCCCATGTATCTATATGTAATTGGATGTATTTGTGTGTTTTACCGGCTCCCTGTTCGGGAGAGCTCGTACGAACGTGTTTGCCGGACTAAACCAAGCAACTTCATGGAACTCATTTTGGAGATGTACAGAGCTGCAATCCCCGAACTTTAGACAATGATTTCTCGAGGTCTGTACATTCGATCGCCCCACTATTTGCAGGGATCCTAGTGGGGACCCGGGGCTATCTAGAGATGTATGTTTCAACCCTGTAACCCCTTCCCTCCCCCACTAGATGTCATATGTATTAATATGTGTCCACTCCCTGTGTACTGTTGGTATCTCCCAGAGCGGGAGGTGGCTATCTGTAACCTGCTTGGGATTGTGTTGTCCTGAATGGAGACCCCCTGCGGGGGTCTGTGCATAAAAGAAGCCTGTTTTCAATAAAGATTGTCAGCTTTTTTTTTTAATTCTTCCTTTCCTTTTTTTTTTGTAAATGAAACAATGATCTTTTTTTACATTATGTATCATACCTCCCACGGTATGGAATCAGGACAGTGTGGGCAGAGTCACAAGGGGGAATCACTGGTGACACCTATAATGGGCAGGCCCACCAAGAAATGGGGTGGGACCTGCCCACTGACTGCCTCCCAACTCCAAAGTTTGGGCACGTGTTACGATGCGCTCACGCTGTTCTGCCCGGGGCCAGTTCCCCGGTGTCCCAAGATGCGGGAGAATAGGAAACTGACACAGGACAGGACCAGGACTGTGCCGACAAAAGCAAGACTATTGGGAGGCCTGATGTATATTGATATTTTAAAGAAAATTAAACTTTTTTTCTTATTGAGCATTCGTGGTGGATCCGACTCTACTGTTATCTGACCAACTGCTACTCAACCTAACTTGCCTGTTGCTGTTATGGCCCTGTGTGAAACTGCAGAAGCAGGCAAACTAGACAAGTTGCCATGGAAACCCACTAGCAGGCGCTGTTAGCTCTGGACATGGAGTGTATGAACGGAGTGAGATTACACTTTAAACCATAAAAATGGCACACAATTATTTCTTTCATTCCCACCACATGAAATACAGTACTCTTTTGTAAAACGCACCAGTCCCACACACACAATCTAACCTTTGTTGTCCACATTGGTTTTTGCTCTGCTGAGTTAACCATTCAGGTGTCAGGAGAGATTATCCCTTATGGTCCCAATGGGCAAGTGGTGATTCTTATTATGTTTTGTGGGTTTAACCTCTTAAATATACCTGCCCCAGGTGTTTGTTCGAGCTGGGTCCCTAACCTCTGGATAAGAGGCTAACCCTCGATCCTCTCTCCAAAATTCTGCAACACTGCTAAGTACATCCCAGAAGCCTTCGTTTACACCTTACAAGGACCACTTGAGTTCTAAAAGTTCCCAAAGGTGAACTAATGTTCTTAGTCCACTATTAAGGGCAGGCCTCAAACTGGGAATTTGCCATGTAGTACTGTTAACAGTTGTAAGCAACTGTTAACAGTACTACATGATTTGGATATCACTAGGGTACTGCTGGAAAACACTTTACATGTAATCTACTGAGGTGCATATTAATGGATGGATTTGCAGCTGCCTCATACACCGATGATTTTCCCAGATGGTATGGCAATTGTCAACTAATGCAGTGCAACTAGGGATAAACACCAGATCTAAATGGGCACTCAAAATGCCTCACCAGAGCAATACTGACACTTCTGCTCTCAAGGTTTTGAGTGAAAAATCAATCATACTAAAATTGTGCTGTGATTCGTGGAATGAGTAAAAAATTACTATGTCCACTAGGTGGTGCTGTTAGTTCATAAATCAATCTAATAGTTTTCAATAGAAATTTAAAGGGACACTATATTCCCCTGAACAACTACATCTTAATGTAGTTGTTCTTGTGTGTACAGTATGTCCCTGCAGGCCTTTTAATGTAAACACTGCCTTTTTAGAGAATGTGCAGCACTGACGTTCAGCGTCTTCACACTCTGCATCTCCTCACATAGATGTGTTGATGAGATTCTAATTGGCACAGTGCTGTGTTTTCCGTGCATGCACAATAGCCTCCCAATGCTGTGGATAGGCTGAGATCATCAAGAGAAGAGGCAGAGCGGGGGCAAAGACAGTTGCGACAAGACACATGCGGTGCTGGAATAAAGATAAGTTGTATACCTTTTTAAAGGGAGGCCAGGGGGCTGGCCACCTAAAATTTGTTTTTAACATTAGAGTGTCAGGAATTATTGATGTCCCGAACAGTTCGCCGAGAACCGTTGTTCGGCGAACATAGCGCGATGTTCGGTCCGCCCCTATTCGTCATCATTGAGTAAACTTTGACCCTGTACCTCACAGTCAGCAGACACATTCCAGCCAATCAGCAGCAGACCCTCCCTCCCAGACCCACCCACATGACGAATAGGGGGCGGGCCGAACATCGCGCCGGTTCCCGGCGAACTGTTCGGGACATCACTATCAGGAATACATGTTTGTATTCCTGACTCTATATGGTTCCTTTAAATTGAAAACAAGTGGGTAGGGGGGGTAGGGGGGAGTCTGATAGATCATACTCTGCACGCTGACTCTTCAAATGTACAAACAAAAATATGTTTTGCATTCATCAAAATTATTTTATAAGAAATGTAATAACTCAAAGCTAATGTCAAAACAATATACTCTTCAGCATAGATTTTTGAAAACAATTATTAGCATAATTAAGCTAATGTGGCTAAATGGAAAAGTTAGTCATGAAATATATGTATAAAAATATAAAATAAAAAGAGAGCGAAGAAGACAAAATCTTGCACAAACCTACTACAAGTACTAATGACCATCAAGGGAGTTTAAGGGATAAGTAGTTTATCCCCCAGGAGCAGTTTCACTCAACTCTTGGGTAAGTATATCTGCTTTAAACCAGTATAACTGTCGTAGGGCAAATACAGCTTGTTTCTAGCTGGAGAGAGAAATCAGTCCATATTTTGCATGCTCGCTGTCTTGTAGCTGCAGCAATTTTTGCCATTTTTAATACCATTAACTTTCAAAAATGCTAAATTGTTGGGGGGCGTGGCTAGCCGAGCTGCATGGCAGACGTGCTTCATCGACTGAAAAAAGACTATAATCGCCGCAAAAAGAAGAGCAATTGCCTGAAAATCAAGCTACAGCAAGCATTAAACCCCTCAACATTGGAATGGGACGGAAAAATAAAAAAATTGCCCGCCTGGAGAGCCCCTATCAGCCTGATATCAGGCGATCATTTGAAAGGCCGCAACCGCATCCACAGCCTAAAATGGCGCCGGGCAGGCCTCGGAGTGCCAGCGACTCAGACTCATCCATAGACGGAGAGAACCCCCAGGTCGCAACCCCGGACGCAGAACCATCTGAATCGGAAGCATCAGACCCTGACGACTCGCCTTCTACGAAAGGAGACATTAAAAAACTTATCCTGGACTTAAGGACGCTGTGGAAGGCGGATCTGACGGGGGTCCAAACAGAGGTAACCTGCATAAAAGAGCGGTTAGACAAAGTAGAAACGCGAGGGGGTGAAAGGGACACCCTGCTGGCTGAAGCCAAAACACAAATAGATACGCTAACACTTCAAATCCACAGACTTACCCACTCCGTAACGGCTCTGGAAACACGCCACCGTAAACGGAATGTCCGCATCCGCGGAGCCCCAGAAGACATAGGCACGGAGGCCCTGCTGACATATGTCAATAACATGGGCGAGCTAATGGGGGCGAAAAAAGAAGGCGACGCCTGGCCAATAAAGGCAGCGTTCCGGATTCGCAAAGCCCCGACCGCTCCCGCAGACGCATCACGGGACATAATAGCTGTCACCCGGGATACTGCGGTTAAGGCCGCCCTAATGAACTATTCCAGGAAGACTCCCTCCATCACAGTAGACAACCACCAGGTGCAAGTCTATGCTGACCTCCCGTTTCTCACCTTAGTGGAAAGAAGGAAGTTCTTGCCGATCACTAGACAACTGAGGGACAGGGGCATCAGGTACCGATGGGGAGTGGCGGGTACCCTAGTAGTCCCACTAAAAGACTCAATCTTAACACTGTCTGCTGACGAAGACCCAGCGGGATTCTTTCGGGCCCTACAGATGCAACAACAGGTACCCGCAGAAGACATGCGAGACACCATGAGCAGTGAAAGTGGTGCAGGGACAGTGCGTGCTCGAGAGCACAACACCCACAGAACCCCTCACGGACTTGAAAGGGGCAAAGACAGCAGCCTGCACACTCACCGCCGCACGGTGTACACAGCTCCCCGCACTTCAAGCACTTCCAGCTCTTCAGGCTTCGCAGGAACCTGAGACAGAAGCGGCACCGAAACACACGTAATCTGATCCTAAGCCTACAGACTCATGTTTTACCCGCAGTGTTTGCACACCCCTGTTTTCAGCATCCAGTTTCCCCTTGACAGACTGCATGTATTACAGGGCAAGATAAGATGTACACTAATGTAGACAGTATCTCCTCATCTACCTGTGTATCTAAGCAGCAAGTGAATAGTCTAACCCTAAGTTTTGAATGCCTATTTCTTGCCAATAGCTGTGGATTGCACAGAATGAGTCTACCTAACCCTCTTGCACTAAGCGCACATACTATATGACAAAATACGATGCGCATAACTGCAGCTAGGGCTTTAATTATTCTATAACATTAATATCTCTTAGACGGCATATACTTTACGTATACGTCACTAAGCCTGTGGACCCAGGTTTTGTTTTGTTTCCTAGCAGTCTTAGCATGTTATAGGATTCGTTTAGACACTTTCTTAAGCAGGTTGTAAATTATCACTGTCTGTCAATTCGTTTCCTGGCATAGGACAGTTGCTACCAGATATATGCCTACAGCTACAAAGGTTGTCCCCCGTATAGAGGAAATATAGGTATATCACTTGATCACCCACGTTGCAGCAGAGACAAGGTCCACCCTAAGTGCTTTCTCCTAGAAAGGCATTACCTGATGACATAGAACAAATCCCATATGTATAGATACACACCAGCATAATCGCCAGTTTCCCCTTGACAGACTGCATGTATTACAGGGCAAGATAAGATGTACACTAATGTAGACAGTATCTCCTCATCTACCTGTGTATCTAGGCAGCAAGTGAAAGGTCTAACCCTAAGTTTTGAATGCCTATTTCTTGCCCATAGCTGTGGATTGCACAGAATGAGTCTACCTAACCCTCTTGCGCTAAGCGCAGATACTATATGACAAAATAAGATGCGCATAACTGCAGCTAGGGCTTTAATTATTATATAACATTAATATATTTTAGACGGCATATACTTTGTACGTCACTAAGCCTGTGGACCCAGGTTTTGTTTTGTTTCCTAGCAATCCTAGCATGTTATAGGATTCATTTAAATACTTTCTTATGCAGATTGTAAATTATCACTGTCTGTCAATTCGTTTCCTGGCACAGGACGGTTGCTACCAGATATATGCCTACAGCTACAAAGGTTGTCCCCCGTATTGAGGAAAATATTGGTATATTACTTGATCACCCACGTTGCAGCAGAGACAAGGTCCACCTTAAGTGCCTTCTCCTAGAAAGGCATTACCTGATGACATAGGACACATCCCATATGTATAGATACACACCAGCATAACCGTAATCATATTTCATAAATGACTACTGACTAGTTTAAAATGTTTAATCATATTTCATAAATAACTACTGACTATAGTGAAATGTTCACTATAAATGAAAACTGTGCAGCAATTATTGTAATTTTGTTATAAGAGCCACGACATTGTATCCTATGTACACTAGTTTGATATTTATCTCGGCTATCGTGGCCACCTCTATGTGTTTGTATATTTCTGCACTTCACAAATAAAGAATAAAAAAAAAAAAAAAATGCTAAATTGTTGTAGTATTTAGAGTGACACTTCATCTGTTTAACCTTGTAACAAGATAGTATAATGTGCACATACTAGGTCATACTTGGAAACAAGAGAAAGCTTGATGTATTCTTCCTAGTAAAATACATTTTAAAAGGCAAATCAGGTTAATCAACATGATTTAGAAAGTTAAAATACATGCAAATTGATTCCACTTTTTGTCGTCAGTGAAGGCAATTATAACTAGGTAGGGCTATGTGGTATGCGGTATGTGACTCGGCATCCGTACGCCCGCAACCCGAGTAGCATTGGTGAAAAAAGTTGGAGTTTACAGGAATAGGAGCTGAAAGTGCAAAGTGCCCGCAGGACTGGAGAAACATGTAATGCTGGGCGTTATGTGACTCGGCATCTGTCCGCTCGAAACCCGAGTAGCGCTGGTGAAAAAAGTTGGAGTTTATAGGAAATCGGAGCTGAAAGTAGAAAGTGCCCGCAGGACTGGAGAAACGTGTAATGCAAGGTGAAGAAAAAAATAGTAAGAGAAAAATCACCGATCCAGGGGCAATATAAGTTGCCCGTGGATTGGTGTTAATATGCCCTAAATAACTCTCCTAAACGGGGAATAAACCACAAAATGTAAACAGAAAAATATGACGATAAGAAGAGGGACCTAGGTCCCTAATGGGAGAGTTATATAAAGGGAGGGGGTCCCTACCTTTAATAAACCTAAGGTTATAAGTTAAAAAGAGACAGGAAAAGGGCTAAACAGGGATATGTAGAACCAGGCTAAACCATTATAACCTCGATCGCATATATGGTAAGGTTAATAGGACTAGTAGGTAATAAGGGTGGAGGGAGGGGAAGGGAAAAAGAGAAATGGAAAAACAAACCTCCTTAATGGAGGGGTCAAAGGTTCCCAGTAACTCGCCCAGATTCCCAGATCCCCACACCTAAAGAAAGCACAAGTCTTTCACTATATACCTCGGCCCTATAGGAAAACCACGAGTGCTTACCTATAACCTTAATGCCCTTCCTGGCTAAGTAGCAAAAGACACGTCATAGCAATTACCCACGTGACGAATCCACACCGGCTAACGATTTACAGGCGGATTGCTAAATGAGGATACTGTGTCACACTCAAGTTCATTACTCCTGACGACGGCGTATTAGAACGCCGAAACGCGCGTCGAGTTAGAATCTTTTTCTTTCTTTTGTTCACTTTAGGTAGCACCATGGATTTATTTTACTTTATTTTAATTTGATCGTGTGTCTTTTGCTACTTAGCCAGGAAGGGCATTAAGGTTATAGGTAGGCACTCATTGTTTCCCTATAGTGCCGAGGTATACAGGGAAAGACTTGTGCTTTCTTTAGGTGGGGATCTGGGAATCTGGGCGAGTTACTGGGACCTTTTGACCCCTCCATTAAGGAGGTTTGTTTTTCCATTTCTCTTTTTCCCTTCCCCTCCCTCCACCCTTATTACCTACTAGTCCTATTAACCTTACCATATATGCGATCAAGGTTATAATGGTTTAGCCTGGTTCTACATATCTCTGTTTAGCCCTTTTCCTGTCTCTTTTTAACTTATAACCTTAGGTTTATTAAAGGTAGGGACCCCCTCCCTTTATATAACTCTCCCTGTAATGCAAGGTGGTATGTGACTCGCTCTCTGCCCGTCCGTCCACCCGAAACTTGATCAGTGTTGGTGAGAAAATTCGGAGACTAAGGGGAAATTGAGCTGAAGTAGGAAAGGTGCTTGGAGGACTGGAGGAGCAGGAGGGGAGCGAGATACATAAGCCCACAACATGGAATATACCGGATTCAGAAAAATCCATGTGGCTGGAGAAAAAGCAGAGAATCCCAAACACAGAACTTATGAAGGAAAAGCACCATACGAAAAACCAACTATTAGCTCAGACAGATAAGTGATATTTATATGTATATATTTAATTAGTTTTTTCTATTATTTGGTTTTTGTTCTGTTTTTCTCTTTATCATCCTGGTTAACCTAAACTTCCTCATTCAAGATAGCTTCCAAAAAAAACTCAAGAAAACAAACGTGTAGCCAAAAAAGACAAGAAAGGGGAAAATAAAATAGAAAAGCGTTTATCTTTTTTTTACACCCCCACACAACCCATCAGAACTAGAAAAAAAAAAAAACAGAAAATGAACCTCTGACAGCTCCTAACAGAGAAGAGAGAGACGACTGAAGATCTTATTAAAATCATACACCTGGAAGAAATCCAAATTCAGGGATATATCAGAGCAAATATAAAATAACAAGCTGGAAGATTATCTAACAGACTATATCCAGAAATTGGGCATCCAAGTGCTACCCCTGATGAAAAGATGCCACAGAACAGCAAGACCATCCAATCTTCCAACGTCAGTCCCTAGAGACGTAATCGATCTCTTCTTTTTTTCTAAAGTCAAAGATCAAGTAATGAAGCTACACAAAGATAACACACTGCAAGTCCCTATGATGAGATTAAAATCTTGCCAGATCTATCATACTATACAAGATCTAGAAGAAAATCGTTTGCACCATCAACAAGCCAATTAAGAGACAAGAACATACGTTACAATGGGGCTTTCCTTTGAACATTTCAGTATACTACTAATCTAAAGTTTTTGACTTTCAGGAGCCGTACTTACTTTGCAAATGGACACAGGACCGTCTTCTGTTAGATCCCTAAAGATAATAGGGACTGACAAGTTTAAAGAACACACAGAAAAGGAAGAAATTAAAATTATAATTATTCATATTGATTTTTTTCCCCCCTCTCTTCCCCTCTCCCTCATAATGTAATTTATTACACATGCTTTTTAGCAACTGTATCGAAGGGGTAAAAGTTAACATATGTAACATCTTTAGTGTAGTAACTGGCAATACTACTGAATGTCTTATTTAATTGAACCAAGTATAGAGAGAGTAGAGAGTAGATTGAGAAGCAACTGTTTTAGTGCTCTCACAATAGGTCAAATGCACCAAAGGACACAAGCTCTGATATAGGTTAGGAGTTATTACCAATATCTAAATAAGGATTTTTCCAAATTAAATTACTCACTATTAAGAGGTAGAATAAAGCCAAATGGTCTCACATTAAGGATATATACTATTAATAAAGGGTTAATTTACTAGACTAATTATAAAAGATTGGAAACGATCCTTGAAATTGGGGAAAGCACTAAATATCACAAGGTAGAATAATAATAAGCAGAAAGAAAAGAAACGGGGTAAAAGTGGCAACGGTAGGGAAGCTATGTAAAACGTTGTATGAATAGGACAATTCAAATAGGTTTAAGTTTAATAATTTTGTTAAAAATTGAAATTATAGGGTTGTAAAATAAGCATGCGATCAATGTTACACACAATACACATAAATAACGAGACACTTATTAAGGTTTTAATATCTCCTATTTAAAAGAGGGAGGGGGGAAGAGGAGTAAAATGTATTAAAAGTATACAAATGATAGTCAAGGTGGACAATAGGTTGTAACACTAGAAGAGTTTAAAATGCACTATAAAATTGTAGATTATGCTAGCGCAGTGTACCTATAATCTTAATTTTATTAAGGACAGGAGGCGAGTATTTTGCATAATCTTTCTTTACTAAAACTCCAGCAGCACAGGTTTAACAATAAAGTTTAGTGAAAAAAAAATTGCCATAGGGTATAAAAGGCCCTTCCTCTTGCATCATTTCCTCTTTCTTTGGTGCGAGATAATCATAAACATATCCTGCTATTACAATAAATAATGATAACGACGAAGAATCAGACTGTAAATGATCCAAATCCCGACTGGAAGATTGTCGTAGTGTGCGAAGACGATCCCATGTATTGATCCATGAAGAAGAATCAAACTGAAAAGAAACAAAAGACGTGAAAGGGATTTGGAAATGAACTGTTTGTCCTCATTATTATTATTATTAGCATAATCAATATTACTGTTTATAAAACGCCAGTTTATTCCGTAGTACTTTACGTAAAAGGAATTTATCAGATGAGACAAGAATATTTTAACCGAAATAGGTAGCTATGAGAGAGACATTAATATAGTCAAATTGTATGTATTAGGAAATCATAACAGATAGCAGTCGTGATGTGAAATAAACCACATAATAAAGAGATAACCACACCCCCTGAATTCAAATCTTTTATTGAAGTACAACCCAAGGAATGATAATTAGGGAGGGAAAAAGCAGGGTGGGAAAATACTCGCCTCCTGTCCTTAATAAAATTAAGATTATAGGTACACTGCGCTAGCATAATCTACAATTTTATAACAGGACAGGAGGCTTCATATTTTGCATTTTTAACGCTATGGAACAACACAGGGTGTGTGAAGAGTCCGAGGAAGTAGAACACCCTGAAATTCTCTTCTCGTGACCCGGCCAATGAACATCGGCGAAGGAAGATGCATCGTGGATGTCTAAGACGCATCCATGACCCGAATGACTGATAACCAATTGATCACCGTAACCATATGAGCAATGGTCAACGTGCCCACTCGGTAAGGTGGTGGCCATAACTGGTGTGAAAGGTATAGTATACAAAGGGGGAGAGAGAGGCTGTCTCGATTGTGAGATTCCTCGAGGGTTAGTTGGAGTGAGTATCCAAATCCATAGGACAAACCCGTAGGAATAGAGAGAACCACAACTAAGACCCATAACCGAGTGTATTCCGATACTGGTTCTGGAGCGTATGACGCCTCGCAGCATACGAAAAGTCCTGTCGTGGAGTATGAGGCGCCAAAGTCTCCAATGGTATCTTGTGGGTTGTCCATAAAATGGGAGACAGCGGAAGGGCAGTGGATAGCCCAGAATGGAGTCAATAGGATCGGGAGCCCCTTCGATTCTGCTGTAGTGGCGAGGTGCGTGTCACCCAGATCTCCGTGATGCGATGGTGACCAAGGAGTCCCGTTGTCAGTTGTTGTCACGAAACCCAGTTCATGATACAGGTAATCTTCTGAGGGAACCCTAGTCGTAGGGTAACCTTGCGTGTAATTTAGAAATGGTAAATGTCCTCCGATATTATTAGAGTCCGATACCAGACTCCGTCCAGGTGTTTTGTGTAGTCGGTTGCTGAGATATTGTCTAAATGTAGGAGAATACAACTATCGGATCTGTCCCAGGCTAGCTGTAGGTTATCGGTAATCTCGACGCCGGCCGTCTCTTCTCCAGATCATGGTTCTCTGGTAGGGGTATGTGCAGCGAGCCTTCCAGCCCTAGAGACTGATTGTCGATTACGTGTGTAGTAAGTAACGTCTTGTAGTCTAGATAGGTGAGGTAGTGGATTCCCTTGTGGCAAAGGGCGCCATGACCGGTTATAAAAGTTTCTTGGGTACCATGGGTCGTACCTTAATGATAGACATGTGAATTGATTTGTTTGGTCCCGTCGATGAAAAAACAAAATGGACAAATGGGTCCCTGGTGTGACTATCCTGGACGGGTATGTGTCCGTCCAATCCTAATGATTGAACCCACCTAGGTGTGGGGAAGCTGTAGGATGGTGCCAGAATGGTAGTCTCCCGACTACTGTGAGCATAAAATTATCCCCGAGTTAATCAGTGACGTCTGGAGCGAATGCCCAGCGCTTCTTGGAAATAAGTAAGTTTCCTCATATGTGAGATTTGTGGTCCTCCAGTACCCGTAGAGGGGTGGTATTGGAAGATGTGGACTTCGACCCCCAATGGTGGACCAGGTATCCAGATTAAGCATTAGTTCATGGAGCTAAGTTACCCTACTGGGTCGTTCAGCCCAGGAGTATAGAGGAATCCTATGTCCTATCCTTTGGCCATCCGGAGTAATCTAGCCTACCTACTCGAGTAGAGGTAGCTTCCTTATTTCATAACAAGGTAGACCGCTGCCCATGGTTACACCATGAGAGCGTTGAAACCGGAGAAATGTAAGAGTATAGCTGTTTCTCAGTAATATTCTGTTGTTGGGGTGAAGTGAGTGAGGGCGTGCGACCCGGAGTCGAACACACAGTCTCCTTGTCCTCGGTTTTGTGGCTACAATTGTATGGATCGTGGATGAAGGCCTGGCAACCCCCATTTCGTCGATCTCTGTGTGTTGACTGACCGTGCAGCGGTCAAATCCGTGGAGTCTCCAGAGATT
The DNA here is from genome assembly GCF_036172605.1 of Pelobates fuscus. Taxonomy (NCBI): domain Eukaryota; kingdom Metazoa; phylum Chordata; class Amphibia; order Anura; family Pelobatidae; genus Pelobates; species Pelobates fuscus. The sequence goes on from NC_086319.1 coordinate 356,009,110, forward strand.
TCCTTAATATGTTGTTTGGATAACTTTCCGGCACATCGAGGTTCTGTTCCCAGGCTTGATGTAATTATTTGGAGGGTCCGTGATGGAATACTTGCACTTGTCCTTTGTATATGGGTGCTTGGCCCCGGCCTAGTAGCTCATGAATTCATAGGCAGATGGGGTACCATGGTTCACAGTCTCTACAAGACCCTGACCCAGCCTATTGGTGATTGTTGTCTGCATTGAGGTTGCCACTGCAATTAACCTAGGCTGAAAGTCTTGAGTGAGAGGTCATATGTTGACCTTTCCGTCTGTTGAGTATATATATATCTATATATATGGACTAGGTACATGTGTAAATGTGTTAGGACACCTAGAGCACCTCCGGCCATAGTTCCATGTGGAATGCGCATCTGCGAGTGGGGGAATAACCCCAGTAGTAAAGGGGTTCATCCCAATAATAAAGTGCACAGAAGTCCGCAGACGAGTGTTGGAGCCTGATTACTGCAACATTTTTCCCCTTCCTCAGTGAGGAGTATGTGGATCACCCTAGTCGTATTGTGGGTACCATGCATTGAGTCATATATACATATGCTATAGCAGGGGGTGAGCCTGCATGCACTGCGACTCTTAATGATATAGCAGGGGATGAGCCTGCTTGCACTGTGACTCTTAATGATATAGCAGGGGATGAGCCTGCTTGCACTGTGACTCTTAATGATATAGCAGGGGATGAGCCTGCTTGCACTGTGACTCTTAATGATATAGCAGGGGATGAGCCTGCTTGCACTGTGACTCTTAATGATGTAGCAGGGGATGAGCCTGCTTGCACTGTGACTCTTAATGATGTAGCAGGGGATGAGCCTGCTTGCACTGTGACTCTTAATGATGTAGCAGGGGATGAGCCTGCTTGCACTGTGACTCTTAATGATGTAGCAGGGGATGAGCCTGCTTGCACTGTGACTCTTAATGATATAGCAGGGGATGAGCCTGCTTGTACTGTGACTCTTAATGATATAGCAGGGGATGAGCCTGCTTGCACTGTGACTCTTAATTGTATAGCAGGGGATGAGCCTGCTTGCACTGTGACTCTTAATGATGTAGCAGGGGATGAGCCTGCTTGCACTGTGACTCTTAATGATATAGCAGGGGATGAGCCTGCTTGCACTGTGACTCTTAATGATATAGCAGGGGATGAGCCTGCTTGCACTGTGACTCTTAATTGTATAGCAGGGGATGAGCCTGCTTGCACTGTGACTCTTAATGATGTAGCAGGGTATGAGCCTGCTTGCACTGTGACTCTTAATGATGTAGCAGGGGATGAGCCTGCTTGCACTGTGACTCTTAATGATATAGCAGGGGATGAGCCTGCTTGTACTGTGACTCTTAATGATATAGCAGGGGATGAGCCTGCTTGTACTGTGACTCTTAATTGTATAGCAGGGGATGAGCCTGCTTGCACTGTGACACTTGAGCCTGTGGGGGTCGCCTCATATAAAGGGGTCACCCCAATAAAAAAAGTGCACAGTAATCCATTGGTGAATGCACATCTTTGAGTGTGGGGGTCACCCCAGTAGTAAGGGGGGTCGCCCCAATAATAAAGTGCACAGAAAATAACGTTTGGATAGTTTTATTCTGGGGACTTCTCTAAGGAAGTCAGTGTCTTCCGTTTCAGTGGCCGTTGCGGTGTCGGTGTCTGTTTTCGGGATCTGCACCAGTGGCAATAGCCTTCTCCACTGAGGCAGCCACCGCCGAATTTATCATTGACTGGAAGTCAGATGGTGGTGATTGTGGTGAGTCACTTAACATGAAGTAGTGGAGTATTCCTCTCTGTGAAAGACAGGAAAATGTCAGGTACTGAAGTACATGAGTAGTAGTACAGTCGGCTTCCACTAATGACTGGGGGTCACCCAGTGTTATCTGACCCGAGACCCTCAGGTCGCAAGGGGTCGAGTGGCCTGAAGAGGGGGTCACCCTCTGTGCGACCGGGATGAGCGGTCGTATAAGTGGGCCGCACCCGTCAAGGGTGGAGGGCCTGTTTGGTTTGGTTTGGGTTCACCCAACAATATATGAATTGTGGAGCCTGTACATTTGCAATTTCCTCACTCCTTGGTAAGGAGGTGCGTGGATCACCCCAGTCGTAGTGTGGGTGTCCGATATTCACTGCATAGAGTCATCTTGTTAGTGTATGGCAGGGTGTTAAACCTGTGTGCACTGTGTCTCTTTGAGCCTGTGGGGGGTCACCCCATCTGAAAGGGGGTCACCCCTGAATAAATCCTGCACCAAGTGCTGTATGGCTCCGCTTGGGGGTCACCCAGCATAGGGGGTCACTCCTGTTATGGTATTGGCAGGAGCGTGAGTGGGGTTCACCCCCAACTGAGAGGGGTCACCTCTGTATAGACACTCTGCAGCAGTGTAATGGTTAATGTACAGTGCAGTTTGTTATCAGCAATGTTCCACAGTAAATTATTGTTTAATGGAAATACTTAACTATACATATCCAACGTGTGAGTCATAACCGCTAGGGTCGCAAATGGCAGTCGTGGGTCTCGCAGGTGCGAGATCTAAGATGGCCGCCGTTCGCGCCAAAACGACAGCGCGGCTAGCAGTTGCGGCCCGCCAGCGTGGATACGAAAAATACACAGAAATTAATAGATCACAAGATATAAAATCGTGAACACATTCTCTGGTTACCCAAATAGGTGATTCCTATTTTATCTAGTTCAGTGGGGATAGAACCTGTGAACCATAAGATATGGACAGTGTACTGCTAGTGTATTAGCCCATTGAGCTAACCTAATGCATGAAATACATTGTGAAACATCTATATATACACATACATACACATATATATATATATATATACACACACATACATATATATATACACATACATATATATACACATACACATATACATACACACACACATATACATACATATATATATATATATACACACACACACACATATACACATGGTGCTTTGTATATCACAGCTCCTGACAGGCATTGAAAAACCCTGTAGGAGAAATGAGAGCATTCCAGACCGTGTGAATCACGTTCTGGGAAGGTGGCTGGCCGCACTGGATCTTGTGGTCTGCGATACCCAAAATGGCCGCCGTTCGCGTGCAAATCTTAATGCCGGTAACGCGGATTCCCACACTCCCCCTCCCGCTGACCCTAACCAATGCCTGGTTTGATAAGCGCGATCGTGGTAACTTGCCGCGATCGCGAAATGAATACAGGGAGATAGTGAGAGGGAAGCAAAGGTAGTACAGGTGGGGATATAGGGGAGAAAGGGAAAAATTTAAGAAAATAAATAGTGATAATCAAATATAGAGACAATCCATCAAACCCAGTGTGAATGTAAAACCATAGTAAGAATGGGCAGAGAATACAAGATTCTGACAGAGTAAATATAAATTCCATAGTAAGAATGAGCAGAGAAAGGAAGCTCTGACAGTGTAAATGTAAATTCCATAGTAAGAATGAGCAGAGAAAGGAAGCTCTGACAGAGTAAATGTAAATTCAGTAGTATGTATAAGCAGAGAAAGGAAGCTCTGACAGAGTAAATGTAAATTCCATAGTAAGAATGAGCAGAGAAAGGAAGCTCTGACAGAGTAAATGTAAATTCAGTAGTATGTATAAGCAGAGAAAGGAAGCTCTGACAGAGTAAATGTAAATTCCATAGTAAGAATGAGCAGAGAAATGAAGCTCTGACAGTGTAAATGTAAATTCAACAGTAAGTATGAGCAAAGAAAAGAAGCTCTGACAGGGTAAATGTAAATTCCATAGTAAGAATGAGCAGAGAAATGAAGCTCTGACAGTGTAAATGTAAATTCAGTAGTATGTATGAGCAGAGAAAGGAAGCTCTGACAGTGTAAATGTAAATTCAGTAGTATGTATGAGCAGAGAAAGGAAGCTCTGACAGTGTAAATGTAAATTCAGTAGTATGTATGAGCAGAGAAAGGAAGCTCTGACAGTGTAAATGTAAATTCAATAGCAGAGAATAAAATACTCTGACCTGTCTGACTGGAGCAGCAAAGAAAGAGGAAATGATGCAAGCGGAAGGGCCTTTTATACCCTATGGCAATGTTTTTTTTCACTAAACTGTATTGTTAAACCTGTGCTGCCGGAGTTTTAGTAAAGAAAGATTATGCAAAATATGAAGCCTCCTGTCCTGTTATAAAATTGACTTATTTATTCTATTTTTTTTGTTCTCTACCTATATGGTGTGTAATAGAGCTAAGTAGAACTACTCTATAAGAACAATTAGAAAAATATGAAATGATACCGGTATGGGCCTAGGGAGAGATTCAAGAGTAAATAATGAGAGAGGTTGGTCATTATCTATAAAAAAACAAAAGATACTTGAATGAAAAGATTAAGACAAATAACGATTTAGAACTATAATTCTACCAATTTTAAGACGTCAAACTAGGAAGATAATCAAAATAATAGCTGTTGAATTAACACTGTAAAGGGTGATTAGTATACTATCAGAGCCCCAATAAATGATGAGCAGATATAAAAAAACTTTTCATAAAAAAAATGACTAACTAAGTAATAAATGTTCCGCAAACTAGATTATGTCCGTGGCACATTTGAGAGCTTGAGAGCTACATAAATAATTTCATAAATATACACGTAGACTTCAAATATTGAAATATGTATATATATTTAAATTCTACGTGCATATTTATGTAATATTTTGACATAATTAAGTAATTTTATTGATTGCAATTTGGGGGACCTGCCTGACAACCCAGGTCGAAAGTCCAGAGAATTTAATTTGCGAGCACTATATTTAACCTTGTAACTTTCCAATACACCCTAAAACCTGTATATAGGGGGTACTGTTTTACTCGGTAGACTTTGCTAAACACAAATATTAGTGTTTCAAAACAGTAAAATAGTAAAACAGTAAAACATATCACAGCGATGATATCATTGTTGTGATACATTTTACTGTTTTGAAACACTAATATTTGTGTGAGAATTACCCCATGATGGCATACCATTTGCAAAAAAAGACGACCCAATGTATTGCAAATGGGGTATGTGCAGTCTTTTTTAGTAGCTATTTAGTCACAAACACTGGCCAAAGTTAGCGTTCATAATTGTTTTTTTGCATTTTTAACCCACAAACAAATATAAATGCTAACTTTAGTCAGTGTTTGTGACTAAGTGGCTACTAAAAAAGACTGGACATACCCCATATTGAATACCCTGGGTTGTCTACTTTAAAAAATTATGTACATGTGAGGTGTGATTCAGAGACTTATGACAGATAACAATGTTACAATGTCACTACCAATACATTTTAAAAATATATATTTTGAAACAGCAATGTCCTACTTGTACTTATAGCCCTATAACTTGCTTAAAAAAAGCTATGACATTGGGTATTTCTAAACTCAGGACAACATTTAGAAACTATTTAGCACAGGTGTTTTTTGGCGGTTGTAGATACGTAAGAGATTTTGGGGGTCAAAGTTAGAAAAAGTGTGTTTTTTTATATTTTTTCATCATATTTTATAAAAAAGAATTATAGTAAATTATATATATGATGAAAACAATGGTATCTTTAGAAAGACCTTTTAATGGCGAGAAAATTAAATCCTCTCTCGTAGACAAAAAAAGAGAGGTCCTTATAATATTCCCTAAACATATAAACCCAATCATCCAATTCCAAGATATAGATAAAGAGGGCAGATGGATAATTATAATATGTGAAATACAAAACATAATATATACAATAGCAAACATATATGTACCCAACCAAGCCACGTTAAAATATATAGATAAATTCATTCAAAGAGTTGAAAGGTTTAGACTGGGCCAGGTGGTGATTAGAGGTGACTTTAACTTTATCCAAGATCCAGGTATAGACAAAAAAACAGAGCAAGGTAAGAGAATAGACAGAAACACGGTGAAACAAGCAGCGAGATAATCCCAGATAATAAGGAGGGCATCCCTATTAGACATCTGGAGGCCTATGCACCCCAAAGAAAAAGACTATACTTGCTTTTCTAAATCGTACTATACCTACTCTAGAATAGGCTTCATACTGGGAGATATAGATACAATGGAGATAACAAAAGCATCTACGATAATAACTATTCCTTGGTCCGACCACAATGCTGTGATGGTTGAATTAAGGGATCAGTTTCATAGACAAAGACCAGATTGGAGGTTTCAGGCTCGACTACTCCTCCCTGAGGAGAATAAAAAATACATTGCTGAGATTAAAACCCGATACTTTGAAGAAAATACAGACCCGGAAATATCTCCAGATATGAACTGGTGTGCCTTCAAATGTGTTATTAGACGACATTTAATTTAAACTAGCTGCACAAATGAACAAGAAAAGAGGTGAAAATCTTAAACAATTGCACATAAAACTAGCACAATTGGATAATGAAATAAACAATCCCCTAATAAAGAAACAGCAGATAAAATTTAATAGGTTGAAAATAAAATGAATGAACAACTAATTAACAGGGTTAATAAAAAATTTAGAAACTCTAAAATCCCACTATTATTATAGAGGAAACAATGCGGACAAATTATTGACTAATAAAATTAAGTTAAGACGTGCTAAAAATCGTGTAAATAAAATTATCGTGGGACAACAGACCTTTCTTGCTCCAAAGGAAATTGGATCAGCTTTTAAACACTATTATCAAGAATTATATAATTTACCTAACCCAATTTAAACTTAAAGCTTACTTTAGAGATAAAAGGTTCCTTAATTTGAATTCATGTCAACTTGAACAGTTAAATGAACCGATAACTGTAGAAGAAGTGGATGCAACTATTAATAGTTTAAAAAGAAATAAAGCCCCAGGTCCTGATGGGTATGCCGATAATTTGTATAGACTATATAAAAATCAGTTTGCTACCTATTTTAGTAGATATGTATAATTATTTTACGGTTAAAGGCTCAATGCCTAAGGAAATCCTGAAAACAAATCTATTTTCAATTTTAAAACAAGACAAAAATCCAACAGATTTATCCAACTATCGTCCAATAGCATTACTTAATATCGATTATAAAATCTATGCGACTATACTAGCAAATAGAGTTAAGAAAGTGCTAACTACCTTGATCGATAATGATCAGGTGGGTTTTATCCCAGGCATTTCCTCCACTAACCATATTAGGAAAGTCATAAATATTTATGAAAGAATACATAAGAACAAAAGTGCCTTTATAACATTAGCACTCGACGGAGAAAAGACCTTTGACAGGGTAAATGGGACATTTCTGAAATGCGTGTTAAAGGCTTTTGGCTTTATAGGGAATTCAATTTCAGCCATCTCAGCGATGTATTTGTTTCCCTCGGGTAGAGTGGTCGGTCAAGGAATAGACTCTGATTGGTTTGAAGTCACTAACGGAACTCAACAGGGGTGCCCACTATCTCACCTTCGGTATGTTTTAGCAGCAGAACCATTAGCAATGGATATAAGAACAAATCCCAATATTCAGGGATTAAAGATAAGTAAAAAAGAAATCAAGATCTCCCAATATGCAGATGATGCATTATTTCTGCTGTCTAATCCTTCCCTTTCAGTCAACACAGTAATGGAAGTTATACAGAAATACAGTTACATATCAAATTATAAGTTAAATATCAACAAAACAACAGCTATGCCCTTCTATATGAATCAACATGAAATAAAACAGTTAGATAGCCACTATAGCTTCAAATGTGTCAGAAAGAAATATAATTACTTGGGAATAAGTATAATGGCCTCCCCTAAAGAAGTGGGGTAGAGTTAACACAATAAAGTCTTATGTGATACCTAATTTCTTGTACCTATTTAGAATAATTCCTTTAAAAATACCCACACCCTGGCTTAAGATGTTGAATACTTCATTTTCGAAATTTATTTGGTTAAATAAAAAACCCAGAATAGGTAGAGAAATCCTAGATCTAAATAAGAAACATGGAGGGATTGCCCTAAAATAGAACTTTATCATAGAGCCTCCTTACTAATACACATCGTGGTAATGCATCTAGATCACTATAAATCCCAGGGATGGTATGAGATGGAAGAAGGGACGATAGTCAACCCAATGAACTAAGCATTATTTTGATGATGGTGCCTCCAGGCCTACTCTCGCCCCAGGTTCCTAACGTTAGGTCTCCTCTCTCCCACGAGCATGAAAGGTAAGATAACAAAACTGTACCTGACATTAGCGCGCATGACTCCTAAAATGTTGACCACCCATGAGGTGGTTGTTTCAAGAGTTGCACCACAAACAACGGAATACCTCTGATAGCCGGAGGAGGCAATGCTTCCTCAACCGCACATCGCCAGACTTCGCATTGCTGGCCGTAACCGTACCCTAGGCAGGGTTCCCTACGCAAGCACTATGTTAAGCTTTTGCGCATGCAAGGATAAAATTACTTAACTACATGGTGCACAGAGCAACAGAAACAACAGTGATACACAGAAATGTGATCACTTTCAAGCTTTACTTTGAGAAGCATGAGAAAGATGCCCTGTTAATGTAAAGCAGTCTCATGTACCTATACTACTGTTTCCTACATATAATTTTACTGTATGTTGTATTGAAGTTGAAAAATGATTCAATAAAGATGAGATTGTAAAAAAAATTTAAAAAAAATAAACATCTTTTACAGTATTACTTACCTTAATTCCAGCACCTAGATTCCTCACTGGTGGCTAGGTCTCCTCCTCCGACGATGCCACGCAGATGGAGGGCCTAATGCACATGCGTGGTAAACGCCACACGGCATTAGAGCTTCCCATTGAAAAGCATTGAGTTAAAGCTTTCCTAGGGGATATTGAAGACGCTGGATGTCCCCATGAAAAGTATGAGGACGTCCAATGTCGTTTCACTGAGTTTTTCTCCATTTGAAGCCAGGAAGCTCCTCTAAAGGCTGTCTGGAAGAGAAACTGCAATGTTTTTCTTGCATGGTTAAGAGGACAGGGGAACTTCACCCAATGAGATGAAGGGGTGGCTATGCAGAGGATGAGGTAGAGGCAATACAAATGCCTACACAGACTCTTTCGAAATATTTAAAAATTGGAGCAGTGCTTCAAAAACTCTACACTGTAGTCCCATCAGTGTATACTCAGCAAAAATAGAGAAAGGAAGGAGTCCTGCACAACCAATATAAGAGTGCACACCCAGGTGCTACCACATTTTATTTTGAGAACAGAGTATAAAGCGCAAACGTTTCGGGCAATAGCCCTTTATCAATGCTAATGTCCTAAAGTATACAATGTGATACATACAGTATATATACATAAGAAATTGCTCACAAAAATCAAACTTCAATCAGAATCAGCTCTATGGAGGTTCTCCGCATTACCCGGCCATCACCACATCTCCAGTGACTTCCTTGATTGTCAGACGCGTGCGTGCTCATGTCAGACGCCACGTATGTTGCGCGTGACATCATCACGCTCTGTTGCTAGGAGATGAGTAAACAAACGATCGTTCAAATGCATACAGTGAATATAACCATACAGATCATCAAATCTACATAAAACAAAGCTATTCAATCTACTGAAAACATAAATTTAAGCTTCACTCTTAAGAACAACAATGTGTCTACATACTTATATGCATATTTGCATTAGTTAAAAGGGGGGAAAGAGAAGGCAAAAGGGGAAGCAAGAGAGACCAAACAGCTGACAAAGGATACCCAACATAAATACAGGTGCAAAACCCCCATATACCTAACGAAACCTTGAACATGGTGTGAAAATAAAATAGAAAAAGAACACCCTCTCTAAAAGAAAGATATACAGCATGCCAAAAAAGATGGAAAAAAATAAAAGCAAGTAAAGAGAGACAGACTGGCAAATGGTAATAGAGGACCATGCAAGATAAGATACATACCCAAATCCAAATCGGGCACATTCTAGATGCACCTCCTCTAGTAAGTGGGGGCACCGGCACCTTTTCAAGCACTTGGTAACTGTGAGACGTTATGCCTTTTTTCTTTAAAGTGCCGTGCGACTGGTGCGTCAGAGTCTATACTACGGATCAGACTTTTAGGGCGTGTATAGTTTTACCCACATAGCCCAGACCGCACAGACACTTAAGAAGATAAATCACATAGTCAGTCTGGCATGTGAAGAACCCTTTAAGCCTGATCTGTTGGCCTGTCCTGGGGTGGGTGCATAATTCACCCTTAATAATCCCACTGCAATGATTGCAGCTCAAGCAGGGGTAGGTCCATGCACTGGTTTTGAAAGAAAAGTTTGTTTAGTATTAGTCAGACAGTCAGTCCTAACTATTATATCTCTTATAGATCATCCCCGTTTATTAGCAAATATTAGCAAATAATGGGGGATTTTGAAATAGATGTCCAGTGTGTTTATCAGATTGTAATATAAACCAGTTAGTATGTATAATGTTCTCTATTTGAGGTGCAAGTGATTAGAAAGTACTTACAAATGGTATTCTGTCCTGTTTGGGTTTGTCTGTTGTAGAAAGTATTTCCTCGCGGTTAATGTCCAAGGCCTTCTGTTTAGCTTTTCGTAACAGGCGGGGGCTATAGCCCTTGTCCAAAAATGTTTGTGAGAGATCTTTTAAGTGTTTATTGACTACGCTGTTGTCGCTAACAGTGCGGCGAACCCTCAGGAACTGGCTGTATGGGATAGAGCAAATTTGTTTAGGAGAATGAAAGCTGTTTACATGTAGCAGGCTTTTGGAGTCTGTAGGTTTAGTGTACAAATCAGTCCGTATGGACCCATCCTGTTTAATGACCTGTACATCCAAAAAGTTTACAGAGTCAGTGCTTATTGTGGTAGTAAATCAGATGTCCCTATGAAACTAATTTAAGTAAAAGAGAAAAATGACGAGATTAGCACGGGTACCCTGCCAGTGCATATATCATCTATGTACCTTGGCCATTTGGTGACATGCAAACTAAACAGCTCATGCTGGTACACAGAGCTTTCTTCAAAATCTGTCATAAAAAGGTTTGCATACGATGGTAACATATTCGCACCCATCGCAGTTTCTTTGACTTGTTCATAGAAGATTGACATATACCTGAAAAAACTCCTTTTTAAGATAATTTCCAATAAGGTAGTGACAAAGGAGCACATTTTTTCGTCTGTAAGATGAAGTGGTCGGAGTGCCTATAGTGTCCCTTTAAACAGTGAAGCAGGCAATGACTAAACTGACAGCAGGAACAGTAGAGCTGCAATGGTTTTACAGAGCAGTTATATTTATCCTAAGAAACTAGCAGAACTTCTCTTGGAGGATAAACTATTTATCTCACAAACTCCTGAAAGGGGATGATAAGCCAGTAACTGCAGGCAGACCCCATAAACAGTGCCTCTGCAGTTACATTTAAAGTGTTTTTTGGTTTTCTTTTGCATTGTTTATTAACAGAATATAAAAAATAGAGGGTAACGTTCCCCTTATAGTATAACTTTAACTGCAATAAAGGAATACAACCATCTAACATCATTCCTATCGTGCAGGAAGGCAGACCCATTGCCATTATCATTTGCAATGTAGGAAGAAGTAGTCACTTGCCATCATTCACTCCCAGGCAGCAGCATTGTTGGCTGGATCTGAAAAAGTCATTCCTCTACCTTTTCTACTTTTGTGCAATATTACTCTTCACCTATCTCCAAGCTTATAATAAAGAAATGTGGAATGAATGATCTCCCAACAAATGGAACTTAACCCTGACCCTAGTCTCCGTCCTTGTTGACACATGTACTGTACATGAGCAAGATAGGAATGCAAGGACGGCAGGGAGTGGAGTAAATACAGAGACAGATATTTATGAGCAGGGTGTTTTAACTTGGGAAATAAGTAAATGCTGCTTTGATATCTTACTCATTCACTCTTCACGCTGCCACAAAGGGTGGAACAGGGATGGGTAGTTGGCACTCCAGTTGCCAGGCCTTTTCCATCAAGATAGAAAGTCAGAAGAGATGTATAGAAATTGTGATTTCTGCCTTAGAGTGTGGATGAGAGCATGTTGCATTGGACATCTTTTACACTGCTACTTTTTGTATATTGTGTTGACAACCCACAGCTTTATCACCACTACCAGGATTAGTCTGTTATCAGATAACAAGTCTATTATGGGAATAGGACGACTGATTCTGGCTGGGACCCAGACCGATTCACATGATGTGGTCTATCCCTTTATCATACTAGGGATCACTGCATTGACTCATGTCCATAAAAGCTTTTCGATCAGCAGGCATTTCTTTGATTAATTCTCTTCCCAAGGGGTAAGTCACTTACCTACTGACTGCAGGACAAACACCTACTGCAAGGGGAGAACAAAAGCATTGTATTCAATGTAGCAGTTAAACGTTTGCACTAGTACTAATCTGTAATATACACAAAAGAGTTCAAAAGCAAATATAAAACAGTCAAAAACATTACACACACACAAAAAACAAACAAACATTTTCTGACCAAGTTTCCATAAGTACAAGAAGTTTGATTCTAATTACTAATTGTTTGTGTTTGCAGGAGTGTGTTTGGATGTTGTGTTGGTGTTTGATTGCTGGGATGCGTGCACATATACTGCCACGCACATACATACACAAACAAACTAACACACATATAAAAACATTGACGCATTATTATTATTTCATTACTGATATAGCGCCAGCAAATTCCGTAGCACACACATACACACACTGAAATATACACACAGACACAAAGATATACACCTTGACACACATTGGGGCACACACACACCAATACACACATACTGACATACACTCAGATACACACAATGACACGTACACAAACCTTGACACACAGATACACACTCAGAAGCGCACATTGGCCCATACAAACACACCGATACACACTGGCACATACAAACACACTGATACAGACATACTGACATATACACACACTGGCACATACACACACACCTTGACACATATACTCACACTCAGATACACACATTGACACATACAGAAAACATTACACAGATACACACATGCACACAATGGCTCATACAAACATATACACACACCTTGACATACAGATACACACTCAGATGCACACAGTGACACATACACACATTGACACACAAATACACACATACTCAGATACACACAGTGAAACATACACACAGTTGCACCCACAGGTACACACACTGGCACATACACACATTATTATTATTGGTATTTATATAGCGCCAGCTTATTCCGCAGCGCTTTACAATAAAATGGGAATTTACCAAATGAGACAATAACAACATGTAACAGCAACAATAGGTAGTTAAGGACCCTGCTCAAACGAGCTTACTGTCTAGAGCTGCATTTCCCAATTGGGTTTCCTCGAGAACACAATTGGGGTTCCGCCAAAATGTCTAAAAACAAAATTGCCGCGGGCGGCGAGGGAGCAGTGGGCAGTGATCTCTCTGCTCAGCTCCATCGCGCGTACAGCAGTTATGCTGGAGCCGGAATATGATGTCAGTCTGGCTCCGGCATCACTAAGAGGCGCGCAAAGGAGCTGAGCAGGGAGATCACTGCTCCCTCGCCGCCCACACACCAGCCCCACCGGACCCCAGGGACCGCTCGCCAGCCGCTCAGCAGCCCCACTGGACTCCAGGTACCACATGCACAGTCCACCAGCCCCACTGGACCACAGGGACATAGAGACTCCATGCCAGCACTCCCAAAGGTAGGGGGACTAGGTGGAGTAAAATGAAAAAAATAAAAAAATTGTATGTGTCTGCTAGGGAGTTTGTATGTGTTTGTGTGTCTGTCAAATAGAATGTATGTGTGCTTGTCAGTGTGTGTTTGTCAGTGAGAATGTATTTGTGCTTGTCAGTGAGTGTATGTGTTTGTATGTGTCTGTAAAAGAGTGTGTGTATCTGTTGAAGAGTATGTGTGTCTGAGTGTGTCGGTGTGTGTGTGTGTGTATCTGTGTGTCCAGGTTTGTGTATGTGTCACCGTGTGTATCCGAGTATGTGCGTAGATCAGTATGTTTGTGTGTATGTGCCAGTGTATATCAGTGAGTTTGTATGTGCCTATATGTGTGTGTGTGTGTGTATCTGAGTGAGTCAGTGTGTGTATATGACACTGTGTGTATGTGTCAATGTGTGTATCTGTGGGTGCAAGTGTATGTATGTGTCACTGTGTGTATCTGAGTGTGTGTGTATTTGTGAGTCAAGATGTGTGTGTCTGTGTGTTTGAGTGTGTGTATCTGTGTGTCAAGGTGTATGTGTCTGTGTGCCCCCAAGTGTATCTGTGTGTCAGATACATATACACAGAATGACACAGATACACACACTGGCACATACAAACACAGATACACACACTTTGATACACAGATACATACATGCACACACACACACACACACACGTACACACTGTGTGTCAAGGTGTGTGCATCTGTCTCAGTGTGTGTATCTGTGTGCCACTATGTGCGTGTGTATGAAATGCAGATACATACTGTGTCAAAGTGTGTTTCCAGGGCCGGCCTTAGGGGTGTGCGACCTGTGCGGCTGATTATGCTGATTTTTTGTATTGAGATCGAGGTTTATTGTTTGCACGCTCTACTCTAATTCTTTATATCTGTCACATTCTAGCTTTAGTTGTTTTTTTCATGGCATTAGACCTTGGAGTGTGCTTATATATATTTTTGTTGAGCGTGTCGGTTTCCATTTATGTGGTACAATATATTACTTTGTTGCTTTGTAAATTCTTTTGCGTTCAGGGCTCTATTACCCTGAACATTGCTAATTGTCACATTTGGATACATTTATCGTTATCTCCTTGGAACTACTTTTTCAGGAGATAACTGATGATATAATACTCTATTTTGTAACTATTGGGAATTTATTTTATCTATTAATTATTGTTGATATTTCATTATTAAATGTTTTTTAAGATTTGATAAACATCATCTTATTGTTAGGAGCGCTTACACCATATTTATGCACATACACAGATACACACACACACAGGCACACACAATCTGACATACATCAGAACCACCCTGCAGTTAACTTACCTTGTGGTCCTGGTGATGTTGGTTGAAGCTGATGGGAGTGAGCTGCTGCATGATCACTACAGCCTCTCCTCTGCCATGCATGGTGCTCCCTCTCCAGTCCCCTCCTCCCACAGAGTTACTACGCGGCAGCAACTCTGTGAAGCTGGGAGTCAGTCGTGCTCATAAAGGGCCGCATCACCCGACTGGGCGCCTGTTAAGCGATCAAATCGCGGCAGCCATTTTGTTGGGCAAAATTACGTCGAAACCCCATTTGTGTTCTCACCAATTGGAAAACGCTGCTCTCACTTTTTCAAACACCTTATTTTACTTTACCAATAGGTCACTTACTCCTGTAATCTCTGAAAAAAAGGGCAAAACTTACTTGAAATCCAGCGACAAGCAAAGCTCCTGGCGTTAATCTCCACATCATCCCTGCCCTCTCAGAGAAGCCTGTGACTGATCGGTTTTGCAAGCTCAGAGAACATGTGCATGCTCGGAGACACCAAGGCGAGAGAGGGAGGAAGTTGGTGGGAGGATGAGAAAAGAATGATAAAAAAATAAATAAAATACTATCCCCCGGCCCAAAAGTTAATTTATCTCAGTATACCCTCAGGTAACCCTTTAAACTTTTATTTTTTAAACTTGCCCAGTCCTTTGCCTTTTGACATGTTGCACTACAAGATTTCAAGTGAACATTAAAGTCAGTTTTCATGAACTTGTAATTCCATCTCATTACCATAACTTGAAACCTGCTTGGTTTGCCAAAGGGGCAGAGTTTCTGTGCCAGATTTCTGGAGAGCCGTGTCTATCTCTGACTGCAGCTCATCCAGTTCTGATCACTTTTAGCATGTCAGGACTAACCTATTTGGGTCAAACATTCTCTTTTGCTCTTTTATGACAATACACTACATCCCTGTATAAAGGATGGGAGTGTGCAGATTTGCACACTGGCTTGCTCACATTACACAAAAGTGCCTGCTCAAAAGAACACTTACACAAAATGTGCATAACTTATTGTCTAAAATTTACAGTTTTCTATGTATGAGAATATATATAATTGATAGTGGAAAAAAAACCTTCGTATTTATACACAACAGTATGACTAAATCTCAAATAGTTTCAGTATTGTGAATTAAAAAAAAAAAAGTGTGTGTGTGTGTGTGTGTGTATCATTATATATATATATATATATATATATATATATATATATATATATATATATATATGATACACACCATAAATTGGTTTGGAGCAGTGGTTCCAAACCCAGTCCTCAACTACCCCCTAACAGTCCAGGATTTAGGGATTACCCATTTGCGTCCATGGAGTTTTTAGAAAGGAAAAAAACAAACAAAAAAAACACTTTAGACAACAGGGTAATTCCTAAATCCTGGACTGGTAGGCAGTACTTGAGGACTGTGTTGGGAACCCTTGGTTTAGAGGATTGAATTGTAAATGTAGGATTCAGATTTATATACAGGTTTTTGTGTTTTATTTTTATTTTATTTGTTATTCTTTTTTTGCGTGCAGGGTGACGCTTACAAAATGTTTTAGAATGTTTTACAATTATACCTAAAATCATAGCTCATGTGGTGGTTAAAAAATAAGATTTGATAAAATTACATTGGACATAGCATATAATAAAATCTGTTAAGAAAAAAAGATCCAATCCTTTCCTCTCCAAAATTTCTTTAAAATGTATTGAATAAGGGAGAACCGGTAATATTTTCACCTACAGAATTATAATTCACTGAACATCTACAGTTCTAGTTAGCCATTCATGGTACATAAGTTAAAGGGACACTAAAGTCATCAGAACAACTACAGTGTATTGTATTTGTTCTGGTGAGTAGAATCATTCCCTTTTTGCAGTAAACACCGTCTTTTCATAGAAAATGCATTATTTACATTACAGCCTAGTGATATCTCCACTGGCCACTCCTCAGATGGCTGCTAGAGGTGCTTCACACTGTGCAGTACTGCCATTCAGTGTCTCCACCCTCTGCTTCCAGACACTGAACTTTCCTCATAGAGATGCATTGATTCAATGTATCTCTATAAGAAGATGCTTATGGACCAAGGCTGTGTTTGATTTGTGCTGGCTCTGCCCCTGATCTGCCTCCTTGACAGTCTCAGCCTATCCTATGGAGAAGCATTGTAATTGGCTCACAGAATCAGGGGCAGAGGCAGAGGCAGCAGCTGCAGACCTGAATACAAGTAAGATTTGACTATATTTAAAGAGGCAAATTGGAACAAGGGGGCTAGATGGTAGTTTTAACACTATAGGGTTAGGAATACATATTTGTAACCCTATAGTGTTTCTTTAAGACAGATATGGCTGTATTACCAAAAAAGTTATAAGATCCACTTTGCTTTTGAAGCTTTATTTTTTCTTTGTTTATGCATCATATATCCGGTTGCAGTTTTCATTTAGGTACAATGCAGGATATTCGGTTGTAAAAAAAAAAAAAGGCTGCAAAAAAAGGGTCACCATGAGTCAACAACAAAGCATTCCTGCTGGTTTCCATGATCACTGCACCATTTTTAGTACATTAGACAGAAAACTTTGATAAACCTTCCACATTGTTGAATTCTGGACTCATTAGAATAGTCCAGAAAACATGCCTTATTTAGAACATCAGGTATCTGTATTAAATCAAACCATTATATTAACGGTCACATTTTCAATTACAACTTTGTATATCAAGCCTGTCAGTCAACACTCTACAGTATAAAATAACACACACACAAACCACTTAATTGAACACAACAGATTTATATCAAGTATAGAAAACATTTATAAATATGTTTATATTTATTAAAAATATATCTGTAAAGATTCCATGCCCTGAAATTGTAGGTTTCTATAACATTAACTCTTAAAATAAATGTTTGTTTTTGGTCCTTATTGTATATGTGTAAAAATGAACGGATTTGTGACAAATTTGTCCTGCTAGGCACTTCATAGATATCTAGAACAGACGGTCTTATATTACCAAAATTAGGTATTAGGGGAAACAGGATGTTTAAACCTAAAGTATATAAAAACTGTGACTAAAAAATATATATATATTTAATAAAAGATAGCCATCGCAAATCAAACCTGCTTTAATAGAGTAAATTGTTGCAAACCGTTAACTTAATCTTTTAGGACTTCCCATGGGATCCAGAGCAAAGGTAAAGCCTAGAATCTTTTTCTTCTCCTCAAGACCTCCATGTGCTGACATCACAGTTTACCGATTTTGCTCCACTTGAGGCATTTTGCAACTTTTGCTTATAGGAGAAACCGTTCACATCTGATTTATACAAGACTGCCTAAGTAGCAGGTATAAAATGCCAGAATTGGGTTCCAGAGGCTTTGTTTCTGCCATAATATCCAGCTAGAAAAAGATCAAACCCTTTGAAGCCTTGCCAAACCACTTTCACGAAGTAAGAGATATTTCCCCTTTTAAATTTGTCTCCACTTTCACGAAGTAAGAGATATTTCCTCTTTTAAATCCGTCTCAAATTGTACAAAACGACATTTCTTCTTCCATATAACATTCCAAAAATGTTCAATTATTCAGCATTAGTCATGTATAAACTATCCAACAACTTTCAATAGGCCATCCTAAAACATACTTATATGTTTTAATTTTTTTTTTATTACCACATATACCTGTTTATTCATTACTGTTGCTCCCGAACAGCCCTACAAGTTAACCTGGGATCCTTTGTGATCCCCACCCCCAATTCCTTGCCCATTTGGGAGCAGGAAGGAGACAGTCCCATACTGTGTGGTATGTAGGTCCCATGGTTGTCATAATATTAGGCTTTGGAGATTTAACATTTTTTTGGGTGGGTGGGGAGAGGTGGCAGGGAACGTCTCGTTTCGCCACAAAGCTCCCAGGTTTACCAAACCCCGTCACATTTCCCAACACTTTCTCCTCTTTAATCATTTTACGTCTTCCTGTTCCCTCGTGTATTTTGAAATAGCTGTATTTTGACATACAATGACTTAACAACTCCCTCTGTTTTACATCCTCTTGTTTATTTTTTGTTGCACCATGGCTTTTAGCAATCTACTGATATTGCTTAGTGTTCAAAACAAAAAGATTTGCCAAAGAGTTGGATAGTTTAGAATGACCTGGTGAAAGAGCTTTCTAAGAAAGGGCAGTGAGAAGTAGTTAATATAATGGGTATACTTGATGCAAGAGAAAGAGAAACAGAACTTCTGTATGTTTTGATTCAGTGTTTGATAGCCAATCAAAAATCAAAGACTAAAATATTAATATGACAAAGCTGTAAACATTCCCTTTTGCATCCTGCAGCTCCATATTTCATTTCCTGTTATCCTTTGTAAAAATAATTCATATTTTCTACTGTTATTCAATATAATAAACTATTTGCAATGGGGGATATTAATTATGCCGCCAACTCTTTAACCTTTACGGGTAAAAACTTCTAATTTGTTTGTATCGAAGACAAAAAATCTAAGTCAAAAGTAAAGTTGCATCAACAGTTGTAAGTAGTAACAGCTGATACGAATAGTCACGTGAATTCCATATACTAGGTGAATAATTACGTCCACTCTATAACTGCAAATTTGTTCATGCTGGTGCACATTTCCAAACAAGATCATTGTTTAGTCCCATGACTAAACTCTGCAACTCATTTTCCTCTTGATGGTGTATAACAAATGGAACTACAGATCTCCATAGTAGAGTCCAGACAAAATTCCACTCATCCCGTGTCCAACAGGCTTTTATGTATCGTTTGTGGTATATTTGGAAAGTGCCCCATGTGCAATCTTCTTGCTCTCAAAAGTCAGGTGCGATTATTACTCTAAATGGAAGAGTCTCGTACCAAATGCCCATTGTCAGCCAATATTCTCCTCTCCGTATTTGTTGACTTAACTGAATGCGAGTATTTTGACCCCCTGTTGCAGCAGAAGCATAGGATGCGCTTGAAGGTAATCCTCATCTCATTGTCTCGATAGGAGTATACAATAGGATTAATTACAGAGTTTATCTCAGCAAGGAGAAGGAAATATTTCTCAACAGCCAGGACATTACACTGGGTGCATCCAAGACCATCCAAGAGGAGGACAACTTGGCCAGGGGTCCAACAAATCACAAAGGCACCTGCGGAAACAGATATAAAAGAGGTTATTTATTTAGTTTATTCCCAACTTCCACAACTAGCTGTGATATAGTCAGACTTTGACTTCTTGCTGCATCGCCAAAGAAGCAGGTAAGGTGTATATGCTGGACCACTATGTCAATAGTTCAAGACCGGTAACTCACTGGACAGAAATGTGAAGGTGTTTATACTAGTGTAATTAATATGCAGAGGACAATTTTACAAATTTTTGCCTAAATAATTAGCGGCATTATTATATATTTTTTTAAAACACACACTCAATTTTATATAGTGCTTGGGGGAAAAAAATAAAGTTTTGCAACTTTCTGCTTAACCTTGACTGCTCTGTCCGACCATTCTCATTGTAAAATATTTCTCTCTTGCTGGTCATGTCACAGCTCCTTGGTCCGTCTGGACCAATATGCACTTGCAGTGTTTGGTTTAACATATATCCATCATTACAGAAACCATAGATCAGAATGGTGGAGGTCAGGGGTCAGCAATGTGAAACTGCAAAGGGGCAGATTTGCCTGAAAAAGAGGCAAGTCTGCTTGAAAAGGCAGTTCAACCTGCTGTGACAATCATGCAGGCCAGCCTGCAGTTGCCGTTTTTTTAAATATAGTTAGGATAAAGGGGGAGTTTAAAGTTAGAGAGGGTGTGGGGCGGGGCCTGACCAGCATGGCCGACAGACGTGTGAGTGGTGAGCTCCTCACACAAAACAAGCCAAACCGGGCACAAAACGGGATGTTAACCCCAAAACAGCAGTCAACGAGAGTGCACACTGTACCTAACTGATGGGGAACATTTTCAGACGATTCCGGAGACTCACCCGCCAATCTGCGGCTGAACGCCGCTTCTGAGGCCTATTTGCGCGGAGATACCCATGGGGGGAGGAAATGGCCGATCCTCCATACTGGGGCCGCAGGGCTACAGCAAACAACCCGCAGGCTCAATCTAGTCTCAGACTTTAAAATGTGGACACGACATACCAATTACCATAGCCCACTCGACTAATCAGCAGATATCCCACTGTGCATCTGCATTAATACTGTTTTATGCACTGTTTTATTCATTACATGTCGCCCTAGGCAGGAAAGGGTAAACTATAATAACATATTCTGAAAATTAACCACCTAACTGCCTTGCATGTACATTAAGCTAGAATGTTCAGACATGTACCCCTATTAAATCATAATGTCAGAATGCTTAGCAGATGTTCATATTAGTATGTATACTCAACATGACAATGTTTTAATATGTGCACTCAATCTTTGCCTATACCTGAACTGATCAACGTGCAAACAAGTGACATGTTATATGAGTATAAGCGCTGGTAAAATCTTAAAAATGAAGACATCGTTAAACACATACCACTTTACTTTTCACTCATGCATAATCTGCAATAGAAATGCCTTAACTTATAGTGCTAAATGTATGCTCTTTTGCTATGCCTATACTAGCATCTTACCTTTTCTATTGAGCAGCGCAGAAGATCTCTCAGATAAGCAACATAACTATATAAAAATGTGCAGTGCCCTTTACATTTCCGACACACAAGCATAGTTATTGGACCTTATCTTGTTTGGCTACTCGCGTATTAAGTCACCACCCTGAGTACCCTGGGTGAATGTACTGCTGCACCCTGTTAAGTCCAACTAGCTAATCACCCACATGCTCAAGCTTGCAGTTATTTAATTAATTTGTTATGTTCTTTCTATGTAATGCATCTACTATATACATGTATACCATTGATATTAATTTCCATATGTAAAAAAAAAATGTATAGCTTGTACCAAACGATAACAAAAAGAAAAATGTGCAGTTCTTTCGTGCCAACTTGTGAATCTTGCTGGATAAAACATGCGTGCTGTTGTGGCACATTACAAATGCTTGTTATTTTCATTCACAGAAAAAAGAAAGAATTAATAAAGTTAGAGAGGGTTAATGTCCCAGGTAGATTACATATGGATGGGGGGCACTCCAGGATTCTCCAGTGCCAGGAAAACGGGCTTTGTTGTCCTGGCACTTGAGAATCCCTTTAACAATAAATGAGACAATGACAAATTGTTATTTGAAAAAATAGGTTGATGAGGACACTTCTCACTTACAGTAGAGGATTATGATAATTATAGATTCGATGTAGTAATGCTGGTTGTGTAACCAATATAAAAATATATGCAGACAAAATGCCATAAATTAATGTTTAAGGTCAATTACATTTTTCATACAAAATGCTTAGCTATGTAGTAGCAAACAGCCTTCTCTGGCCTGCCCATGTATGTCATCATGCTGTGACAAAGTCACTTTTACAGAAAGGTCTGTTTCCAGCTGTACAAACATTTCAGCAATGTAATTCTAATGCGTACATCCAGATGTCTTTGTTTATTACTACCCAACACTCCTGAAATGATCACTGTGGTATTTGCTTTTATTGCCACCAAATATGCATTACACAGAGCTTTGTCCAGTGCCACTGTCTAAATCAGCTGTATGTGGCGGAACCAACCTCACCACGAAGTACTGGAGAAGCCTGGTTGCTCGCCTGCTCCCTCTGGACTATGGTCCCATGTTAAACGCTGTTCTTTTCTCCTGCAGAAAGGCTTGTTCGTGCCTTTCTGCCTGGGCGTTCGGTAGATTGAATCTACCGAACCAACACACAAATGGGGAGACCACCTGGGCAAGGAGTGTGCCAGTGATTTACCTCCTAGAAGCTGCGGTTAACCGCAGCTTAATCGGTGAACGCTGGGTGGCCGCTGTTCGTATAATCTAACACGTGGCAGCGGTGTTCAGCTCCAGAACTGTGGAACTCAAAACGGACATTTAAACTCACGAACACCGCTGAGCCGCCGACCTCCCTTCTCCTGCAATTCATACGGACGCTGTCCGTTCAGTACTTTCCCTATGTGAGCAGTGTTACCCCAGATAGCTATGCCATGGAGCCCATTCGTGTAACGAAAGACTATGTAAAAAACTTTGGCTCCATGGCGATTGAACTATATGTATATGATCTGAGCACCATTCGGTAATAATGTGCGCTCAGGTCTAAGCTATCTGGGGATTTGTTGAATGTATATGTTTTATGTAATATTTGCAACATTGTGTAATTTTATGTCTTTTCGCTAACATGTGGCTAATTGAGTTTTGCCTCTGTCCTTGGAGATAATTGGATTACTTCCCAATTATCTCCAGGATAGAGAGGAGGAGTTGTGATGTAATTGTGGGAGTGTTTAAATGTGTATGTCTGTAATTGGTTAATTTCCAATATGCATCCCAGTCTTCCACCAGTTCCCCTAGGGGAGTGTCCACCTGGTGGAAGACCTGCATGTATACCGGGCAGGTAGCCCCAGTAAAAGAGATCACTGCTTGACCCTCAAAACGAAGTGTTGTCTCGTTCTTGGGGGGGATTTGATTGTATGCTGTTACAGTTCGACTGCCAGGAGTGTAAACTGTTCATATGGTTTTTCCTGTCCGGCTGTTTACAGCATTCGTATGGTTCCGGTTCGGGAGTTGGAGAATTTGTATGTTTCCTGTTTGGGAGATTGGTGCTTGCAGTAGCTGCCTGTGTATCTGGAAGGGAATATCCTCTAAACGGCTGTTTAACCCCTGGTGTGCTTAACGGCCCGTTACACTGTAGACACAACTTTGCTATTTTAGTCTAAATTGGATTCCAATTTAATATAATTCAGTGTTTAGTCCTATTCGTATATACAGTAGATCAAAAGTATTAACATATTTGATATACATAATCTATACCTTTCAACATTTTAAATAAGCAAAGAGGGACAATTTAATTTTAGGGGTGAGTGGGGCTGTGGCCATGGGCGGAGCTGTTCTGAGAAATTTTAGGTGACTTACAAATAAACATTAATGCAATTAAAATGTAATTTAGAACAATAAGAATGTATCTTATTTACACAGACTGATTTCCCTCGCCCCCTTCTCCCCCCCACCCCCACTGCAGTCAATAAAGCGCTAGCGAGTATGCATCTGATGCTAGGTGTCCTCATGCAGAGCTTGAGAATGTCCAGCGTCCGTTACTTGACCAAATGTCCTTTAGGATCCAGGAAGCGCCACCAGTGGTTGTCTGGAAGACAGCCACTGGGGGCAGACTTAGTGCTGCAATGTGAACATTGCAGCACTAAGTGCAATAGGGACACTGCACCCAGACCACTTCAATGGGCTGAAGTGAAGTGGTCATTGTGACTATAGTGTCCCTTTAAAGATACATTACCGAGTATTGTTTGCTGGCCTTCCCAAGATTAGTGGCATTTGCACTGCAGATCAGCATTTGCCTATATCAATTAATTGATTTTCCAGAAAACAAATACTAGGGGAGGGGTGGAGAGACAGAGACAGGGCAAGCCTCTCTCAGCAGCTACTCTCCTGGTATATGACTAAGTGTTCATTTCACTCCAAGGCAGCAGTTGCCATTTGTTTCTGATGTGTTTAATTCTTCCAATCTTCTTTCAGTCTTATACCAGGAGAGAGAATAGCCCTGTCTGTCTTCCCACCCCCACACCTCCCATGATATTTGTTTTTTGGAAAAAAATATATAAATTGATATAGGCAGCTGCTGGTCTGCAGGCCAGGAAATAAATTAAGGAAACTGTATGTGTAATGCGTTTGTAAATATAATTACAATGCAAATTGCATGTATGTGTGGGTACGGATGCGTATATATAAATCTATTTATCGGTCTTCTCTGTCTCTAGTGACAATTCTGCTTTAACAAAACCTCTGAAATGGTTTGTGTCTCATTGTCAAAGGGGAAGTTGTAGAATTGTTTTCAGCTTAATACAAGGACACTTCTTTATATACTTCACAAACAGTGAACTTTCCCTTATTGTTAAATTCTTTCCTTATCACGAGAGATTGCAATGAAAACCTCCTTTATGTGGTCTAAAGAACCATGAGAGGGGGGGAAATGCTTCACAATGGTGCAAGGCAAAGCAGCTTGGCGTGTGAATTATTTATTTTCAAAGAGGCCTCTCCTTTGTCTGCAGTCATACACTCCTATCAGCATTTCCCTCTTTCTGAAGCATCCTAATCATCTGAAAGGATTAAACATATTCCCTATTGCTTCCTTAGGCTCAACAGCAAGCAAACATTTCTGTCCTATAAGGCAAATTAGCAGGATTGCCTTCATTTTAAAAGGAACACTATAGTCACCAGAACAACTACAGCTTAATGTTCTGATAACTACAGCTTAGTGTTCTGATAACTACAGCTTAGTGTTCTGATGTCTATTGCTTGTCCCTGCATGCTTTTTAATGTAAACTAATGTAATGTAACTAATGTTTAATGTAAATTTTAGAAAAAAAGGCAGTGTTCACATTAGGGATCGACCGATATTGATTTTTTTTAGAGCAGATACCGATAATCTGTGAACTTTCAGTCAGACAGGCGATAACTTACCGATACTCTCTGTACATTTACCATTTGAATTTTTTTTTGATTAAGTGGTAAATGTACAAAATATACATGCCAGTCAGATTTTATTTTATTTTTTTCAAGAATATTTAGTGTTTCTTTTCCCTTCCCTCGCCTCCTTGTCCCTTAGTGTACCTCTCCCTCACCCTTAGTGTACATATTCCCTCCCTGTCCATTAGTGTACATCTTCCCTCCCTTCCCCTCCCTGTCCCTTAGTGTACCTCTCCCTGCCCCAGTCCCTTAGTGGTCCTCTCCCCCCCCCTTTAGTGTCTCTCACTCTCCCCCTGTCCTTTAGTGTGTGTGTGTCCCCCCCAACGCCCGGTGTGCCTCAGTACCTCTCGTAGCATGGCTGAGCAGAGCGGAACGCAGTACAGGGGCTTCAGTTTCCTGTACCCGGCCGGACTGACAGGAAGTGCTCTCTCAGTGAGCACTTCCTGTATACCGCGGTCCTGGCAAGCTGTAGTGGTTTTAGTACTTGAAATGTTCATTTAAAAATTGTTCTCATTCCTCACTTTAGAGATAGCATCACAAAGCGGTTTGTGATGGTTTCTGCTATTGAAACCTTATCACAGAATCTCACCATGGGGAATCACAGGAATTTTGTGTCTGTCCTGCCTTTTAAGCTCAGGGAGATTTGCTGCAATCCCTATTTTATGCCTCACTCCACATTACCTCCATTACACATTTGCATAACATTTGTATAGAAAAGGGCTTCTGATTTCCATTTGCACCAGCCTGTGTAACAGAGGTTGGAAAAGTGTCTCCAATCCGTGCCTTTTATTAACCTACCCACTGTACAAAGCTTGGGACAATATTAATGCTTTATAAAAATAATAAAAATATTATATTTAATAATAATAATAATAAAGTGTCTGCCGCATGGAGAGAAGACAACCTCACATTTCTTCACAGAAAATTATAGGAATTAAACTGTACTGCAATCAGTGATTTTGTTTTTCCTTTTGGATCAACAGCAAAAAACAAATGTGAGGATGGTTGAACTTGATGGACGCAAGTCTCTTTTCAGCTATGTAACTATGTAAAAGGTTTATTATATGGACATGGACCTACAAAAGAGGTAGGTTCAAGTCAGTGGGTGCAAGTTTAGCTTAGTCTTTTTGAAGTACCGTTCCCATAATTCTCTGCCATTAGCTGAAGTTTGACATTTCTGGTGTAGAACTAATGTTAAAGTGTTTGTCAACGTCTTGCTTCTTTGCATAATATGCAAATTATAAACACCAACAATGCAGACATGTCAATTCTACTACATCTATCTATCAGTTCATAGATGATTCAATAATAAACCAGGGGACATTAAGCAAGCTAAACTATTCAGTTACGTAGCAAATGTCACAACATAGAATGCCTGCGGTAAAGTGAAAGAATGCTACCATGCAGTTACTGGTAGAACACAAACTTCCTACACATTATGCCATGCTTCTTTGATCTGATAAATTCATGCCCTTTGAGTCTGTCTCACCATAATTTACACTTTGATATTTTCCTTTATCTGCCCCTAGATTACCCTTTGATTATAATCTGTTCACTTCTCGCTCCTTTTTAAACATATTTTCATTCGAATATTTCTTGAATATTTCCTCCTAGTACCACACCCTCCCTTGTTTAATCATAGGATAATAAAAGACTGTATGATTAACAGGGAACCTGAATTTCAATACAATTTGTGTTTAGTAACTTGACTGTCTATGACAGCTAGAAGTAAGAAGGTCCTGGTGTAATGCCACGGTTAAAGGTGAATTACCACTCCCCTTGGCCTATAAAAAGGACACGTCATAAGAAAATATGTGAAAATTAGTTTTTTTTCATGTTTCTAGAGCACTCCACAGCAGGCTTATAGTCATAACCCGGTACCATAAAGCACATTTTTCAATATGTGCTGCAAGGCACTGCAAAAGTATACTTAGAAAAACAAAAAATTAACTTCAGGGCTGTAATAGGGTGTGTGGCAGATCACCCAGTCACCTATGGATTGTCCTGGGCTGTAGTCCTCCACCTCACCCCCAAAAGAGCCATGCTGCCCATTACTTCCCAGCCTTCCCATCGTGAAGCCACAGAAAGGCTCCAGACGTACGGTGCGCCTGACCGGGAGCAACCTCCAATTGCCCTGAAACTCAGCCACGGTCTGCTAAAACATTAACTATAGTTCTCTTAGTCGCAACATCACCTAATGTTGCACTTTTTGGAGCGGAGATAGAGGAGGGGGTGAGACATCCAACGATACGCTGGACTTGGAGGAGCTACAAGAACTTACAGAAAGTGCTGCTGTTTTGGTGACCGGGACTTTCCACCCATTGCCATGGAACTCTGCGGTGGATCAGGGGCTAGGCACGACCCGCTGAGACATTGACTTTCATCTAACTTCTGCTAGCCATATCCAATCCGGGTGCTTTTTGGACAAAGTGGGCGCTCTGACACAAGCTTCCTGGGGACACCATTGTGTAGGGATGTGGGCAAGGAAAAGCAAGTTGTGTTTTGTTACCCCAGTGCGAAGGATTCCAATTAAATTAGCTGCTCAGAAACAGACACCAAGGCTCCGGGGATGTCGCAATTCTTTTTTTCTTCCTGGGGACCTCCTGGTGAGACCCAAGGTATAACAGGTGCCATGTGCCAATAAATCAGTTCTACTCCCAGCATTAAGACTCGTCTAATGTATAGGGAGGAAAAGGATCTATTCTACAAGCTGTAATCACTGAAGCTACTTTGGGAGCTATAAACACCAAGGGAAAGAGAATCTTTGGCGGTGATATCCTGGTGGACAGCCTCCGGGTGAATGTAGTCTTTGCATTTTTTAATAACTGTTGGAAATAAAATTGTCATTACTGACAATTAAAAAAAAAAATGAAAAAAAGAACACGGCTAGATGACTGTGCTTGCATGCTTCGGTAATAAGGCTGCAAGTAAATGTGTTGCTAATAACTGCCTGATAAGAAGTAAAAATAAACAGGAGGCGTGTCTTGGATTTTTGTCCTCATACTTCCCACGATTTCAAATGGACAAAGAGGGACACTTTAGTTTTTGGGCTTTAGCCAGGGGCAGGACTGTTCTGAGAATTTTTAGGTGATTTACTAATAACTTATGCAAATAAAATGTAATTGTCCTCTACCTGTTGTATCGGTCTGTTATTATTGTGTTTGTATTTTTCCCAATTGTACAGCGCTGCGGAATATGTTGGCGCTTTATAAATGCCAATAATAATAATAATAATAATAATAATAATAATAATAACTGCTAACAAGAGCAGTTTCTTATTTATACAGCCTGATTTCTAACCACATTTATTGTAGTTGAAAGACACTGTAATACAAGTACTCTGGATGTAATGCTTTGTTATACACTCAGACACACTAAAGACATTAGGGTAGAAAAGAAAGTCCAAGGGATTTGGGCCCAAAATAGGTACTTTCCCTCATTAATAGGGACGATTGGGAGGTATGGTTTCTACTGAGTCCAGATAAGTACTCTGTACTCTTAGTGGGACTGTTTCATTTATAGCTGGTCTGGTGTATGTCTAGTAAGACAACAAGAGACTGAAACACGGGATATGAATATTGTTTGCAGTGCTTTGTAGACATACTGTCTTTTTTATTCTGCAACTGGTTAATTTGTGAAAATATTGCTTATGGAAATGTTTTAGGTGCAGTAGGGAGGCGAGGCAAAAGACATTTGCAACATTTATTCATAATCAGCGATTTTGTATATAGCTTTTTTTGAGGATGGTGGAGGGTGCCTTAGTATATTGTGGTGTAGGAATCAGCCCTCCATAACAAAAATGCATATCAATCCGTCAGACTGCCCTTGAACCTGGAGGGGGTCACACTGAGAGTGCTTGTTTTGTTACTGGGTCGTGGAAAGAGCCTGTCAAACACTCACAGGGTGATATCAAATGTCAATTGCCAGGGGAATCTTTTTTCCAGAACAATTTTATGTTAAAGTCCGCGTTGCACAATTATCCCAGACAAAAAAAAAATCCCTATCCTACATAAAAATGATCAAAATTACAAAACGCTGCCGGTAAATTTACCAAACCCAGCAATATCTGCTGTTAGTATGCAGCATTTTGCAGCCGAGGGGGAGAAATCAACTATTTAAACCAGCTGGTATTCTACCTTAATTTGATGGGCACCATAACCACTACATCAGCATGAGGTGCTATTAGGTTGCAAGTTTGACCAAAACTGGGTGGCTGATAGGCACCTGTAGCCAAGTCGCCTACTGCTAATGTGGACTGCGAGTCCATAGTTTCAATTCCAGTAATTTGAAAGAAAATCGAAGTGAAATTCCTCATTATGTGAAGGCTAAGGGGGAGGACATGGGGTATCAGGAAGTCCCCATATTCCAGTTAAAGCAATTTATAATCATTTGACAGAAAACCATAACCAGTACAATAAATTGTAGAGACAATGGTACTTAAAGTGTCCCTTTAAGAATATACTCAAATCATGGCTTAGTTATGTTTCAAGAACAATGCCGACCTCAACATGGTTTGATCCAATGAGCTATACTGATAAAAGGCAAGTCTTACGAAAAGTGCTGCAGTATAGCATTAGCATCACTTGGTGACTGCTTGAAATGTAGGTTTAAATGTATAAATGCAATCCAAAGTATGGGGGAATTTAAGTATATTATTATTTTTGTGCACTTTGCAAACTAATCCATTATTTCTTTGGACGCAGGAGGCAGTAACTGAAATTATAGGCATTTGGTTTCCTTATAGCCTTAAAATAGACACCAACAAAGCCTTGAAACTATGTGTCACAGCTGAACACACCTAAATGGTCTCCAATGATACCTGCAGCATGTAAATACACTTGTACAGCATTCCATACCTCGTACGTCCTACTGATGGTAAATGATCAGCACTTTCACATTTAAAAACATATACTCTGTCCACAATGGCAGGTGAAGTACACAATCAATCACTGGTATTAAAACATTTCAATTCTTTCATAGCCTAGTGTCTAACATTCTGTCACCAGAACGGTTATATGCATCTTCGTAGTGCATTTGTAAAATTTATTTATGTATTGGATTTATTTACCAATTGAAAAGCTGGATGTATTGTAGAGTTGCAGAATATGCAACCTAAGTTTTGCAATTAATTGTTCAAAAAACACTTTGGGCACCTTAAAGGAACACTATAGTCACCTAAACAACTTTAGCTCAATGAAGCAGTTTTAGTGTATAGATCATGCTTCTCAGGTTTCACTGCCCTTTAGCCCCTTAAGGACAGAGCTTCAGAAGCTTGTCTTTCACTTAATGACAACGGCATTTTTTGCTGTTTGCATTCAACTGCAATTTGCATTTTACTAATTTATTGCACCGACGCATATTATATACAGTTTTTTTAAAGGACAGAAAGGTCTTTAATTTGATTTAACATATATATACATAAATGCTTATTTATTATTAAAAAATACAGAAAAATGCAAAAAAAATGAAAAAGTTTGATTTTTTTTTTTACAGTTTTTGCAATAATAATGTGTGCACAATTATTGCAGGTTAAGGAAAGTAATTACAAATAAATTCATTTAGTTGTTCTGATTTACAGAATATATAATGTGTCTGGGATTTTAAGGTTTTTTTGGTAGTTACAGGTCACAAAGCACAAGGAGTAAAATAAACTTTTAATGTGGAGCGATTTTAGAATTTGGTATGTTTGTCTTGTAAGCTTAATAGCCATAAAAGAAAACAAAATTGCCACACAAAAGTATATATTTATATAAAGTAGACACCACAGGCTATTTACCTAAGGTTGTTTTGACACTTTCTACGTAGCCATTTTACCGCCAACCTCTGCTAAATATTGGAGTAAAATTGTATTTTGGGGGGGTTTTGGTACACAAACTTATAACAAAGAACTTCTCATGTGTATTTTGTAAAGTTGGTGTGTGCTATTCCTGTACAAATTTTTATTTTGTATTCAGTTACATCTGCTAAATAAAATGACACCCCCATTGTATGTCTTTGGCACTATTTTGTGAAGCTACAGTGCCATATAGGAGACCTGTCCTTTTCAGTATTCACAGTCGAATTTTGAGAGACGGATTTAATGAGCCTATGCTTCCATTTGGGGTATTATAGTAGTTTGACTGTTCAAAAAACCCCCACAAAGGCCTACCATTTGTAAAAGTAGACACTCCAGGGTATCTCATAAGGTGCATATTGTGCCTTAGCATGCATTTTTTACATACGGATTGCATTTTTGCTGGGCATATTTCATATGTGCCATTAAGTTCAAAAAACCCAAATTATGCTCAGCTAAGTCTTCTGAGTAAAATGACACCCCCAATGAATGTCTTTGGCACTATTTCGTGAAGCTACAGTGCCATATAGGAGACCAAGCCAAATCAGTTTTTACCGAACTTTGAATTTTGACGCTGGGCCTAGGTGCAATTTCCAAGCATCTTCGCAGGTTTTAAATTCAAACTACCCAACAAAGGCCTACCATTTCTTAAAGTAAAGTAGACACTCCAGGGTATTTCAAAAGGCATATTTTGAACCTTAGCGTGGGATCATTTTTCCACTAGCGTGTACCAAGTGTAGTGGTAATAAGCGTTTTTTTCTGCCTTTTTGACACACAAAGTGAGTTTTCACAGTATATTTTGTAAACCTTATGTGTACTACCACTGTATAATACTTCATATGTTGCTCAGCTATGTCTGCTGAGTACAAAAATACCCCCGTATGTACCTTTGCCAGGTATATGTGGACATCGGAGGGGCACATTTGGGACACAGCCATTCCATTTTTTTTCAAACTTTAAATTTTTACGCTGTGCCCATGTCCCATTTTAGAGTATTTTACCAGACTATATAATCCAAATACCCCGTAAAGCCATACCATTTCTTAAAGAAGACATCCCAGGGTATTTCAAAAGGCATATTTTGAACCTTAGCGTGGGATAATTTTTCCGCTAGCTTGTACCAGGTGTAGTGGTAATGAGCGTTATTAAATGTATTTTTGAACTTTTTAAAACGTTTTTTACTTTTTAAAACTATTTTTTAAACTTTTGTTTTGCTTATTAATTTTTTTTAAAGTTTCCTAAACTTTCGTCAAACTTTTTTTTACAGATTTAACATTTTTCGAAGCTTTTTTTTTTTTTAGCGTTAACCCCAAACTAGCAGTAATCAGCACTAACAGTAAATTCCCCATTTTCCCATAACTCCCACCCACCCCAGCTAGCAAAATATTTAATTATACAATATTTAAATTAGTTAATTAAATAAATTTAACCCCTGAGGGTTAATAAATAAATAAAAGTTAATCGTCAGGGGTTAAAAAAAATTAGATCACAGTATAATACTGTGATCTGTATTTTGATCACTGTAGGCAGTGATCGACTGGCAGGGAAGGGGTTAATTTTTATTTGGACTGGGTAAAGGGTTTATTTTTTAAAAATTTTTTTACTTAAACGTTATTAAAACTTTTTTTTTAACTTAATTTTTTTACTTTTTAAAGCTTATTTTAAAAAAAATTTTAACGTTAACCCCTAGTTAGCCTAACACTAAATCCCCCAATTCCCCACTAGTTTCCACCCTCCCCAGCTAGCTAAAATTTATAATTTTAAAATAATTAAACTAATTAATAAAATAAATTTAACCCCTGAGGGTTAAAAAAAAAAAAGAATTAACCCTCAGGGGTTAAAAAATAAATAAATCAGATCATAGTAAAATGTAATCCCTGCCAATTGATCACTGTAGTCAGTGATCAATTGGCAGGGAAGGGGTTATTTTTTTATTAAAATGGGTAAGGGGGGTGGGATTTTAATTTTACTTTATTATTTTTTAACAGGGGGCAGGATCAGCACTGATCCGTCTCCCTGCACTTCACAGTGAACCCGGAAGTGCAGGGAGGCGGAAGGTAAGTATACACAGCACATGTGCTCGTTCTGACATGCTGTCAGAGCGGGCACATGTGCTGGGACAGCCCGATCCGGTGCTCCCGGTCTGCCTCTAATACAGAGGCAGACAGGAGCACCATTAACCCCGCGATCGCCAAGATTGCGTCGATCTGGGGTTAATTTTGAGGTCCGTCACTCGTCGTTAAGGGGTTGGGAGTTAAATCACTTTGTTTATGTTTATGTAGCGCTTGTCACACCTCCCCTGACTTTGATTGACACAGCCTGCATGAAAAAAAAAAAAAACTGGTTTCACTTTCAATCAGATGTAATTTACCTTAAACAATTGTATCTTTCTCCGTAAATTGAACTTTAATCACATACAGGAGTCTCTTGCAGGGTCTAAAATGCTATTAACATAGCAGGGGATAAGGAGACCTAAATTAAACAGAACTTGCAATAAAGGAAGGATAAACTTTAGATGACTCTTTACAGGAAGTGTTTAGGAAGGCTGTGCAAGTCACATGCAGCGAGGTGTGACTAGGGTTCATAAACAAAATTATTTAACTCCTAAATGGCAGAGAATTGAGCAGTGATACTGAAGGGACATGATCTATACACCAAAACTGCTTCATTAAAGGGACACTATAGTCACCTGAACAACTTCAGCTTAATGAGGTTGTTCAGGTGAGAACTATAGCTCCCTGCAGCCTCTCTCATGTAAACACTGTATTTTCTGAGAAAATACAGTGTTTACATTGAAAGCTAGGAACACCTCCAGTTGCAGTAACTCAGCGTGAACCAGAGGGACTTCTGAGTTGATGTGTGTTTAACAGTGAGCAGCTACAGGCGGTATAGCGAGTAGGGGCAGATTATTTACTAATACTAAGTAATCTTTACTTAGTATTAGTACATTTGGCTGAAAGACCAATTTGCAGTGGAGCGATGGTGTGTGAATACAGGTATAGAGTGCTCAAAATGTTCCATTGTGCATAGTTTTTTTTCTTTTCTTAATTCACAATTTCAATGTTTTGTTAAGCAGGGACATGTTTCTATTCAGTGTCTTCATGTGTGTATTATGTGGGTGTGTGTGTGTGTGTGTGAACACAGGTGTGTGTGTGTATGTATGGAGAGTCAGTCTGCATGAATACAGCAGCATATGTAAGGAGGATCACAGAGTATGAATCAAGAGGTGTACGTGTGTAGAGGGTCAGTGTGCATACGGTAAATGCAGAGGTGTATATGTGCGGAGAGTCAATATGCTTGAATGTAGTGTGTCCAGAGTCAGTTTGTGTGAGAGAGAAGGCAAAGGTGATCTTGCATATTGTAGCGGTCTGTGTGAACAGAGGGGGTATTTGTACCCCTCATTGTCTGTAGTCATTCCAAGTATATATATATAACTATATTCCCCTCCTCTCCTCCCAAAAAAGATTGGGAGATTTCTCTCTTCTCACACTCCCATAGATAGTTTCCATTTTGTCTCCTTTCCCAGCCATCTGTAATGCTTCCAGGAGGAAAGCTTCTCCTGGCTTAATTCCAGGTGCAGCCACTTGCAACATTCCGCATTACAGATTGGCTGACTGAGGGGCAGCCAATAGGGGCTTTAGGAAGGTCCCATTCGCTGTCCATCAGTAGTGTACTGGTCTATGTAAAAGACATCAGTGAGACGAGGCCCAAAGCGGTAATCTCTATACACATACATACATATAGACTAACCCACCCAGCCCAAATTCAACACTCAAAATATTGGAGATTTAGTTACAGTTTATGATCATACATTGCATAATCCTGCCACAATGCAATGAATCGCATATTTGGCAGGTCCTACTCTAGCAACCTAATGCCCGCTCTTATGAGATTAAGCCAGGGCTCGACGTGATTTGTTGACCCATTCAGCCCCTGAGGTTGTAGGCTGCCTATGAACGAAGGCAGGCGGCCAGCTCATAAAGAGCATGGGCGTGTGAGCGGTCGGCCGGTCAGCTTAGGAAGAGAATGGGCAGGCATGCGATTGGAAAGTTCAGGTTGTGCTGGCTCGAGGCTCCTGGAGGATTTAGGCAGACGAGTAGGCATGCGAGAGAGCTGTAAGCTCCTTGCTCTGCTCCCTCACGCGTCCTCCAGTGATGCCGGGAGCCGGAATATGACGTAATTCAGGCATCACTAAACAGCACTCTAGGGAGCAGAGCAAGGAGATGACTGAAGTCCCACTGGACCACAGGAAAAGCCGAACTGTTGCAGTCACAGTGAGGAGTATGTATGTATGTGTGTGTCTGTCTGTGTGTGTGTTTTTGCTCGCCTTTTTTTCCCCACGCTGTGCTGGTCTCACCGCAGCTGGCCCTGCCTCCATGACTGCGATCATCAATCTTGATCTCAGCCAATCCAATGCTTTCCCATAGAAAAGCATTGGGAGGCTATTGCGCATGTGTGGCAAAATGCCACGCTGCGCCAAACAACATCTCCTCATAGAGATGCATTGAATCAATGCATCTCTATGGGGAACGTTCAGCACCCACATGCAGAGCGTGGATACGCTAAACTTAGGTGCTGCGCACTGTGCAGAACTCACCCAGGATGCATCTCTTGCGGCCGTCTTAGTGACCGTCACTAGAAGTGTTACAGGCAGCAATGTAAATACTGCATTTTCTCTGAAAAGGCAGTGTTTACATAGAAAAGTGTGCATGGACAGGCTATAGACACGAGAACAACTACATTAAGCCGTAGTGGTTCTGGTGACTACAGTGTCCCTTTAAGACTTATTTTTTGACATTGAAAAAACTGGCTCTAACTTTTTTTTGCTGGCTCCTAGATTTCTAAGTAAAATTATCAAGCCCTGGATTAACCCACTTACTTGGGAATCTATCCTTTTGGGACTCTGCAGTGCAAGGTTAAATAGGGCCCTGGAATGAGGTACCTGTGACAGTGTATGTATATATGTCATATACATATACACACACACACACACACACACACAGACACGTCACCTTCCCTCCCAATTAAGTATAGTCAATATTACAGTCTGAGCGGAACTTTTGTCATGTTCTGAATTTAGGGATCTAAACACAGGACATTTTAGGCAGAATATCATTATTAAATATAAAGAAAATGTCTGTTCAATGACCAGATATTCTCTGCAGCCTTGATAATTCTTTTAATCAGTTATTTGAAAATATATATTTTAATGCGAACAAAAAAAAAAAAAAAGGTCACACTAAAAACTATCGATTAAAACTGTGACAGTGAATTTATATCTCATAGCAACATTTACTGAAACAATACCAAACAGATTTTATGGGTTAATTTAAAATCTTCAGGAGTCAGTATAAGTACTATAACTATTACATGAAGCTAAAGTGCCATTCGCCTGTGGGTGCTTTTCCGAGTCCCGGGTCAAACTGTTTGACCACTGAAAACACTAATAAATAGACCCTGTGGCCAGGGCCCCCAGCATGTCTATTGAAAGTGCTACCAATGCATTGGTAATATCCGTTTCACCCATATTTGGTGGCAGTGAAGCGAAGCATGTTAAAAGCATTTATTAATTCATACTATAGCATATCACATGTTTTTTTAATGACAATTCTCCTGTAAAGTCTATCCATTTTATGTGAAGCTTTAAAGGACAACTCTAGTAAACATACTCGTTTTCCTGGCACTAGAGTGCCCTGAGGGTGCCCCCACCCTCAGGGTCCCCCTCCTGCCCGGCTCTGGAAAGGGGAAAAGGGGTAAAACATACATTTTTCCAGCGCTGGGCGGGGAGATCTCTGCCTCCGATCCTCCTCCGTTCCGCTCCGTCGGCTGAATGCGCACGCGCGGCAAGAGCTGCGCACGCATTCAGCCGGTCGCATAGGAAAGCATTTACAATGCTTTCCTATGGACGCTTGCGTGCTCTCACTGTGATTTTCACAGTGAGAATCACGCAAGCGCCTCTATTGGCTGTCAATGAGACAGCCACTAGAGGATTTGGGGGAATGCTTAACCCATTAATAAACATAGCAGTTTCTCTGAAACTGCTATGTTTATAAAAAAAAATGGGTTAACCCTAGCTGGACCTGGCACCCAGACCACTTCATTAAGCTGAAGTGGTCTGGGTGCCTAGAGTGGTCCTTTAAATTCCAAACAATGACTGATCACTTTTAATCCATTATAACAGTTTTACGTTTCCTGCTACCAACCTTAAAACACCACCCGCCTCAAACAGGGCAGGTTCCTAGGGTAATTATATGTTTATGTGTCATTAAGCACGGTGGATCTGTGAAAACGGCTTAGTCATTTATAGGTTAGGTGTCCATGTCATGCAAACTCTGTGACGCAGAGCTTCAAAACAAACTGGGTCTGATGCTCACACCAAATAAAAAAAAAAATAATAATAATAATAATTGTACTTACTTTCTTAAAGAAGTGATGATTACCTTAAAATGTATCATATTATTATCATGTTTTTGTAGAAGACTTAGAATTAATCATTGTCTGTTCATATTGATTACTCAACAGTTCTAAAATCTGCCCTGCACATTTTGTTGTACGGCTGTGAAATAAAACAATCTGAGCATTGTGGGAATCCAACGCTCAGTATTCTCAGCCATGCAACAGGACTATTCCTCACATAGTAGCTGTTGACAAGACATCACATGAGAAATGTGGCTCTGTTGCAAGTAGAATATATGTACAGACTGAAACAATAACCGTATATACTCGAGTAAGTCGACCCGAATATAAGCCAAGGAACCTAATTTTACCACAAAAACCTGGAAAATTATAATTGACTCGAGTATAAGCCTAGGGTGGGAAATGCAGCTGACTTGAGTATAAGCAGAGTGGGGCTTTTTCAGCACAAAAAAATGTGCCGGAAAACTTGGCTTATACTCTAGTATATACACGGTAATTATTTTTAATAGGGATCCATAAGAGAAGCTTTAAACAGTCTAAGGAACCATGATGGAATTCTATCCATTTGATGGAAATGAATCGAGACATATATATAGTTAATACAATGTTAAACAAAAATCTGCACACCAGTCAAGCCATAAGACTTTCTTTTCCTACAGAAATCACAAAGGGTTCTGGGTGGAGACACACACACACACACACAGCCCTGCACTCCTACTTACAGTTAGTTTACCCGGTGCTCGATAGCACACAATTGAATACATATAGAAAAGGTTATCAGCACTCCAGGGTTATTTTCAAAAATCTTCTTTAATTCAAATCGTGTCAAATCATCTATGTTTCAGTTCAAACAAACTTTCCTCAGGACAAACACAAATGCAATACCAAACCACTACCTATATGTAGCACCCCCCTTCTGTGTGAGTGGCACATGCTCTCCCGGCGCCAATGGCCAGCCCCTCACACAGAAGGTGAGTGAGTAACTAATTTGGGGTCCTATATATAAGTGGTGGTTTGGTATTGCATTTGTATATGTTTAAACAGAAACGTCGATGATTTTACATGCTTTGAATAACCGTGGAGTTCGGATAACCTTTTCTATTTGTGTGTGTGTGTACGTGTGTATGTATACATGCATACATGATGCTCGCCTTCAAGACTTCACGAGGGCTGCACCATTCCTGTGGAACTCACTTCCCTCCTCCGTTAGATGCTCACCCAGTCTCCACTCCTTAAAAAAAAAAAATCATTAAAAACCCACTTCTTCATAAAAGCGTATCAATTAAACTGTAAATATCTCCTGAATGGTTCCTCTCTTCCAACTGTCATTAGTCTAATACTATCCTTACCTTTTTGTGTCATTTTACCCCACTCCCTCTAGCATGTAAGCTCATTGAGCAGGGCCCTCAACCCCTCTGTTCCTGTGTGTCCAACTTGTCTGGTTAGAACTACATTTTTGTTCGTCCACCCACTGTAAAGCGCTGCGGAATTCGTTTGCGCTATATCAATAATAACATAATAAATAATAATAATAATAATATACAACAGTTCTCCTACATACTTTTTTATGAATGGGAAGGTACTGATTGGCTTAGATTCAGTTAAGCGCCAATCTGCGGCGCACCGGCCCAGAGGCACTCTGCGCTTCCTGTAAATCAGTTTCAAACTCTGAGATCAGCGCTGGAGGCAGCATTTAGGGTTATACTGTTCAAGAACAGTTTAACTTAGTGGTTTCCAAACTAGTCCTCAAAACACACCTATTAGTTCAGGATTCAGGGATTACCCAGTTGTGTCATGGTGTTTTTTTTTTGTTCTTGTTCCCTTTCTAAAAACAATTTGGACACAACTGGGTAATCCCTAAATCCTGGACTGATAGGCGTGTCTTGAGGATTGGTTTGGAAACCACTGGTTTAACCACTTAAGATAACAGAGAACCCGGGGTCCTCTTGAAATCATATCCGGAGACCGGAGTGTTTCTTTATGTTAGCAAAAAAAAAAGGACTTACTCAAAATGATGAACACCGTTTTCATCAAGTTTATCATGGTTTCCCGATACTTGGGATGAAATGAGGTGTGTTGAGACATTCTTGTCATCTTTCTCTTGACGTAGATGAAGATGTGCATATAAACCACCATCATGATGATAAAGGCCACTAAGTTGGATACTGCCCAAAATATTAGGTAACTCCGACTGTATAGTGGAGCCATCCTTGAACAACTGCCGATGTCACACATACAATGCCAACCAAATGATGGTATTAGACCCAACAATAAAGCTGTAATCCAAATGCAAGCAATAAGGATGCATACACGCTGGTTTGACATTGTTGTGTGGAGTTGCATGGTGAAGATTGTTTGATGTCTTTCTACTGCTATGGCCAGTAGGTTGGCAACTGAGGCTGTGAGACTGGTATCCAAAAGGCTTTGTCGAAGTAGCCAGGTTTTGACTGTGAGACTAGCTGTCCTTGGTCCAGTGTGGAACATGAGATATGTGTAGGCAACCCCAGCAAACAGATCAGCAGCCGCCAAGTTGCCCAAAAGGTAGTAGATGGGGTAGTGGAACCGCCGATTGATTATAATGGCTGTGATGACCAGAAGGTTTAACAAGAGCACAAACACACATACTATAAGTCCAAGCACTACAACCAGAGTGTCTTTAGTTCTCCATTCCTTTGTTAATTCTTTGCCACTATTGTTATAGAAGAATTCAATGCTCTCGTTATAAAAACACTGCTTCATCTTGAGAGGGTCCTTTATTCCTAGACAGAGAGATAAGTCGACATTAGTAATTACTGTGAAAGAACAAATATGGCAAAAACATATTGAGAATCAATGAAAGTATAAATCGCTCTTCTACATTCAGAAATCTCTCTCTTTAAATGTATAACCAGCCAACAACTTGCTTATACTAAAACAATGATATACCAGACTGTGGTTTTTAGTCTAGAAGAGGAACAGTAATATGATCAACCAAAAAGCTAGCAGTTCTAAAATAAGTGGCAAAACAGGAAGTATAGAAATGAACAAAGATGTAACATGAAAGAGAGGCACTTTTACATCTGCCTGTAAAAGAACGTACTTCTTTCTTTCTTCTTTGCCATCAGCGGTGAAAGAATGACTGTGACCATATAACAATACATTGCAATGCCATCACGGATTGCAGACTCTAATCCAAACCTCCACTCTCAGAGAAAAGATAGAAAATTTGGATGGTACAGTAGTGACACCTGGTTGGTCCAACTCTGGTTTTGAGCAGTAAAAGGTACCGGGGGCGGATGACTACTTTGGCAGATCAGTCATGGACCAAGGGCCCGAGTCACTCAGGGGGCCCGGGAGCACAGCCATGCTTCTCCTCAGCCAGAAGGAAGTTATGCATAGAAAGGTTGCAGGGGGCCCATAATGACTCAAAGTGCCCCTGCAGCCCATCACACTGCAAATAAATCCCCCCATTGAGTATGAGACCTGGCAGTATACCTGTTCTGACTCCTAGGTTTCCTTTCTTACTCCCTGCAGTGCGAGGATGGGAGGCGGGACAGGAAATAATATCACATTTTGTTAGAGGCATGTGGGGTAGGTGGGGTCTCAAATTAATGGGGTGGGTTAAAGAATTGAGTGAGATTGAATACAAATGTGGGGGACAGCTAAGACACATGTAGGGTGTTGGAAAATAGAAGTGTGAAGTGAAGCAGAGAAACAGCTGAGTGGGGGTGAGGGGGACAGAAGCAGATCAGATGGGTGACAAGTAGTGTTAGAGAAAGGGGAGACAAGGGGCGACCGATAAAAGAGGGAAATAATTGGAAGACACACATACTGATTGGTAAATATTGAGAGAGACAGAAAGTCGAAATGGTTGGGCAGTCCAAACAAAAACAAAACACTTGCAGAATATAAATATACCTCATTACACACATGCTGACACGGATTTCAAATGAACTCCTCATTCACAAATACACCTCTTGTTCACACACAAATACTAAATACACACACTGACAGATGTCTGATACACCCCTTATTCACACATACATATACACACCTTCATTCAGATATACACTGCTCAAACATTCACCCACAGACAATGCATACAAATCTATCCCTGCATTCATACACAGGCTTTTCACACCAATACATTCACCAACACTCTGCACACAAGTCCCACACTAAAATACACCACTGCATTAACATTCCACGAATTCCTTAAATTCTACTCTACTCACTCATAGAACAATACACTTACACATTTACACTACGTGCAAGTAAACGTCTGCATTTTATACTCTGTGGCACTACACAAATTGTACGGTAGTATTTACACACATCAACATTACATACACTACACATACACTCCTATTTTGATACAAAGAACTACCATTGTCGCAAGGTCGTAGCTATGACTGGGCCCATCAATCCAGGGAGCCAGGCTGCCCTGTCGACCCCTGCTGATACAGTGGCAGAACTACCAGCGTTGCAACTGTCGCTATAGCGACTGGGCCCTGGAGTTCTGCCTTTTAAGGGGTGCACTTACCAGGTTGGGAGCCCTCGTACAGCGCTATGGAACTTGTTGGCGCTTTATAAATACTAATTTTTACTGTTGCTTTGTACATTGCTGATTCAGTTACTGACAGTTGGGGGGGACGGGGCAGTACCGTGAAAGCTGACAGTTTGTCCGGCTCAGTCCC
This sequence comes from Pelobates fuscus, assembly GCF_036172605.1. Taxonomy (NCBI): domain Eukaryota; kingdom Metazoa; phylum Chordata; class Amphibia; order Anura; family Pelobatidae; genus Pelobates; species Pelobates fuscus. Next base: position 356,051,540 of record NC_086319.1, read on the forward strand.
TGCAGAGTCTTTTTTCTATTTGGGTCCCCCCTGCCCAGCTCCTCTCCTGCTTGGTCCCCCCTGCCCATCCTTTCTCCTGCTCAGTCCCTACCCAGCCCTTCTCCTGATAGGCCAATGCAGCCTTTTTCCTGCCCAGTCTTCTGGAGCGAAAGCCGCACGCCAACACATCGAAACTAATTTCTATCTCCTCACCCTGTGTGTGAAATAGAAAGAGAGGCTTACAGGCTGCTGCTGGCGCTGCTTTCAGGTAGGGAAAATTTCAAAATATTTTTTATAGCGAGCCCGTTTGTGTCTCCTATCTCCTTGGCTTATTTCCCCAATTCAGTTATCTACTAGACAATGTAAATAAGTGTTTTCCTAACATTACCCAAAAATCTATCGCCAACTAAGTTAAAAACATTCCCTTTGCTCTAACTTATGGTAAAAAAAAAACAAAAAAAACTGAAACATAGACTCACAACCCATGTAATGAAATATTTTGAGCCACATGTGTTGCCGAACAATGATGAGCCCAGATGAATTCTGTTAGCTCTAATTTGGAATGGATTATGATTTTGCCTTGTCTTTTGAGGATACAATAGATAGAAGAGCAAATGTCAAGAAGATCAAAGATTTTGTGACAAATTACTCCAACGTGTTCACATACCAGGAAAACACAAAGTGAGCGTGCATTTAGCAGCTAAAATCATTTTTGTCATTGATGGCCAACGGCTTTGGCATTCCAGCTCCTATGTAGTCAATGATGCACCGCCAGTCTCTGAACTATGTCATAATCGGCCAATTTACAAACCCGTTCCTACACAGTTTTCTTTTAGTTTAGCCTAACTGATCAAATTAAAATATTGCAGGTGCTTTTCAGCAAACGTGCTTCTTTCAGATTTCCTGCCCAGTTATAATTCACAATGGGATAACTCCCATTATCCAGAGTCCCACAGGTCAGAATTGTGCATCAAGAGATTCTCATATTCATATATAATTCACAAGGCTGTTGCCTTCTTTTTATTTTTGCAACTACAACTCCAATAATTCTAAAAGTGTAATTTACAGCAGTATTGTGGGAGTCCAATGGTCTATGGAGTTGGCCCTAACAGACATCCTCACCTGTGGTACCCTGGGTGCTTGACCTGACTGAGAGGTTATGAGAGCTGCAACACAAAAGCCAGTCACTGCTTCTCTGCCATCATTGAGAAGTCTTCACAAAGGTTTCGCCCAATTTATACAGGCCAATCATTCATACACAAAGTTGGATCCCCTGGCTTAGACAATGTCGTGCAGCTATTCAGAATCATACAGGCACTTTACATAGAAAATAAAAGTCATATTACCAAGTCTAGTTTAAGAAAATAAAAAAGGAATAAAGATTTCTGCTTTACAGTCTCCACCAGTGCTGTGGAGTCGAAAACAATTATATGCTGGCCTATAAACTCAAAAATTAGAGGTATAATATAGTTTTAGGCCTGTATTCGCCCCATAAGTCAGTTTCCAAAATAATGTTCCGATTTATATGGTAAATTGTAATACTGTAATAGTATAGAATATTGCAGGTATATAAACGGAGTCCAAGGTTTTGTGTACTGATTTCACAGCCCTGGTCTCCATATCTACTATTCTGGAGTTCTAATCCCTTTTTAGAATGCTTACTGTGAAGGGATCTCCATAAAAAAAGGCCATATGTTATTAAACTAGATTAGGCTATGCTATCATTACATGTTATTGAAGATAGTGGGGCTTTGAAGGCAAGTTAATTAAGTCCAGCTTTTTGTCTTATTTGTAGAGGAACAGCACACTTGTAAGAGAGTTAGGAGATACTACAAACAATGTGAGGTATCTATTGAGGGGGACAAATATAATTTTATATTTTGTTTACTTAAAACCATTTTCGAATTGACCAAAAACAAAATCTGCCTAAAAGCAATAAATGTAATATCTTTTGACATAGTTGTCTGTTTCAGTCTGATTAAATAGGTTTATATTGGGTGAGCTCCAGTTATTGCGCTTTACCCAACTTTATTTTATCTGAATAACATTCAAGCAACAGGACTAAACAGAGATTAGCACCTATTTTGCAGCAATCTAATATACCGCAATCACTGGAGAGAACTGTAACGTGTGAGTAGGAGTGGAACTAGATCAACCACTGGGCCAATTTAGGCAACAGCAAGACTTCCTGGGGACCGTGCAAACAGTATGGGACCAATCACAATGGCAGGATGGGATGAACTTGCCGATTCCACTGGATTCCAAGGTGATTGTTGTACTTTTAAAATATTGCATTTAAAAAACATTTAGAATGGATCTTTTTATCCTCTCAAAACGGTATTTGGTTTTAGTAGTTTTTTTTGCGGGACAGTATCTGTTTTTGTAGACAAAACACATCTTACACCATTATGCAAAGCAAGGGTGTAATGTCAAACAGTTCATAGCAATAGTTGATTCTCATTGTCTACAAACTACTGTAATACTTTTTAAACAAGGGGCCAGTTCACTGTCCCTCAGACACTGTTGGGGGCCGCACTATAGTTTGAAAAATGTTTTTAATGAATTCCTATACATACTGAAACAGACACATAGACATATACAGACACATACTAACATACATACAGGCACACACACGCATAAGGACACGCACACATACAAACACACACATACATACTGAAATACATACACACAGACATAATGAAATACATACAGAGAGACAGACAGATACATAAATACATAATGGCATACATACATACATAATCACACTGAAATACACACACAGATATACACACACAGACATACATAATAAAATACATACACACATACGGAAATACAGACATACATACACACTGACATACATACACACACATACACACATAATGGCACTATAGACTGTAAGCTCGTTTGAGCTGGGTCCTCTTCAACCCTTCGTTTCTGTAAGTTTTCTTGTAATTGTCCTACAAGATCAAATATCCCCCCCCCCCCCCCCCCCAATAATATTGTAAAGCGCTACGGAATCTGTTGGCGCTATATAAATCGCAATAATAATAATAATAATACATACGCGGGCCGTAGTTTGAGGACCCCTGAACTAAACTATGTGGCTTGAAGGGACACTATAGGCATCCAGACCACTTAAGGTAAGGAGTCCAGCATCTTTTAATCCTCCATTGGAAAGCATTGATTCAATGATTTACTATGGGGAAGGCCTAATGCACGCGCCTTTAAGTTTAGGAAATCAGATTCATTGCATCTCTATGAAAAGAATCAGATTGTCAGAGCACTGCGATTCCTTCCAATGCTCTGTAAGTTCCCAATGTCTCTAAGAAGCATTGGATTGGACTAAGATCATCAAGGGTGATTATCTTGTAGGAGTTGGAGTGAGAGCACAGGAGACTGTCCCATTGTTGCCGTTTTTTCATTCTAAAAGGAACATAAAAATCAGTTTATTTTTAACCTGAAGGTGTTCCTTTTAAATGTATTATGCAGCAATGACATGACCTGTTCCTAAGTGGAGGTTAAACAGAGTAAGAGTATGCTCAGGATTTTATCAGGCATTCACAAAACTCTGAATTGTTGCAAATTGAAATCCAAATGGCAAACTTTAGGATTAAATAGATTTAGAAACAAACAAACATTCTCCTAAGTGACGAACTTCCCTATTTAACTGAACACCCTATGCTTCCTCTTGGTTCGGTACTTCATAATACCAAACACCGACCACCCCCCGGCTCATTAACTTCAAAGAAGCAATTAACTGAAGTGCTCTCTCTGGGTGGCAGTATAACCGAACACACAAGCTCTAATCGATAGCGGCCATTTTGTCTCCCGAACGCAGTCAGCGGTTCCTGCTCGTCGAGTGTTTTATTTTCATTTATATAGCGCCAACAGATTCTGTAGCGCTTTACAATATTATGAGAGGGGGGATTTAACTATTGTGGCAAACCTAGCCACTTCTGAGCTATATGCAGTATAGGTTGTCCGTAGGCTGAATGTATAATGTGTTCCGTTAAATGTATATGTGTTGTGCTATGGCCGTTCGCAGGCTGACAGCCGTACGCTGCCAGCATACAAGCATTCGTACGACGAAAACACGGCTATCCTGGCCGTTCGCCGTGCGAATACGGGCTCCCCAGGTCGACCACACATTCACAAGTCGTGTGGCACTAATTAACCGATTGCAACATTGTTGCAATCGGTAATTAAGGGCTCTCCTAGGTGGCCGTCGTTCGACTACCGACCATGCGGCGGTCGGCCATCTTGGATCCTTTGTCTCTGCAGCGGTGTTCGGTCGTCGAGAGCCTGGAACTGAAAACGGCTACTCAATGATCCGAACACCGCTGGACTTCCAGAGCGTTCGGGAGTTCCGCGTTCGGTACATTATGTGTCCCGTATTTATTCGGTACTTTTAGACCAACTTCCATGTTTAAATGTATTCTGTGCGGCGTTCGGTCAATTCAGCTGGGATCGGAGCGGTATTCTCACAAAGTATGCGCTCCGACCCCAGCTATCTACCGAACGTTCGGTTATTCCAAAGTACCGAATATTGTGTGAATTATGTATTTTAAAGTCAATTGTCGGTTTTGCTGCACGAGGGGATAATCCACTTAATCGTCCATTTTAGTGGGAGTATCCTTCTCGTGCAGCAATGCCTGTTGGGAAAGTCACAATGCATGTTGGGAGAAATCCCCTGGATTATCTGTGTGGAAACCCCTTGCATGGGGAACTGCTTAAATATGCTGCTTGTGAATAAACCGAGTTAGTTGACTCCCAAACTGTGTTTCGTCCGGTTATTGGGAGGATTGGGGATATTGCCTTGCTTTCTACTCTGGCTGTGGATTTCCTGAGGATACCAACGGATATCGTGCATTATTATACCGCATTCCGTTACAACTATAAATAGGACAAGTACAAGAAAATTTACAGGAACGATAGGTTGAAGAGGACCCTGCTCAAACAAGCTTACAGTCTATAGGATGGAACTGTATTCAGATACTCTACCTCGCTATCCCAGGGAAAACAGTACCACTGCCTGCTCCACTCACAGACAAGCCAGTAGAGCACTTTTTGGGGAAAGACACTCCCGACTGTAGGGAACATTCGCTCCCTAAGAGCCAGGGGATGCCTTCATTTATGGTCGCACAGAAACTCCCGTAAGTTGACCGGCTGATACCTCTTTCCTCTTGGAACTATTTTGGGCAACATCCACGTGGGCGGCAAGTCCAAACTTTACACTGATGGCGATTCCATTACACTGGATGGATCTGTGCACTATTTGACAATGTGCACTCAGATATAATACCTGTGGGGGTTCCAATCTGTTTTATATGTATTTTGGGGTGTTTTATGTTTTTATGTATTGTACCTCGAGTGCCTGGGAGATAATTAGTTTAAGCAAAAGCAAATTCACTTATCTCCCAGATACAGACGCCTGGGCCGGTTTACTGCTGTATGAATAGGGACCCCATGCTGAGGGTCATGTATATAAACAGGCAACTTGGCCTTAATAAATCAGTCTTTGTACCCTTTGTCAAGTCTCGACTGATGTTTGGGTATGTGATAGAGAGAGCGCTATATTCACTAGAGAGTCTTGCAGGAGTTCAAGAGATCTTCAGACGAACGTACCACTCTGGGTACATACGGTTCGTCACATCCTGTATTCAATCATATGTTGACATTCAGATTCCGTTTGCTACAATTGAAAGTTTAGTAAATAAATCCATGTACTAGTGGAAAAAAAAAATACTCACTTGTTTTGTGGAATTTTGTGGTTCCAACTTCCTGACAATTGACATTTTAGTTCTTAAAGGGGTACTCCAATCACCATGCGCTCTTCACTGATTTGAAGTGACTATGGTGCCTGGAGTCTGTACATGCAATATTCCAGTATGAAACATTGCACATACAGATTTTAACCCCTTTGCTGCCGAAGGTGTATCTCCACCCTCATGAGTCATGGGGTTAATGTTAGTTCTGTGCAAACTTTGATGCACAGACACCAATTCATTGGTCAGCTTATGCTCTCAGGCAATGAATGAGCAATGGGGTCGACAGACGGATTTTGCAGCTCTGCAGAAGCCAGGTGTCGTAAAGTTGTCTACAGAGCAGACCTGGCAGGACCAGGTAAAGAGACAAACCATTGTAAAAGGTCCAATACTGGGGAACAGCATCTGGATACTCCTTCCACCACAACCATTAGGTGCACATGAGTCTCTTATATAGTATATGGAAAAAGGGAAAAAGTTTATTTTCCTTTAACCCCTTAAGGACACGTGACATGTGTGACATGTCATGATTCCCTTTTATTCCAGAAGTTTGGTCCTTAAGGGGTTAAAGGGTTACTCCAAACATCATCATTACTACAACCCCTTGTAATGTCAGGAGTACCATAGCCTATGACAAGTAATTTAGCAACGGTGTGCCCTCTTACCATCTGGCTTCCCACTGGATGCCGAGGCTCCTTTCCCCTCTGGTAGCGCTTCCAGTCTTCTGCAGAGGTGAAGAAACTGAATGAAGATTCAGTGGCCATTTATTGGCTGAGAGGGACAGCTGACCCCTCTGGGCCCAGGAATGGCACACTGTGCATGAAAATGTGTATAGATTTGCCAGCCCGGAACACTTGTTCTGTGCCTTATGATAAAGCACAAATGACGCTGCAGTAGGTGGAGTTACACCTCCAGCAGCAAAGGTTAAAGGGACACTATAGTCACCTGAACAACTTTAGCTTAATTAAGCAGTTTTGGTGTATAGAACATGCCCCTGCAGCCTCACTGCTCTACCCTCTGCCATTTAGGAGTTACCGTATTTATTCGAGTATAACGCGCACCCCTAATTTTCGATAAAAAAAAAAAAAAAAAAAAAAAAAAAAAAAATCGGTATAAAATTTTTTACCGATTTTTAATCTAAAATTAGGGTGCTTGTTATACTCGAATAAATATTCGAGTGGGTGCTCGATAATACCGACCGCCGGGCTCATTACAAGCCCGGCGGTCCTGGGGGGGTGGGCAGCAAGCATTTACTCACCTCCGTGCAGCTCCTCCAGCTTCCCAGTGTACATCTCGCGAGACCCGCGGCCAGCTCTGACGACGTCAGAGCATCAGAGCTGGCCGCGGGTCTCGCGAGATTTACACTGGGAAGCTGGAGGAGCTGCACGGAGGTGAGTAAATGCTTGCTGCCCACCCCCCCAGGACCGCCGGGCTTGTAATGAGCCCGGCGGTCCTGGAAGGTATATTTATTCGAGTATAACGGGCACCCTTAATTTTAAATTAAAAATCGGTTAAAAAAAATGCGCGTTATACTCGAATAAATACGGTAAATCCCTTTGTTTATGAACCCTAGTCACACCTCCCTGCATGTGACTTGCACAGCCTTCCATAAACACTTCCTGTAAAGAGAGCCCTATTTAGGCTTTCTTTATTGCAAGTTCTGTTTAATTAAGATTTTCTAATCCCCTGCTACGTTAATAGCTTGCTAGAACCTGCAAGAGCCTCCTGTATGTGATTAAAGTTAAATTTAGAGATTGATATACAATTATTTAAGGTAAATTACATCTGTTTGAAATTGAAACCAGTTTTTTTTTTTTCATGCAGGCTCTGTCAATCATAGCCAGGGGAGGTGTGGCTAGGGCTGCATAAACAGAAACAAAGTGATTTAACTCCTAAATGACAGTGAATTGAGCAGTGAAATTGCAGGGGAATGATCTATACACTAAAACTGCTTTATTTAGCTAAAGTAATTTAGGTGACTATAGTGTTCCTTTAAACTCTGTCTGTGCAACATTTCATACAGATTCCAGACACCATTACCACTTCAAAACACTGAAGTGGTCATAGTGCTTGGAGTAACCATTTAAACTACCAAATGAAATGCCTGTTTTGAGAGTCTGATCACTATCTGCTTTTAGAGGTTGACATAAACAGTCTCAGGTTTCCTACCACAGCTATCTGAACAAGGACAGAACATGGTCAGGTTGTATAACCTAACTCTTTTGCAATTTTAGCCAAAAATGGCCGAGTTGAAGAAAAGTTAGCTCTGTTTTCAGTTCATTTAGTTTGTCCTAAAGTAACTTTGAAGTACAATTTGAATTCTCAACAAAAGTACACTTCGTGAATAGCAAATGCATCTCAGTGACCTGAAAACAAATAGCACAATAAGGCTAAAACCAGCCAAAGTGACTATAAATGAAATTGAAAAATGCAGTGCTGGGACTCAATCCCCAAAGATCTTTAGAGATACTACGGTAGTAAGAGAGTCAGCTCTCTCACCAAAACCCTAACTCTTATGTATTAGTATTGCATTTATAAATTAAATTTAGATTATTTTTTTTCTGTCCAATTAATATGTTTTTGACAAAATGTGTCAATTCGTTTTAAATGTAATACAATTAAGCATTTAGTCAACAAACAAACAAAAAAAGGAGTACCATCCCTTCTGAAAGGCAAGGACATACATAAATTTATATTTACAAATCTTAAGAATGCAGTAATTTTCCAACTCATGCAAATCCCCCCCCGGTACTCCTCCTTCCTGTTCCATGCACCTCCTTAAACCAAGAATGTTCCTACTAATGAGTCCCCACCCGCCCCATGTCTTCCCTGGTGTTAATACTAGTAATGACATTTGTGTTCTCGTTAAAGGTTACTTTGAATCGGTGCACACACTCCTGACTTCCCAAATCCAGTACTCTCAACACACACACACACACACACACACACACACAGTCTCTTTCCCCAATGTTTGATTTTGTCATCACCTTCCATCTTCCATAAACTGATTTAACTTCACCACGAGTTATCCCATACCTGTGCTAACTCCTCGCAGTATCACCCTACAGCCTCAGTCAGTCCCTCCATGTGGGGGGGGGGGCGATCAGCATCCCTTTCCCCCCTCCAGCTCTCGGTTACTGCACAATGTCGGGACAAGCCGCAGCGTGCCAGCGGTACGGCCCAGCTCCTGGAAGCATACACCAGTCCCTTCCAAGGTGTGACAGAGCAGAGAGGAGACGCCTACTCAGGTTACTATTAACCCCTTCACTGCACGGCCCGAGCCGCCATTCTTACTTTTTAAAGTGCCATAAACATACCGGAGAGGGATGCACCGTATACATGTATTCACTGATAACGTTCTAAGCGCTGTGTTTCCATGGCCGCATACTAACAAGGTTCTGTGCAGTGACTGTGATTAATTCTCTCCAGGGCTAAAGCCAAGTTATACATTCCATACATGACACCAGTCTATACTGCACTGAGTTATTGTTTGTGCTCCATAGAGATACTCCCACTGCTCTTTACAAAACACTGTTTTGTATCACCCTTCAGTTTTAAAACATAATGTCCCAATATGTCACCTCTTTATATAACCTTACGTCTGCCCAGGGCCATCTTTAATATTAATTGGGCCCTGGGCTGACGTCTGCTCACCCCCTCCACTGCCCATTACTTTAACACTACAGAGTGCGGTATGAGGTATATTCATATCACTTTATTTTGGATTGCATCACAAATATAAATGACACGAATATCCAATGTGTTATTATAATATTAAATGTATGTGATTTCATTTCACAATGGAGGAATTAGTATGTGATAAACAGAATGCTGCATTACCACTGTTTCAAACATTTAAAAAATGTCCATGGACACTTTGGGGGAGATATATCAACACTTTTACATCTAATATTCATCAACTGTTTTTTCTTTTTAATCTATTGTGCCCTGTCATTTTTCAATATACATTATTTTTGTTTGAACATGGGAGTTTTTTGTGGACGCAAGGGTGTATTTATGTGTAGTGTTGACATTTTAATGGAGGTGTGTTTTTATGTGTAATGTTGGCATTTGTATGTGGGAGTGTGTAGTGTCTGTGTATTTTATTGTAGGTATCTTGTTATATTTGTGTATGCAATTGCAAGCGTGTATTTTTTGTGTAGTGTTGGCATATGATTACAGGGGTGTATTCAGTTAAACACACATATGCACACACACACAGATACACACACAATGACACACAGATACAAACACTCACAGACAGATGCACAAAGACACGCACATACCCTGCCTTTGAAACACTCAGATAGATACACACAGTGTCACACAAATACAATGAATAAGGGTGAATAAGAACTGCTTTTATACATACAACCCCAACAGGGGGTCCATGATTTGTACAATGAAAATCCCACCCTGGCACCTCTGAGTCTGGGAGATAACAAGATCAGCAACCGCTAAGTTAATTATCCCTCAGATGTCAGTTCTCCCCCTCCACATCCTTGATCAAAAGAGTGTTCCAGTTGCACTCATGGTGTTGAATAGCCACCTGATTAACCCCTTAAGGACACATGACATGTGTGACATTTCATGATTCCCTTTTATTCCAGAAGTTTGGTCCTTAAGGGGTTAAAGATTTAGAGTGACCGCTTTGAGGCTGGCGGCTTCCGTTCAGAAGCTCGTTCGCCGGGTGGGTTTGAAAGTGCGGATGAGCCTGGTGAAAGGTAGCGGAGTGTGAGTACAGCTTTAAAGTAGGAATAAATTACTCTTCATAGTGGAAAAACTGCAGTTCTGTAACAAACTGCTTTTATTACTCCATTTAACCTCTCTCTATAATACCTCCTATTACTCCATTTAATCTCTCGCTATAACTACTCCTATCACTCCATATAACTATAATATATAATATAACTACGCCTATTACTCCTCGGAACGTCACCTTATAATGCCTCTGCTCAGCCAACGACCCAGCCCTGTATAGGAGGGCTTAGTTCAGTGGAACTAACATCAGCTCCTTGCAGGAGCTTCCTGCTTCATTGGAGGAGGAGACCCCAGGTACGTAATCAAAGCGTTCTTACTTTGACTACTTGTCCTTGGATGGTAGCATGGCACAACTGTCATCAAAACCTCTCAACGAGCTGTAGTTGTTATGGTGTTTGAAGTGTTCTTTTAACCAACTTGACCTCTTTCTTAAATGTATGTAAACATGAAATTTCAAGCAAAACAAATAAAAAAACAACAACTTGTTTTACACTTATTTGTTTTCTAGTGATATTTTAGCATCTTCTTGAAATGTATTAATTCTAAAGATGGAGAAGACTGGCAGTATCTGTCTATCCACCCCCTCTTACTTCCTACACCCACAATGCTGCACTAATGTAATCATCTTAACATTACTTTAGCATTAAAATATGCTTAGCTATGTGTCCTTTAAACACATCCTTCCTTCTAGTCACATTAACAAACTAATGGGCAAAAAACATGACCACAGATTTATATACATGGCCTATATGCACAAACTGCCTCTACAGTCTGACGATGGAACGGACCTGTCACTTTTCTGAAAAATACCAGTCAATAAAACTGTGGAAATTACATACAACAAGAGTTAACCGTTTTCATGTGATGTGCCATTTTCTTCTACGTGTAGATTACAGGTTGAGACTGGACAATGCAGTTCAGTCCAGACTCAACTAGAACACACTTTGCAAATGAGGAGGAGAAAAAGGAAATGTAGGAGAAATTTATCAGAGTTATAGCCAAGAATTCAAAGTGAATGCAACGTGTATTTCAAGTTTAATAGCTGAAATGGAAGCAAGGCTGACTTGGACATTTTTTATTTTGGACTTGAATTTGAATAAACATGGGCACCAGTGACATAAGTTTTCAGCAATGGGCAGTGGAGGATTCAGAGCCCAAGCTCGGGACAGGCGCTTGGTATGCCAATTCTGCAATGACACTTACCCTGATGCGCTGCCTAACAAATCAATTAAATGCCCCCGTTTCCCTGTGTGTGTAGCAGGCTTGCTGAGAGGGAACCCTGGCATTTTTTATTTACAATTTGTATGCATACATTTGGGAGTAGAGTGGGGTTAACACATCAGTTAGCCATTGTTACCAGCCAAACATAAATTTGCCTTGGTGCACCCCCGTGGATACACCACTGGTAGTGGGATGCTTATTTCCTCAGATTAACTATAAATTAGTGCACCATAAGCACTACTATCCAGTGTGGCGTCCAGGGTGTTCTGTTTGGAGTCCCTACTGTGCATTATCAGTCTTAAGCTTATCCAACCAGGAATGCACTGATAGGCTGGAGATGCTCTACAAGGTAGCCCCCAGTCAATCAATTAACCTTGCTAATGTGGAGCTACTGATTGGCTTAAAGCATCAACCGTCAAGAACAGTTTAACCCCTTCAGGTAAGAAAGCTCTCGAATGGAGCTGTCGCTCATTCAACAGCAATTATGTGAGGAACTAGTGACAGTGTCTGCAGAAAGGATAGATACCAAGTATTTTTCCACCATTGGGTCGTCTGCCAGGTTAAAAAAAAAAGTTTGAGGGCATGTAAAACTATTTATAACACTTTCATTTATGTGAAAGAATAAGTGAGGAAATGTGGCCTTCGGTGTCATATGAAAGGAAGTGTGGTTGGAAATGAGATGGAAAATATGGATTTAGGTGGGCTGGGAAGCATGAATGGAGGGAGGGGCAGGGCCGGATTAACATAGGGGCTGATGGAGCTGCAGCTCCAGGCCCAGGCCCATGGAATAGGCCCATTGATTTAAAAAAAAAAAAAAAAATTTTTACATTTTTTTTTCACACACACACACCCTTAGGGATTACACCTTTCTTTTATTTTATTGGCACAGCCAGTATTTGAGGCTGCCTGGCTGGTGCCAATATTGCCGTGATACTGGCAATACAAATGCTGGTATTTTTCTCAGTATAAACAAGAGATTACTCTGCAATACCAGCACTGACCAGTAGGGGTCGCTGTATGTGGAGACAGGCAGGGATAGGAAGTTCCAGCATATCCCTTCCTGCCTCTCTCTAATCACTGGTCTGCAGGGGAGCAGCTACAAAGAGTCCAGACAGCAGCTCCCACCTTGCAGAGACAGTCTACAGCTCAGGGAAGTAAGGGATGGGGGAAAGGCTGCAAGGAGACATACACTGAGGCACTAAGGAACACTGGGAGACATTATGGCAGACACTGACACACTAAGGGACATTGGGAGACATTATGACACAGACACATGGGGACACAGTGTCCCTAGTCTCCCAGTGACCCCTAGTCTCCCAGTGACCCCAGCCTTGGAGGGGTAGAAAATAGTTTGAGTGATAAAATAAATACGTTTGTGGGTGCAGATGGAAATGAGGCTAGAGGTGCAGATGGAAATGAGGCTGTAGATGCGGCTGGAGATGCAGATGGAAATGAGGCTGGAGGTGCGGCAGGAAATATAGCTAAGATTGAGGGAAGAAATGAGGTCTAAAGTGGCTGAGGGAATACTTGATGTTAAGAAGAGCTTTCCATGAGATGGTTTTGACAAGGCTAGATGACAGATACAACCCCGCCTGGAAGACATTTAATCTTTAGGGGAGTGTGATAAGACAATTATAATATGGGGAATAAAAAAAGTGTCTGTTTAATTCTGTAATAGTTTTTTTTTTTTTTTTTAGTTCTCCCGCACCCCCTTCCTCCCATTGTTAACTGTTTAGAAAATATTACTTGAAAGCATCTACGCATGTCAAAGAAACAGGGCTGGTTTGAAATCTGCCCTGTTTCAGCAGATTTTGCACATGCATAGTCTCCTTTAAGAAGAGCATTCAGGAATTTCCATTGAGTTACCATTCAGGCAGCAGAGCCAGCTGCCCATCAGTGGAGATATGCTATTGGCCACTCTATTCAGGGGCCATCATTGGCTAATATCAGTAAGAGATGGGGTCACAGTGCCCCCAAGAGAGAGAATAAAGAAGCCAGTAGCTTTTGGCCCCAGCCAAATGTAACCATATAATATTATCTTTTGCTCTCCCCCAATAGCACCAGTGGCTGCCTGAGGGCTGATTAGGCAAGGAAATATACTGAGTATAAGTCGACCCGAGAGCCGCGGGGTCAGAGCGTTGCCACGGGTTTATTGAGCTCAGAGGGAGCCGACCGGAGGAGAGAGAAGGGAGCTGACAGGAGCTGCAGGAAAGGCAAGTTACAGCTCCCTGCCAGCCCCCAACAGCACCGCCGGGCTTGTAATGAGCCCGGCGGTCTTGTCTGTATTATGGCAATGTAAACTCATTCGAGTATAAGACGAGTGAGGGTTTTTCAGCACAAAAAATGTGCTGAAAAACTCATCTTATACTCGAGTATATACGGTAATTGAAAAAATAAATAAATATATATATATATATATATATATACACATATATATAGCCAGAGTAATGAGGAGGGGGGGGGGGGAGGCATTTATGACACAGAACACTGTGCTACCTGTCATTGACAGTTGTAATAACACCTACTGCATATACCCAACAACTTCTTTAAAGTATTCAGTTACTCCGAGAGACCTGAGATACTCATGCTGTGGCTAGTTGAAAAGCTTCAAACTGCATGGCTGCGGCTGTGACTATGAGGACTGAGATCTGGTATGATGGTTGATTATATTAAACATGTCAGCTACTTCTTGGTTCCTTATTACCCCTACAGATTAATTATATTGGCAGGTAATAAGGAGTCAATAAGTATGTTGATGCTTTAGCCATATGCACACTGCATGCTAAGCGCTAATAGTGAGTCTGGAGTTGCTGACATGGTATGAGTCTATCAGCAGTGGCAGAACTACCTGCGGCTGCACATGGCCCGCATGCAAAGTGGGCCCATGCACTTTGAGCCATCAGATGGGCATGTTCCTTAACAGCGCGACCAGCACCCCTTTAATATCGGCAGCCTGCATGGGGCTAGAGGTGCAGATGGAAATGAGGCTGGAGATGCAGATGGAAATGAGGCTGGAGGTGCGGCAGGAAATATAGCTAAGATTGAGGGAAGAAATGAGGTCTAAAGTGGCTTCAAACTGCATGGCTGCGGCTGTGACTATGAGGACTGAGATCTGGTATGATGGTTGATTATATTAAACATGTCAGCTACTTCTTGGTTCCTTATTACCCCTACAGATTAATTAATTGCGATAGCAGGGGGCCCAAAAAACATTCTTCCACAAGGGCCATCTCTATGTTAGTTCTTCCACTGTCTATAAGCATCTTGATGCTTTACCATGTGCACACTGTGTTCTGAGAGCTAGGAAGTAGCTGACATGTTTCATAACAGCAGCAATTTTTGATAGAAAGCTAAAGTTATTATAGCAGAAGCAGTTCTTTTGGCTCCAGTAAAGCAGTGACTTATTCTCCATAATGACCTAAACCAGACAAATAAAAAAAAATCATTATAAAATGTTGATCGTAAAAGTTAAGCTACATCAACCAATAGGAATTTTACATTAATCAATAGAAAATGCTAAATTGCCTATATGTATAAGTGGTGCTAAAGTTGAAACTCACCAGCTGCTAGGAGGTGGATTAAGGGCCTACACTGAAACACATCAACTGTTGAATCTGGTACTCCTGAGCAGGAACAGCTGCTGTCATGTGGTTTTAGTGGGTAAAAAAAGGCTGTCTTGTGAATGGGATCTGCATCTACTACGGGCTTCTTGCAGCATTAAAAGACATCACTGGCAGATTCCCTAATTTTTAAAACCTAATTTATATGATATAATTGCTAATCATTTCATTTATGGGACAAATAAATGTAATACAAGTTTAGAAAATGAACTTAAAGGACCACTCTAGGCACCCAGACCACTTCAGCTTAATGAAGTAGTCTGGGTGCCAGGTTCCTCTAGGATTAACCCTTTTTTTTTTATAAACATAGCAGTTTCAGAGAAACTGCTATGTTTATAATAGGGTTAATACTGCCTCCAAATCCTCTAGTGGCTGTCTCACTGACAAGCGCTAGAGGCGCTTGCGTGATTCTCACTGTGAAAATCACAGTGAGAGCACGCAAGCGTCTATAGGAAAGCATTGTAAATGCTTTCCTATGAGACCGGCTGAATGCACGCGCAGCTCTTGCCGCGCATGCGCATTCAGCCGAAAGGGAGGATCGGAGGCGGAGAGGAGGAGGAGAGCTCCCCGCCCAGCGCTGGAATAAAGGTAAGTTTTAACCCTTTCCTCTCCCCAGAGCCCGGCGGGAGGGATCCCTGAGGGTGGGGGCACCCTCAGGGCACTATAGTGCCAGGAAAACAAGTGTGTTTTCCTGGCACTATAGTGGTCCTTTAATCAATCTGCATAGAGATCCAATGTTGCAATTAGTCTATCAGATGATACAGAAACTAGTTGTGAAACTTTATTTCTGTCCTAAAATAAACATTTCTTTGTTAACAAATGCAAGCTATTGTTTTTTTCTGGCAAGATATTTAATGATAGGATTGTTTTTCATTCTGACGAGACAGCAGAAAAACGTATTGTTATTCTTTTGTTTTAATTTATTGAGCTTGTTAAACATATATAAATCACATCTTTAAAAAATAGTCTATTAATGTACATAGTTTCTAGCAATTTGTCTAGCACTGTGCACAAACAGTTTTATCGCTACAATCAAATCGGTTATCAGGCTGGGCTTCGGTTTTAACTTTAAATGAGTAAAGTTTTAACTTGGTTTTAAAAAATTTATATATCTACCAAAAATTTCAACATTAACAGTGTAACCTCACTTCCTGTGATTTTTAATACTATGCCTTACTTATTTTCTTTCTTTAAAGGACCACTATAGGCACCCAGACCACTTCAGCTTAATGAAGTTGTCTGGGTGCCAGGTCCATCTAGGATTAACTCTGCCTGCTGTAAACATAGCAACTTCAGAGAAACTGCTAGGTTTACAAATGGGTTAATCCAGCCTCTAGTGGCTGTCTCAGTGACAGCCACTAGAGGTGCTTCTGCGCTTCTCACTGTGATTTTCACAGTGAGAAGACGACAGCGTCCATAGGAAAGCATTGAGAATGCTTTCCTATGAGACTGGCTGAATGCACGCGTGGCTCTTGCCGCGCATGCACATTCAGCCAATGATGTCAGAAGAGGGAGGAGAGTCCCCAGCGCAGAGGGAGCCCGGCGCTGGAAAAATGTAGAAATTTAACCCCTTCCTCCCCTTAGAGCCTGGCAGGAGGGGGGCCAAGGACCCTATAGAGCCAGGAAAACGAGTATGTTTTCCTGGCACTATAGTGGTCCTTTAATAAATCAGGTGTAAAATAGGATTTTAATTATAGACTAAGCTCGTTTGAGCAAGGTCATCTTCAACCTATCGTTCCTGTAAGTTTTCTTGTAATTGTCCTATTTATAGCTACATATAGTTCTCATAATATTGTAAAGCGCTACGGAATCTGTTGGCGCTATATAAATGGCAATAATAATAAAAATTCACACGTCTTTTTCCAGCAGCTGGGCGCCTCCATCTTGGTTCTCTGTCCTTTACAAATGGCTGGCAGCATGGAGAAAGCATACAGATAAAAGGAGACATTGAACGATGTCTCTATTTCTTACTGTTATTTGTAATGTATGCCCTGACTATGCCTGGACTGCGACGTAACTTGCCAATTCTTTAAAACAAATTTAAAAGAAAACCAGAGCATCTCATGAAAAACAGGTTACTGCAAGGTATAGGTGATTTTCAATTTTCTATTCAATAGGGTAATTTTCGGTGAAGTGACAGTTCCATTTTAGTGGCCAGCTGTACACGACATCACCAGTTATAACCGTATTATTATGAAATAGTCTGATTTATGGCTTTCCTTTATGAAACTTATATTGTAACAGCAGAACCCAGACTGCAGACCATTGAGTTACAAATGTAATATACTAAAACTGTGCAAGACTTTATAGTACATGTACAATGCTCACATAGAAATGTTAGATCAAGGAGCTACCACGGATTTCTATGAGAACATTGTACATATCATTGAAGTGGTTTTTAATCACTTCCTGGTTTGGTGGTTGCTCGCTGCATATTTACAATTACAGTTATTTATATAGCACCAGCTCTGTACAATCGGAAACAAGACAAATATATAATTCTAACAAAACTAAAAAAACATATATGGCATACGAGAACAACAGGTGAAGAAGGCCCCGCCAAAACGTACCCACGATCTAAATCACTCAATTTACCGTTGGTGAGAACTAAATGCGAAAGAAAGTTTTCAAATTTTATGACAAAATAGGTTAGCTGGAAACATTTCTAAAAAAATTCTAATTAGAAAATGTGAACGTCGTACAATTGAACATAAATATTGATTATTCAACATAAATTACCAATTGGCAATAATCGATAAACTAAATCACAGATACTAAGTTCCAAAACCAAAATGTAAAAGTCTGATTTCATGCCAAGTGTTATTGGTTAACTGGTAATATGTGTGTTGAAAGGTGATGTTTATTCAGTAAACTGGGATTTCTGGATTAATTGACAAGATAAACCCTGGGTCATAAAAGCCAAGATGGAAAAATAGTTGTATAGTTACAATATCCTTTCCCTTTTCAGTTCTCCACAAATCCCAATTTATTTACTAAACTCCACTACTGTTTTATATATATTTTCTACGACAACCAAGACCACTTCTGCCACAATGTTATTTCATCACATAGATAAGATAAAAGGATTTGAGGGTAATAATTGCTGGGGGAGTAGGGGGAGAACAAAATGGGGAAACAATGTTAACGCCTGAACATTTGGAATAAAGCTTAGCTATTCAACCATAACAGCAATGACAGAATTCGGAGTTTAATACATAATGGAGCGGGGGAGGGGGAGTACTGCACAAAAATGCACATACTTTAGCAGCATAATTTGACACCACAGAAAAAAAACATCCTGGCTTGCTCTAGTGAGTTATTTTGTAAATAGATAGCACATAAATCAGTGTAAACTATTTAAATATGCCTTGTGCAGACTCTTATCCCTTGTTTGAAAGAGATGCATTGTTCACCAATCACACAGTCATTGCAACACAATAAGAACAGAGAACAATACATGAATAAACTGGTTACCCCCCAAAATATTAATACCATACATTGCATTGGTGAATGGGGCCAGCAAACATGCATTACAGCTGTTTTTCCTCCAAATTAAAAAAAAAAAGTCCAAAAAAATAAAATAAAAAGATGCTGAGTTTTGTGTGAAGTTTACTGATCATCACAGTGAATTAAAAAAAAAAAAAAAAACATTGCAAAAGCTAATTGGGGAAATTCCCAAGCTTAGCTTTACTGTCAGCTTGACTAATTGAGCTCGAATGTTACAGTTTGGTTAGCAGCTCACCAAGAGGTGATTAGTGAATGCTAGGTAATATATACACACATCTTTGTTAGAACATTAAATCAGAAAACAAAAAGGAGAAAGATGAGAAATTGCGACATAGGAAAGATATTTGGGAGAGAGGGAGAATGAGAGAAGAGAGGTTTACCCTGTATAATCCCAGCACACAGTTCATATTCAGGAAAAAAAAAAACATATTTTGAATTTATATTACTTACCAAACAAGTATGCCATCTGCATCCACTTTATGTGCCACTCATATGCTTAGTGCGTCCTCTGTCTGTGTGATATCAGCCTTGTGTATCTGTCTGACTGGAGAGAATTTAATCTACATCCAGGAGCTAAACGCCCCCTGTAAAAACGATGTATATGGAAGTAGAACGTTGTGTTAGTTTATGTTACAATGTATGTGTGTGCAGGCGTGGGCGATCAGCTGTGTATGTAGTATGTTAGTATATAGCGTGTGCAGGCGTGGGCGATCAGCTGTGTATGTAGTATGTTAGTATATAGTGTGTGCAGGCGTGGGCGATCAGCTGTGTATGTAGTATGTTAGTATATTGTGTGTGCAGGGATGGGAGATTAGTGCTGTATGTAGTATGTTAGCATATAGTGTGTGCAGGGATGGGAGATTAGTGCTGTATGTAGTATGTTAGCATATAGTGTGTGCAGGGGTGGGAGATTAGTGCTGTATGTAGTATGTTAGCATATAGTGTGTGCAGGGATGGGAGATTAGTGCTGTATGTAGTATGTTAGGATATAGTGTGTGCAGGGATGGGAGATTAGTGCTGTATGTAGTATGTTAGCATATAGTGTGTGCAGGGATGGGAGATTAGTGCTGTATGTAGTATGTTAGCATATAGTGTGTGCAGGGGTGGGAGATTAGTGCTGTATGTAGTATGTTAGCATATAGTGTGTGCAGGGATGGGAGATTAGTGCTGTATGTAGTATGTTAGTATATTGTGTGTGCAGGGATGGGAGATTAGTGCTGTATGTAGTATGTTAGTATATTGTGTGTGCAGGGGTGGGTGATGAATTGCTGTATACAGTATCTGTGTTATTGTATACAAAGTGTATAGAGAGTGAGATTGGCAATATATCATGTGTTGAGCTATATGGTGGTGCGTATATATGTTTGTATGTAGGTTCGTATATTAGTAAATCCAGCGTAAACCTGCAGTGTGAATACTGCTGCTTTGGATGGCTCTGCTCCTGCCTGGATCTCTTTTTTGCGCTGAATGTGTATCTTGTCGGATGGTGGAGAGAGGCGGGTGGGGCAAACACAGGAGGGGGCAAATTAAGGATTTCGATCTCGGACTCAAATAACAAAGACACACAGCAAACACTAAACTCCTGCCCTACCCTCTCCTTTATGTGACAGTCCTTAGGGTGCCAGGTACCCGGAGGAAGAGGGGGAGGGGGCTGAAGTTATTAATTTGGGTCACATTCCTATCTGTTTCTTTTTAACAAATAAAACTATTTGTGTTATTTACCCTACAGATGGGAGCCTTATGTCTCAGTCCATTTTGGTGACCCATGCCCTCTGTTACACTCTCCTAGTGTCCCTTGAATAATGTTCACAATTTATGGTGTGTGTAACTGTGTATCAAAGAGACCTTGTATTTAAAAACCACAAAAAACAAAAAACATCAAACTATAGGTCACAAACTAATATCACCTAACATATCCACGAATGCAAGTCATCCAAAGCATTCAAAATAGATATACAAAATATTATCCTGCTCCCCACAGCCAATTCATATTCAGTTATTCTTTTTTTCCCCAGAACCCAAATGACAAATATGGGCTCAGCTTGTTGGGTACCAAGAGGTTTTATATTGCACAGAGGAATGCAGGGTTGCAATGTCGGAATTAACATTGGTCAGTTGTTGAGGACTGATTATACAGTTACTCCAAGCACCATAACTGCTACAAGCCACTGCAGAGGTTACAATACCAGGAGTAGCCAGGTCCAATTCACCGCCTGGCACTGGATGTCCTGTGCATTCAGGCTAACGTCATCTGGCTTCTTCAGAGCTGCAGAAGCCGAATGCCAATCCTGCGTATGTTCGTTGACCGAAAGCATCCATTTATCATTCTCAGCCAATGAATACATATTAATAAGCACAGAACTGACATTAGCCAGCACGGAACTCTTGGTTTTGGCTCCCCAGTGACAATGCTGGAGGTGGATTACACATTGGCAGTAAAGAGGCTAAACTCCATATGCACAGCGTTAGCATAGCAAAACACTGCACGTGCAGACTCCAGGCACCTTAACCACTTTAAATCACAGAACTGAGCTCCCTCAATGCAGCACTGCACATACAGACTGCAGGAAACATGACCACTCCAAGTCTCGGAACTGAACTCCCTCAATGCATCACTGCACATGCAGACTCTAGGCACCATGACCACTTAAAATCTCTAAACTGAGCTCCCTCAATGCAGCACTGCACATACAGACTCCAGGCACCATGACCACTTAAAATCACTGAATTGACTACATTTGCAGAGTTCTTAAGCACTTCTTACTGTGAAGGGAAGAGTGCTAGACAGATAGATTATTTCAAAGAACTAGATATTGATAAACACCCTAGACAGGGGGACTATTTAAGAACTTTAACAGCAAATTTGAAAATACAGTTGGGTGGTTAAGAACAAGATGACGTGAAATTCAGTACATTTGAAGAGTATTGGGCAGATTGATTACGGACATTGTTCACCGTGGAGTCGTGATCTCTGATAAGAGTCACTATTAGCAATAACAAGTGTGCCATCTGGTAACATTGTTTTTATTTATTTGCCAAATAATGTCTATTTGGGATGCATATCAGAGACAGGAAAAAACATAGTTTGCTCTCTGTAGATTTACAAGAAGTAGGATTAGCTGTTGCACAGTATGGGTCAGTGTGCTTGCCATAAATCCATACAAAGCTATGTACCATGGAGTCTGTCTGGGTCAAGATAAAAATGTGTTTACACAGAGGGAATTCCTTGGAATTTCTTGTAGATTTAACTGACTTCACCCAACTGCCTGACAGAGCAATTCCATAAGGAATGGTTCCAGATATGTTTAGATTCGATGATTTGTGTATATGTCCTTAGATTACGCGATATATTATATTTAGGTTACAGTTAGTGCGTGTGTATTAAGGTAGTGCAGAGCTTAATGGTTAGGGTTGTGTAGTGGTTTATGTTTAGCGTAGTGTGCTAGAGTAATTTAAGGGTTAAAGGAGGGACTGTATGTAATTGCAATTATTTCCATTCACAGATGGCTACAAATATAATCAAATATATTGTATTTGTTTTTATATCAAATAAAGAAATAGTTGAGTGAATCATCACAATTGTTTGCAGAATTTGGAACGTTTTTGGATTTTTTGTGAGCTAGCATTAGCAGTCATAGGACCCTAACTCCCGTTATATAAAGTAAGTCATCCGTTTTATATTTGGGTATAATAGGTGTAAAATGTCACTGTATCCTAGTTACCCTATGGAGTGTTCCAAAGGGGAGACACAAGTTGGTAGATGGAATGAAAAGAATTCAAGAAAAGTTGGAAAAATACACAAGTAAACAATAGTTGTATAGTAACACAGTAATTTAGGTAGAGACAAAAGACCATCAAGTTCAGCCTTTCAAAAATCCCTGTGTCAGCTATTGATTAAAAATATGTCTCGAAGCTACTTCTAATGTGTGACACAGTAAGAGAAAATAATCCTTCCTGACTCTAAAGTGGCAATCAGGTACAGGATTCAGCAATTTCACGGGTCCAGGTAGCTAATTAGCATAGTAACGTGCTAATTTGTGTTAAAAAGCAGGAAACACACAGTTAAATACTTTGTTATTATTATATACGCTGGCATTATATTACTGTCTCAGCAACACCTCTACATCATTACAAAGGGGAGCAGGGTGGAAAGTGCAACATAAAGGTTTTTACTCTGACCCTGCACAATACAGCGGGTTAGTGCCTGATGAACTCTCTTATCATGTAAATTGTTGGATTGCTTGTGGACATCCTGATTGCTCTTCTGACCTTTAGGGCGCTCTGTTACCATTTTTCTCACAATAGACCAGATTTGGATGTGTCATCAAGAAACACATATGTTTTCTTATTGAGGGTCAGACTTTGGGACTTCTTGTCACACATCAACTCGGTGTGGGGGCAAGACACTAAAAGGAACACTCCAAGCACCATAACCACTCCAGCACAATCCAGTGTAAGTAGTCAAACTGTTTTAGAACTCTGTTCATACTGTTCATTGAGAGCATGAAGATCTTTCTCATGAGCTTCCATTAGCTCTGCTGATCTAATCCCTGTGTAGAGCTAGATCATTGGCTGAGGGTTTCATCTAATTACGTTCAGCTAATTAGCTTAGTGAAAAGGTCTTCCAGCTCTCATTGAGCACTAATGTAGGTGGAGAACAGCGCCGAGTGGTTTTGACTCCTTCCAATGGGAGAGTTCCAGGGCACTTCTGGCACCATAACCACTACAGCACACAGTAATTGTTATGCTGCTTGGAGAGTAACTTTAATGTGTACCTGTCATGGGTTCACTGGCTCATGCTCTATTGAGTGTGCATAAATATCATATATAATGCAAGCCACACAATGAAAAATGTTCACTGCTTCTGATTCATAAACATGTTTTCATTAACTCACCCTTGTGTCTTCTCATTGTGGTTGTTTTATAAATACAAGAAAGTTCTAATTAGATTAAAGTAATCCATTTGAAGACACAATTAAACATATCTATTTAGGTAAACAATCAGTGGAAAGAAAGCAAAAGAGAAAATGGCAATTTTTACTGAACTTCTTTCTAACATATATTGATCCCAGTCTAAGATACCCTCACAAAACCTTAACGGGTCACTTTAAGTACCATCACAACCTTGCTTTATTCCAAAGTTGGTGAGGCAGAGATTACCCCATATCATATATTTTCTAATTTCTTCATATTTTCATTCTATCTTCATAACACTGGCTTGAAAAGAAACATGCCTTTTTTTCAAGCCAGTTTTATGAATGCAAAGTCATTGATCAGCTAACTGCTCTAAGCCAAACAGTGCCACCCCTGCCTGGTGTCACTCCACGCTTCCTGAAACTGAGATTCAGAAGCCTGATGCCACCTATGGGACCTGCAGATCGTCGCTAGAGGCACATTTAAGGTTAAAGCGTTCAAGAATGGTTTGACCACTTAACATAAGAGTGCATTTAGATGAAGTTGTCATGGTGACCAGAGTGTCCCTTTAAATGTGAAATTCACGTTGAATTCATCTAGAATTCTCACTTAAATGAATAACCCTCTATACGTTGAATGTTGGGTTGTTGGAGACTATCTTGGGTATGGTAATATAGTCTTTGGATCTGTGTGCTGAGAGCTGAATCACTTGGGCCTCAGAGCCTCAGAAAAAAATGACTAAATTCAAGTATTATTCAATTCTCCTGCCTGGCAAGTAGAATGAGGGACACATTGAGAACATCACAAACATCTGAAGTCATATAAATACTTTGTATCATCCAAGACAAATATATGTTGTGTCATAACTCTATAAATCACATTATATATATATATATATATATATATATATATATATATATATATTATATATATATAGTAAAGGTCGGGACCCTGTGTATCTTTAGGAATTTTCTATTTTTTCTTTTATTTGGGTTTTTTTTGTATGTTTTTTTCTCTATTACCTGCTACCCCAAATATACAGTCTCTCTCACCATCAATTACTGCTTAATATGGGCATCATACAACTATCAAGTTTGATGAAAAATGGCCTCTTATCACCATAACCACTACAATATGTTGTCTGGGGGGCACCCTAAGTACCGTAACCATTACATCCTTTTGTAGTGATTATGGTGCTAGGAGGCTGCAGAGGCCGTCCCCCAATGTGTTTTCAACTAGTTTGACACAGACCGAGGGTTCAGGCAACTGTGGCCTGCTCGTATTACTAAGAAGGAAGTTACACTTTTACATCAGCAAAGTCAATTTCATCATCATTTGAATGCCATTGATTGACTGTGAATGCCAGATGATGCCACCAGAGGATTCTTCAGTGGCAAATTCCTTTCCAACAGAATTCCTGATTGCAATCTTTAATTCTTCAGAGAGATAGTGACTCGAAACATCAATGCCGTGCAAGGACTTTAAAATGGTCTTCCACACTTCCACCGTATGATAAATGGTGTTGATGTATGGATCTTGGCATGACTTATCATTATATTGATACAAAAATATGACAGCACCCCATTGTATGTTAAAGTATGGGAAATGTATGGAGGTCCTACAGTATAAACCGTTTCAGTTTATCACAAAGTGTATTTGTAAAGATTTGTCAAGCTTAAAGGGACACGCTGGGCACCAGTGCAACTTCAATGCAATTGATAGATTTAAGCCTCGTTAATATGCTGTATTTTCTTGTATGCTCAAATCTTTATAGTTTTTGCACAAAAATAAATAAATTTTGTAGAATTCTGCACCATAAGCCTGCCTCCTTAGCCACGCCCCTCATCCCAGAAAGACTTCCTTATCAAATCCATGCACAGAGTCTCAACCCCAAAAGCACAGAGTGAGCTGCTTTTAATTCCCAAGCAGGCTGCAGACAGTCAGAGAAACTACAAATAGGTAGTGTCGTGATATCCTTACTCCCATTTGTCCTCTCCTTGTAATATAGGTTGCTTTGTAGTTCAGCTCATTAAGTACTCTCAACATTTATTTAATTTATTCCAAACTATAAAGATTTGAGTATGCAAAAAATACAGCATATTTGTGAGACCAAAATCTATCAAATGCATTAGCACTTTTGCCCGGAGTGTCCCTTTAACATGTCATAGTGCAACAAGTGGTATATAAGAACAAAAGACAGACGTGTGATTAATTAAGGAGTAACCCATATAAAGCATGTGACTACAAGCACTTTGTTGCTTAGCAACTATAATACACCGTATGTATAGATAGTTATGACAACTATCCAATTAATTATTTCCTTATACCGTTCAATTGTAAAGTGCTTAAATGTTATTGTTTACCAGCAACTTTTTTTTTAGCAAAGAATTGTATTATAAACTAAGCGCTAAGTAAAGTGCATCACTAAATATACCTAAATATTACACAATTTGAACTATTCTTTGTAGAATTGTAAAATGGAAGGATATCTAAGATGGACACTTACCTGAAATAAGGATACAGTTACAATAAAGCAATTATCCATACAAATGATAACACAGTATTAGAAGATAATCACACAATAGTATTGAGAAGTTTTACTCCATGCACCATGACTACTTAAGTGATTTGAAGTGGTTATGGTATTTGGATTATGTTGAGGCAGAGCCTGCTCTGACTGCACAAACAACTGATGCAGGACTCTATACAACTCCCCTAAAGAGCCACCTCACACTCTTGCCTCTACCCCTCTATGGCCATCTACCATTCAGACAGCAGAGCATCCCTGGGCACCCGTTTATGTTAACCAAGATGGCCCTGATCACACCAGCAGGAATACATGGCAACTGTCTGGAGCTCTCACTCGGCCAAAGGTCTGTCAGCTACCTTGTACAAGTTCCACCACACACTGTTCCTAGACAAGGTCACTCAGGAAGACCAAGATAAAGTAGTGGGAGACCCCTTCCACAAAGCTTAAGAGACCCCTCTTTTGTGACCAGCACTTATTCAGACACAGCCTGGAATCACAAACTTCCTGCTGGAAGTTTACTCCATGTGACACACTGCCCGGTCACGTCTGGAATCATTAACTCTTGTAACCCTCCAGATTGTGCCTCCCAACTCACAGTTCAACACACCATCCTGTAATCCCAGGCATGTCAGCGCCCCTGAGTGAAATTGCAGAGGCACTGCGCACCTGACTGGTAGAAACCTGGAAATCGACTTGAATTCCAGATTGGATCGCATAGTTGTCGCAATCTGGTAAAAGTTCTCAGAGGGCACTCTCAGTCCCAGCACCACCAAATAGAAAGCTATTTGAAGGGGAGACAGGGGAGGTGATGAAGCATCAAACAAGGACTTGAGGAAGCTTGATGTACAAACAGAAAGCACCATCATTTAAAGTGACCAGGACTTTTTACCCAGCGATCTGGAACACTGTGCCAGATCGGTAAATTCCCAGTCAAAACTTAACATCCAGACCATTCATGCTAGATACCTCTGATCCAAGCACAGAATGGGTGCTCCAGGGAGAGCTACCAGGTGAGGGAACAAGTTTTGGGATGCAGGCAAGAGAGCCCTGTTTTTTAATATATATATATATATATATATATATGTTATTCTGCGCCAAGGTGTCTGGCCGTTAATAGAATAACCTGGTCAGGTACAAACTCCTAGGTGCCATATGTGTAATACCCATTGTTTACATGGTGACCTCCTGTTGGGGTCCCAAGTATAATAGAGTGTCTCCCAATAAAACAGTTCTTATTCACCCTTCACTAAGTCTCGGCTAGTGTTTGGGTGAGCCTGCTATATTAGTAGGCCGTCCAAGTGCTGTTTGGAAAGTTTTCTCATGGGAGTTAGTTCTACTCTGGGATGTAAAACTTGTGAATGTTACTTGTGGGAATAATATTGTAAGGCACCCGAGTGTCTGATTGTTAATTCAATTATCCTGTCTTTAATTGAGTTATGTCCAGGGTTGGGATTGCATTGATCCTGCTGAGTACCCCCTGTTGAGAACGTTGGTATAAATATGTGTGATTTGTGACAATAAACATTGTTGTTTTACCCCTTCACTAAGTCTTGACTCATGTTTAGGGGTGGGCTATAGTCACTTTGTCGATTCCTTCCCAGTGTTAGAGAGACATTGGCAGAGATACTCAGTCAGTATACAGGAGCTCCATTACATCTGTATTCGCATCATTTCACAAACCACTGTACATCCAGAGAAGTGCACTTTATTGCCAGAGGTGTAACTCAACCTTTGGCATGGCCATTATACCATTATTAGAAAGCCACAAACTCTGAAGAATAAATAGTGAATTTGATCTATCCCAATTTTTATAATTGTTTTTTTTTCTTCTGAAATTATTTTAAATGCATGGAAATCAGTGTTCTATGGCTACATTGTTCGATTAAAGATAACGGCATACGTATTTATAGGAAATCTAGCATTGATTTTTATATGGTTTACTTCTATTGCTGATTTGAGGCCTTTTAAACTTATTTAATTATTTGTATATTTATTTTAAGAAAAAATGTTCTTGCTTTTTTTCCCCACAATGTCTTTACTTTTGTAATAGTGTATAATATTTTTGTAACCACAATTATGTATTTTACTTGGAATTGAGTTTATCACAAAATTCTTTGCTAAAAATATTGCTGGTAAAATGTAAGCCCTTGACAAATGAAAAGTATAATGACATAATCAATTGAGTTCTTGTAATAATTAAATTTGTTGATACTGTATACTGTAGTTGCTTAAAAACATAGTGCTTAAAGTCACATGATTTAAATGGGTTATGCGCTCTTAATTAATCACATTCAGGGTTGAACTGGCCTATCAGAATAAAGTGCATTTCCTGATGGGCTGGTGTATGTTAGGGCTGAAAGCATATTCTGCAGCCAAAAAAAAACCAAGTAAAATTGTGCACATGGTGGACATGCATGTTGGGTGGGGGGTGGCAGGTTTAGTGGACAGAAAAGGGGCTGTGGCAGCCATGAACTCTTCATCCTCTTTCACAGATGTGAAGACCGCTGGGATATGAGGCCATGTATCCCAGCAAACTGTGCAGTAGAAGAAAAACGTGTTTAAAGATGAAGGGCCAGTATTGTTTGTTTTTTTACTCCATTACAAATTTTTATATAGTGCCAACATATTCTGCAGAGCTGTACAATTAGGCAAAGAGGGCCCTGCCAAAATGAGCTTACACTATAAAAGGGCCAATTACACATAGGGAGGTGAGGGAGTCAAATGATCTGAAAATTCCTGAAAGCGTGGCAGAGATGTTTGGGAGGAGGAATCACAGGACATGGGAGACTGCAGAGGATGGTTGTATGAGTTGAGGAGTTACGTGGCTGAGCAGATAGGCTTCTCTAAAGAGTTTTTAATGTGTTTTTTTACGATTTGTAAGGATTGCAGAGATGGGTAGTGTCCAATGTGGCATGGGATGGAATTCCCTAAGCAGGGCAGCCAGCGACAAATCTTGCAGGTAAATGTCCAGGGGGTCAGGGAAGAAGAACAGAATAGTAAAAAGTGGTGGATTAATAATGTATCTGCTCCTCCTATTTTTTATCTTTTATATTTATATATAATACTACCTAGGGTAGAAATTTTACACTATTTGATTGGAGGGAATAATGTGATGGGAAAGTAGCCATGTGAACAGCTACAACCAGAAAGTGGCATTTGGATTTGATGCAGCAAAAGTTAGGGTGCCTTAGTAAACTTTTTATATTTACAAGTCTCCGTGTTTACACTGTGTGAAAGATCACACCTGGTCACTAGGACTGGTACATGTCTCCCAACCACCACCTCCATCCAAAAAGGATTCTAATCATCACAGTTACCCCTCTTGCCCCTGCCTCACAGCCCTTTTTCGCAGCCAAGAAGTCACCACAAGCCGGCCGGGAAACCACAAAGGAACAGCATGCGTGATCGGGAGCAACCCATAAACTCTCTGGAACTCTTGATTGGGTTGCAGAGTTGCCACGGTCCGGTAAAACTTTGTCTCAAGAGCACTTTTAGTCCAGATGCACCTTTCACACAGCGCTATTTGGAAGGGTGACAAAGGAGGTGATGAGGCATAAATTGACAGCAAAGACTTAAGGGAGCTCCATGTACTGACAGAAAGTGCCATCATATTAGGTGCCTGGGATTTCTACCCAGCGCTTTGGAACTCTGCGCCGGATCTGAGGATTGTTGTGGCCCAGTGAAAACTTCACCTCCAGCTAACTCAGCTATACACCTACGATCGATCGCTTTTTGGACAGAGTGGGTGCTCAGAAGAGAGTTTTATGGGGATGGCATTAGTTTGGGGATACAGGCATTTAAATCATTACTGTTACTTTAAATATATCCTCCCATCCAGTGAGTCCTTTTGTCTGTAAAATTTATTTTAGTTATAGCTTTGTTGCTATAGTTCCTGGAACTTGGCAGTGGATTGACTGCCCCTGTAGCTAGATTTTGTGTACTGGAAGTGTTTAGCTTATTGCTTCATCCATTTTTGGCAACGATGGCAATGAGGTCAGTCTCTTGCAGCCATTTGGGATTATAATGTAACTGTCACCAGAAATGGTGGAGAACTGGGAAGGGAATGGCAAGATCTGGTCTAAAATAGTCCCAATGGAAATTATGTATTAATGTAACACAATCAGTATCTGAGTTAATATTGTTAGGCATAGTGTTTGACAGATTCTGGTATGTTGATTGTATTTGCATAAAAAATAAACACTTCTATCTGCTCTTTCTCTGGCAGTGTGAGTTAATCTTGAGGTAACAAAGTTAAACGTCTGATTTCTGATCTAGTCAACGCAACTTTCCTCCCCCCTCGACAGTCCTTGCCAGATTTTAGAAGGATTCTAAATAATTAAAGTATGGTATGGTTCAATAGTTAGGAGGAGGATGGAGAGAGTATAACAAGTATATTATGTATCAATGGGACATAATTCATGTTTTTCAGGCCTTCACTGAATCACCATTGCCGCGGTATTGGAAGTAGTTTTTGGTTAACCAGGTTTTAAAGGGATATTCTAAGCACTATAACCACTCCAGCTCATTACAGAGGTAATTATGTTATACGTCTAGTACCATCTCCTTGTTTTGTTTTATAGTCAATCCGCTCTTATTGTACGCAGTACTGGAGACCGTATCTCCAGAAGGATATCAATACTTTAGAGAGAGTTCAGAGAAGGGCTACTAAACTGGTTCATGGATTACAGGATAAAACTTACCAGGAAAGGTTAAAGGATCTTAACATGTATAGCTTGGGGAAAGACAAGACAGGGGAAATTCACATCCCATTGGGAGGTATGATGCACGTGCAGTGTGCTGCCTGAGGACCGTTCCCTGATGTGTTGCTAGATGCGGAACACCTGGGAACTAAAACAGGGTGGAGAGACAGGACCCTGAAATCTGGACTGTTGGAGGATGTGGGCTAGCACAATGCGCTCAGTATATCATTGACATCCAAGGTTGACATGTACTTGGAAAATATTTCCGCATTATTAATGTGGCTGATGAGGAAGTGAGCTATGGGTACTGAAGAGACCCTAGTTTTTTTGTCAAACAGCTTCAAAATGATTTAACAAAAAATGGGTTTAGAACCCCATAGAGTTTTACCAGCATAAACACTTTTAGTATCAGTAGTTAGCAGGTCTTTACAAAGGAAATTGGGAGATCTGATTAGGGAGATCTGATAAGAGACTGTAGGCACAACTAATTGCTTTACTGATTTTCAAAGGATGAAAAGCAAGATCTATACAGGCCACAATCAGCCTGTTCATCTAATCTTCTGTTTTAGTCTGCACAGAAATCTGTCCCTCTAATCTACTTTATCAGCCTGTACCTACATGTTTTCCTATATTCTGCTTCAGCAGTCTGAACGTCTGAACCCACATTTATTCAGAGTACCTACACAAGTGGGTTCTTCTTGGCCAGTCTCTACAAAGGTCCTTCCACTAATCTGCTTAATATATCTGTGCACAGTCCTTTCGTCTTGTTCTACCAGTCTCTTCCCACTAGCCTTCTTCTAATATTCCCTGTCCATCTGTACCCAGGCCTCCATACAGAATCGGTCCTTCCATCAATCTACCTCTACCTACTCTATCCGTCTGCACTCAGAATGAAGTGTGTACAACATGAATTACTACTTCTTCTGGTTTGGCTCTGCCGTTTCTGTTCTCTGCTGAACTGTCCATTCACAAATCTGAGTGTCTTTCTAATTCACTGTACCAACCCTATGCAGAGTTCTTCTTTTTCTCAGCTGTTTTACTGAGATGTTTTCCAATCTTCTAAATATTTGCCTTGCTAGCGGCCCCTTTGCTATGAGTCAGCCCTAACAAATTGTCTGCATGCGGTGTCCATGTCACGCAGGGTGAGTGTAACTCACACTGACCCGGGCCAGTCCGTATCATGCCACCCAAGTGACATACTACAATTGAAGCATTAACTCTACGAATGCTAAGTAAAGCATGGTTTGACTCTCTGACATTTAAACACTAAGAAGCCAGCCCCAAGGGTGAGCATCATAATTTCAGTGAAATTTTGAACAATGAAATCACCCTACATGCTGCTTGGCTTAAAAAAACCAAAAAAAAAAACAACAGCAAACGAACGAGAGAAAGCGTGTGTGCGTGCCTGCATGTGTATGTGTGTGTAGACACAGGGAGAATGCGTTTAACAGGAAATATGCAAAACTTAATTTGAAAGGACATGATTGTTAACAAAATTTAACAGGCAGTGTTTAAAAAAAACACATTTTCCACACTAAAGTCTAAATCGTTTTGGTGTGCGTGAAAGACACATCTTTTTTTGTAAATATAATTTTTATTAACGTATTTTCAATGATTTTACAATACGAGGTATGCAAGAGGGAACAGGACTCGCAGGTCCCTGGAAACAGTAACAAGTAATAGTTGCTGGTGGGCTCGCAGTCCCCAATAATACTATAGAGACTCACAGGTCTCTTACTTTTTTGATCGACATGTTTAGAGTCGTTTTTCATTAGTTGTCTTGATGGTGAGACTCGCAGGTCTCTTACTGTACTAGACGTTCGTGGATGCGCAGATCCAGTTGGTGACAATTACAGCTTCAGGTATGTATAATGTACAGGAGCCCTGGGGCACTTGGTTAGTGTCGTGGATGGATATCCTTAGCTTTCTGTCGTGATCTTTAACATCCTAGCATTCTAAGGTTCTACCCCCTTCTTCCTTAACAGTAGATAGTTGTATTTAGTAGGTCATGTCTCAGCTGGGTTAGCCAGGTGAGTTCCACTTTATGTCATACCCTTAGTCCAAGCTCGTTAGTCCACTTCAGTGACTGACCCGTGTGTCTCTTTTTGTAAGTGTGGAGGGTGTCTCTGTCCATTGTCTCTAGCGTGTGTTTAGTGTGTTTTCAGCCGTGTCTTAGCGGTTGGTGTCCGTATTCCACCTCTCCATGTTAGTGTGGCGTTGGTGGTCTGCGTCTTCATGGTGAGCCGTGGTGTGTTTGATACCCTCCACTGATATGCATTCTTAAATGTGCCATACGGCACCCTATCTTGGTTGTGTGTGATAGTGCTGTCGTGGGGCTATTGTACGTCCCTGGGTCGGTTTCGTGTCTTGGTTTTGTGGGGGTGTAGCTGAGTACGGGAGGTTGGGTTTCCCTGTCTATGACGGTCTGTGTGTCTCCGTCAGATCGGGCCTTCGGTTCGTCCAAGGTAGTCCCCCGTCCCTTTCTCTGAGTCTCTAAGGGTGCAGTCACTAAGTGTCCACGGCGTTGCTGGTGGTCTCAGGGGTGTCTTTGTGTCGGGTAGCATTGACCTTCGGTGTGTGCATACTGTTAAGTGGGGTCTGTCTGTGTTTTCTCTGTAGGATTGGGGGAAGGGTAGGTAGGTGGGGATGGGGTGGTCCGGTCCGTCGTCAGTCATCAGTCCTCCGTCTCCCTGGGTGTTTAATTCCCATTTTTAGGTTGGGTTCTGGAGGTGAGCGTCGGTGATTGTCCTGAGGTCTCGTTGGAATTTCGGTTTCGCTGTCTCTAGGATCCAGTATGTCCATATGTCAGTGTATGTCGTCGGGGCAGTGTTCGTCGTCAGTGTGAGTTCCTCTATTATCCTTAGTTCCTCCATTTGGTTGAACCAGGACAGCAGTGATGGTGTCACAGGTTTCTTCCAGAATTGGGGGAGTACTCGTTTGGCTACATTTAGTATCCTGATGGTCATGGATTTTTTATATTTTGAGTGGGGAACTGGTGTATGGTGTAGGAGCATCGCGGCCGGTTCCAGGGGGGGTGGTCGTTCTGTGAACTTCCCTAGCATTTTGTGTATGCCCCGCCAGTATGGGGTGATCAGTGCGCAATCCCACCAGATATGTTTCAGTGTGCCTTCCTCTCTTTCGCATCTCCAGCACAGACTGGATAGGCTTGGGTTCATTCGGTGTAGGAGATGCGGTGTTTTATACCAGTACGTCAGGAGTTTGTAGGCCGTTTCCTGCGTTTTACTATGTGTGGAGCAGTGGTGTGTTAGGTAACATATCGATTCCCATTCCCCTTCCGTGAGTGTGATTCCTAGGGCTGTTTCCCATTTACCCATGAAACGGGGTGGTTCGGTCGGGAGTTCCGACTGTAGCATGGAGTACAGAGAGGATATCCCGTGTGGGAGTGGGTCCGGTTTTGCGCTGAACCTCTCTATTGTGGTATATTCCCTGCCAAGCGCTGACCCCTGTGGCAGGGTGTGAATGTAGGCTATTAGTTGGGCATAGCGAAAGCGGTGCATAAAGGTGGGGGGCGTGTCCTCTAGCATATCTGTAAGCTGTTTGCAAACCCCACCCTGTAGAGTGTGATGTAGGCGTGGGGATGTGCTCGGGATGATGTTTCTGAGAGCCCGAGGGTCTAGACCTGGGGGAAAGTCTTCGTTATGTGTCAGAGGCATAAGGGGGGAGGGGTATGGTGACAAGTTCCCCTGTCGTTTGGCCTTCCGCCATACTCCCAGGGTGTTTTTCGTATATACGGACATGGCATGTCCGTCCGTCTGGTCGCGTCTCCATGGAAGTCCCGCGATCGGTCTACCTGCCTCCATCTCTTCTGCCGTTTTCCACAGCTTGTGGACCCCTTCCTTGGACCATTCTACAACCCTCTGTAGGTGTGTGGCCATATAATAGAGTCGAAAATCTGGGAGGGCCAGTCCCCCTTTGTCTTTGGGTCTGGTCAGTATGGAGAATTTTGCCCTAGGTTTCCCCCCGCCCCATATGTATCTGGTCATTTCTTTCTTGAGCGTGATGAAGAAGGGTCTCGGGATTACAGTGGGGATGGCTTGAAAAAGGTACAAAAGGCGCGGGAGGAGGTTCATTTTTATGACCTGTACTCGCCCTAGCCACGAGATATGGGGGTATGACCATTCCCGCATGTCTCTCTGAAATGTCTGTAAAATGACCGCAAAGTTGTCCCTAAACAGGTCTTCTGTGCGTTTGGATAGCCAAATACCAAGATATTTAATCTTGTCCTCGGCCCATTGAAAGGGGAAGCTACTTCTTAGGGTTTCCGCTCTCGTGTGGGGTACGCTAACGTTTAGGATATACGATTTTCCGTAGTTAATTTTCATGTTTGATAGGTCCCCGAATGCCTGTAGTTCTCTCATGATGTTCGGTAGTGTGATGGTAGGGTTGGTCACCACAAAGAGCAGGTCGTCCGCGTAAGCCGCTACCTTATGGTGTACTGGGCCTGTCGTCAGGCCGGTCACGTCTGCGTTGTGTCTGATGTGTGTGAGAAACGGCTCCAGTGCAAGAGCGAACAGGAGCGGCGACAGGGGGCACCCCTGTCTGGTGCCGTTATGGATGGTGAAGGCGTTAGTCAGTGCCCCATTAACTAGTACCTGGGCAGTGGGCTCGCTGTATAGAGCTTCTATCCATTTCCTTAAGTGGGGGCCCAGTCCCATGTGTGCGAGCGTCTCAAAAAGGTATTCCCAGCGTACTCTGTCGAAGGCCTTCTCCGCGTCCGTGGACAGCAGGAGAAGGCCTCCTACGGCCTTTCCGCCGCCGTGCATGAGGGTGAGTGCCCTGATGGTGTTGTCTCGGGCCTCGCGCCCCGTCACAAACCCCACCTGATCAGGGTGGATCAGTGATGGGATGTGCTTCGTGAGGCGCGTGGCGAGGACTTTCGCCAAGAGTTTGACGTCGCAGTTAATTAACGAAATGGGTCTATAGTTCCCACAATGTTCCCTGTCTTTGCCCTCTTTGGGTATAACAGTTATGTGGGCTGTCAGGGCCTGCTTGGGGATACGTTCCCCGTCTCGTACCGCATTGAACGCCTCCACCATTGGTGGAAGTAGCTCTTCTGCGTATGTCTTATAATATTTCACCGGCAGGCCGTCTGGCCCTGGGCTTTTACCGGGTTTGGTGTTCTTGACTGCTATCGATAGCTCCTCTATAGTGATGGGCTCGTCCAGCGTTTCGGCGATTTCTGCGTCTAAGGTCGGCATTGGGTACCTCGTCAAGTATGTTTGGATCGCGTGGCGAAGGCGGGCCTTCGCCGGTTCGGTCTGTGGTTGCGGGAGGGTATATAGGTCCGTGTAATATGCGCGGATTGTGTTCATGATGTCCGACGGGAGTCGGTGTAAGGTCCCCGTTTTGTCCCTGATCCTGTCTATATATGTGTGTAGCCTCTTTTTCCGTAGCATAGCAGCCAGAAGCTTGCCGCTCTTATTCCCGTGTAGGGTAAAGAAAGCTTTATGTCTCGCAGCGTCTCTGTGGTGTTTAGAGTGGATTAGCGTAGCTAACTCTCTTCTGAGTTGTAAGAGTCGGGATTGGAGTGTGTGGTCTGGGTCGAGTTTGTTTTGGTCATCTGCGTTGTGGATTTCTTCGAGGAGGCTCGCCTGTCTCATTTCAGTTCTCTTTTTTATGATCGCCCCTTGTTGAATGTAATGTCCCCGTATTACGGATTTGTGCGCTTCCCATCGTATTGTCGGGGATGTGTGTTCGGCGGTGTTAAGGGATAAGTAGTCTCTAATTTTGTCGCCTATATGGGTTACGACCTCCGTGTTAGTGAGTAGGTATTCGTTTAGTCTCCATTTCGGGGTAGTGGGGCGAAAAAGTGGTGATTTTAATTTGAGGGTGACTGGTGCGTGATCTGACCAAGTCGCCGTTCCAATCTTGGCTTCGGTGACTAGGGAGAGGTCGTATTGTGTGGTGTATATGTGGTCTATCCGGGAGTATGAGTTGTGTGGGTGGGAGAAGAAGGTGAAATCCTTTGTATCTGGGTGGTGGGCTCTCCAGCAGTCAACTAGGCGGTGGCTGCGGAGTAAGGTTTTAATGTTTTGCCGTTGTTGCGTGGGAATATGGGAGGAGCCTGATGATGTGTCCCATGTCGGGTCTAGTGCGATGTTGAAGTCCCCTCCCAGTACGAGGGTCCCCTCTCTGAACTCCATGAGTTTGCGGAGTGTTTGCTTGAGGAAGCGGTAGTGTCGTGTGTTGGGGACATAAACTGTCGCGAATGTGTATTGGCGCTCAGCTATTTTCCCCTTAAGGAACAAGTATCTGCCCTCCTCATCCGTCATGCATGTTCCCTCCTGGAACGGCACGCTTTTATGTAGTAGGATCGCTGTTCCCCTAGCTTTACCCCCGTGATAGTCACTGTAGTAGCCTTGTGTGTAGTGGTGGTTAGTAAGTTTGGGTCTGGTTCCCTTTTTAAAATGTGTTTCCTGTATCATAACTATGGAGGCTCTCTGCTTGTGAAAGTCCCTTAGCGCTCCGGATCTTTTCTCCGGTTTGTTTAGTCCCTTTGCGTTGATAGTGATGACGTGTAGAGGTGCAGGTGTCAGGGCCAGTTCTCTCGTCATGTGTGTATCGGGTGAGCGTCTCGTCTAGTTCCTAGTCTCTTTTGTATGGGAGGTGTAGTAGTAGTACGTGTGTCGTAGTCGGTAGGGATGTCCGGAGTCAAGTATAGGTGGTAGTAGGGTATACGGGGGGGGGAGGTAGGGTAGGATAAGGGGTATGTCTCGGTCTAGCGACCGTTAGGTATAGACGTCGGGGAGTCACAGTCCGCGGCACCACCTGTGGTGCGCGTGGGTTGCTCACCGTTTGGTCGGCGTCTCTCCTACTAGGCGTAGGTCGGGTGTCCGGGCGTCAGTGTCGGCGTCTCAGTGACATGTCCCCTGGTGTCCCTGTGCGGCTCTGAAAAGGTGATTAAATGGGATGTGTTCGGCTTCCCCGTCTCGAGGTGTTCCTTTCTATGGGTTTGTGCGTGTTGGTCAACTCACGTACGTAGCATGTCCGGTCGCTACTGTTAAGTGTGGTACAAACAACAGTATTAGCATTATATCATTCAGTACAACAAGTATAAACAGTTAACTAGCATTTCAAACATTCTTTTTTTAACAATGGAAGAACATCAAGAGTGCCGCTACCCCTCTCTCCTTCGGTCCCCCCGGCTGAGCTAACTGGTGCATCGTGTCTGTCAGTGTTTCCTTCCTGGCTATTATCCCTCTGACATCTCTGTTGGCTGGGGTCCCCGCCCCGGGTGGGCCCCGCCGGTGCCACCGCCCGCCCGCTCCCCGGAGTTCGTCACGGGTCAGGCGGGTGGCAGCAGCCGGGCCCAGCCGGCGCTCAGGGCCCCCCTCAGCTTATGGTAAACATCGCATTTGAAATTATGAGACATCACATTGCTTACAATTCCCCCCCGCTGCCCCCCTCCCCCCCAATGAGAGTCCCAGCAATGCCCGTGGAGTCCGTTAGGTTACCCTACTCCACTGAGCCGTGGAGCCCTTGATGTGTGCTCGATCTTTGTAGCTTCTTCGTCTCCGTAGGGGGTCGGGTCTCTCTCTGGGGTGGTCAGTGGCCGCGTAGCGGGATCTATTCGGTGTATCCGAGGACTCTGTTTTCTCAGGTCGGTGTTAGGATTGAGTGTTCAGTTTGGTAGCGGTGCCGGTGGTGGGCCTCAGGATGGGGGGTTCATAGTGCTCAGTCCTTTACATGTTGGCGCCTGAGGGGCGCGTGGTTTGTTGCCTTGTTCTCCGAGGTCTCGGTGGTTGCTGCGGCCTGGTCTGCGTGTCGGGTGAGAAGGTGTAAAAGGCTATCGGGTCCGGCCAAGGCATGTGTATCTGTGGCAGTTGAAGGTCCCGTACAATGTCTCTGAGGTCGTCTTCGCTCTTTACCATGTAGGGGCCTGTATTCGTAGTGATTTGTAATCCGGTAGGGAAGCTCCAACGGTATCTAATTTTGTTGGCTTGTAATACTCTCGTGAGGGGGCGCATGGCCCTGCGGTACGCTAGGGTTGCCGGTGATAAATCAGGGTAAAGTTGCAATTCCGCGCCTTTGTGCAGTATTTGCCTTTGGTCTCTGGCGGTTCTCAGGATATCTTCCTTAACTTGGAAGTGTAGTAGGCAACAGATGACGTCCCGTGGGGGGGACTCCGGTGGGCCTCTGGGCCTAAGTGCCCTGTGTGCCCTGACGAACTCGACGGGTGTATTGGGCGGCCTCAGAAGTAGGGCATTAAATATTTCCGTGAGAGTTTCACGGATCGGCGTGGTCTGGTCTAGTTCTTCGGGCAGGCCCCGGATTCTGAGGTTCTGTCTTCTCCCTCTATTATCTAGGTCCTCCATATGGAGGGCCATTTGGCGGAGCTGTGTTTCTTGCCTGTTTAGGGTGTCTGCGGTTGCATTCTGCGCTGATATGACATGGTCGCAGTCTGCCTCTAGCTGTGCCACTTTGCTGTGTATCCCCTGTAAGTCTTCCCTCAGGGCCTGCAATTCCCCTGCAATCGATTTGTGGAGGGCCTCATTGGCCTCTTTGAGGTCTGTTTTCGTGGGCAGGTTGCTCAATATAGTCGCCCAGTCCAGCTGGGGAGGGGGTGGGTCGGGTGGTGTAAGTACCTGCTCTTGGTGTCCGCCGCATGGCAGGGCCGCATGGCTTGTGCCTGATGTTTCTGCGTCCCCTGAGGCCTGATCGGCCTGTTCCGTTTGGGCCGTTAGGAATCTGCGCATATTCGCAGTTTGAGTCCCCCTCGGGGTGTCGGTGGTCGTAGTGGCGTGCTGGGACCGGTGATTTCTTCCCATATTTCTGGTGTTGAAGCTGGTGAGACGGGTTTTGTGATCTTAGCCTGCAGGGAGCTCCTGGTTCACGCCGCCATTCCGCTCGGCGCTCAAGCCACGCCGAAAGACACATCTTGACACTGCTGTTCGATTTAATCACTGTTAACATTCAGGAACAAACGCACATTGAATATGCCTTGGGGATAAAGCACTAACAAGGCACATATTACTTATGTAATGCTAAAATGCAAACCTGCAGACCAGTATAATCTAATTGATTTGTTGGATAAACTTGTTGTCTGGTAATAGAAGGGTTAGTAGGCAAAAGTGTATGTATAATTGCTTAGCAGCATAATTATTTTGTAGCAAAACTCACTTTGTAACTAAGGTTTTCAAGGGCAGCAGGTGTGTGAGGAGTTGTCCTACTCCCAATGTGGGGAGTTACCTGTGACGGAGCCCAGGCTGAGTACCTCCGTCTATAGTCTTTTTCTTTCAGG
Source organism: Pelobates fuscus (assembly GCF_036172605.1). Lineage (NCBI taxonomy): Eukaryota > Metazoa > Chordata > Amphibia > Anura > Pelobatidae > Pelobates > Pelobates fuscus. The sequence goes on from NC_086319.1 coordinate 356,091,799, forward strand.
ATAATGTCTTGGCTTCAGTGATTATAGCTTCCCACAGAAACTAGATGACACATAGTGCTAGGGACAAGAATTGGCTTTATTTTCACAAACCGCAGTTAAAGGATCACTATAGTGTCAGGAAAACATACTCGTTTTCCTGACACTATATAATCTTTGGGGGACCCCCACCTTCAGGGTCCCCCTCCAACTGGGCTGAAGTGGTTAAAACCCCTGCAGCCACTTACCTTAATCCAGCGCTGGGCTCCCTCTGCGCTAGTAACCTCTCCTCCCCCGCCGACGTAAGCTCCCGAGTGGAGCAGAATGTGCATGCGCGGCAAGAGCCGTGCGTGCATTCAAACAGTCCATACGAAAGCATTTCTCAATGTTTTCCTATGGACATTCTGCACACTGAATGCGAATTTCGCATCCAGCATCGCAGAAGCGCCTCTAGCGGCTGTCAGGAAGACAGCCACTAGAGGCTGGATTAACCCTGCAATGTAAACATAGCAGTTTCTCTGAAACTGCTATGTTTACATGTGAAGGGTTAAAACCTGAGGGATCTGGCACCCAGACCACTTCATTGAGATGAAGTGATCTGGGTGCCTATAGTGTCCCTTCAATATAGGCACAATGTCATCAGGGGGTCATACAGAAGAACAATGGGTTACCGTCTTGGTGTCTCTGAGTCTCTTAAATAGTCACTTAAATAGTCAGTTTTCTTACTGGAAAAGGGGGGCTCCACCTGACTCTAATGTAATGATTGTTGCTTTGATACCGGAGAAACTGACGGAAGCCAAGCACAGAGAGATGGACACAGGTTTCTTCAGGAAGGAAGAGATTCTTTATTGGATCACCGATCGGAACTCAGAGGGACTAATGTCACCAAAATACAGCAAGTTCTGAGCCCCGGACAATAGTGCAGGCTCCTTATATAGGCACATAACTCCTCCCATATTAAGCTCCACCCGCACATTCTCTTGACCAATCAATACAAATAAGAATTAACTTCCTGCTTGACCGCATGGCCTGTCCAGCACAATGGAGGAGGGGAATACTACATCCTGTATTCTTGCACATGCTCCGTACACTACTGATCGTATCTTGCCTCGTGCAACCAACTGATCGATACGTCAGCATATGCACGTACACATGCCACGTGGTAATCTCGGCCTACTAAATTTATTTTTACCGAGATTCCACCACATTCCCCCCTTTGATGCCTCTTGATATTTCACAATTACTTGAGGCATCACTTAACCTTAGTTTGCATACACCGCAAGTTACCTTGAACCAGACCAGACTTATCTTATGATGTGAATCTTCAACACTCATCTTCCTGCATTGGTTCTCCCTGATCTAGAGCCTTATATTTATAAATTGCCATTATCTGTGCAGCAGCCTTCCTCTCTGCTATATTTTCTATCAGGCTTTGCACAGACCTAACTACTAAGGGTATAAGACACGGCAGGAGTAGACACAACATTAAAATCAGTAGGACTCCACCTACCACTGCCTTAAGCCCTCCAAACCACTCATACCAGCTACCAAACCAACTGCTTGGATTGTACCCTTTCCATACCTGAGTAGGCACATGCGCTAGTTTAACCATATGGCTAGTAAGCTCAGCTATTGCTTGCCCTTCGTCATCTATTTGAAGACCGCAATTGCTCAGGTTAAACTTCCCAATACACCTCCCTCTACTGCCAAAAGGTAATCCAAGGCTAATCTATTTTGGTAGACTGCTGTCCTCATCCTGGTATTATGCTTCGCTAGAAGATTGAGCGCTTGTGATGTCTCGTTAGTAATAATCTCAACCACCGCCTGTAGTCGTATAATACGGTTGAGCATATAAATAGGGGTTCTATAACCAAAGGTACCATCTTCTGTCCACGTGGCTGGCCCATAATAATCTATAATACGCTGGGGAGGCCATTCATTATCTTCCCAGGCGCCTATTTCTATGGGTCCCCTTTTCTTCCTATGATTCACATCATACACTTTAACACCTAAAGTCTCACCTGTTTCAATAGGTAACAAGAAGAAGGATGGTTGGAGCATACCCAACACACATGCCCCTTCCCAGTCCTGTGGCAACTCCGAATAGGCTTTCTTACCACAGATCCAGTACAAATTTGCTGGGGCTCTCCAGGTAGATGTGATAGATAGGTCAAACCACACATCCTTTAAATTGGCGTATCTAGCAAACGGGTTAGATGGTTCTGAGACATTTGAAGCCGACCACCAAGTTGTATTCTTTGTATCATCATCATAAGCTTTTTGCCCTAGACAAGTTAATTCTCCTACAGAAGTATTATACATCATTCCTTTCCTTGCTATGCAAACATAACCTATGATGGAGGTCTTTAATCTCCACTCAGATTTACCTCTAACACTCATATGATAATCGGCTTGTGTAGATATTAATTGGTCAATTGCCTCAGAACCGGACATTACCTCCTTTGCTTCCCAAGGCCATTGGTCTCCCATGTTAGTACCTCCACACACATAGCAGTTGGTAACATTAAGACTACCGGCAATACTTTCGGCTAAATCAATGAACAGGTTTTTAGCATTATGGGGGATCTTATTATCTATGCTCATCTCTTCATAAAAGGAATGGTATACTTGATGAGTTTGGGAGGATACCGTATCAGTCTCTATCCCTATAAACAATACTGTCCCAGGATCTAAACCCGTCCCATATATTTGAAACCCAAATAAATTACCATACTTGTCTAAGAACTTGTCGGGGTTATTTATAAGTATATGGACTGGATTGCATTCCATAGACTTACAATATGGGCTGGTAGGCAACTTAGTCACTATCATGTCCTTGTCTACTGTCTGTCCCCAAGTTGCCCACCCCACACAAGACCAATATGGGCAAAAGTTATAATCTCTATTTGGGCATCTAGGACTCACATATTTATTTTTACTACTGGGACAAATATATTTATCGTTAGACCCATACGTCCTCTCCCATCTAAGATCCCCACATACATTCCACGGCTTTCTACCACTTGATATCGCCTTACACGCATCAAATAGCAGAACACCCGAAGAATGTACGGATTCTAACACCGTCTTATTAATTAGGGTCCCCTGAGGATCTCCATTCCTGAGAGTCAACCAAATTGTACGAGTGTCAGGATCGGGACAGGGATCCAACACGCAGAGTACAAAGAGTGGAAAGGTACGTATACCGGGCCTTAGAATGGCCGGACTAACGTACCGAGAGTAATAGAGAATAGTCAGAGACAAGCCGAGGTCGAGGGAACGAGAAGACAGATAAGCGAGAGACAAGCCGGGTCAAGGGATAACAGAGAAGCAGGGTAGTACAACAAGCCGAGTCAAAACCAAAGAGAGCAAACTAGAATACCAGAGCACTGAGTGACTAGACAAGCTAGAACCACGACAGGGCAATGAGCTGAAGAGAGAAGTAAGCTTAAATACCCTGGCTCCGGATGGTAAGCACGCCTCTGACAAGTACCGATTGGATATCGGACACTTGAGTGACAGGTCGCTCGTGATAGCGTCATGACGTCACGTATTGAGCGTCCTGCTAGAAAAGGACGTGGATTCCTCGCGGCCGGTGTTTAAGTGACTGGATGAACCGCGAGGAACGAAGGAAACAGCTCGCCTGGACGGGCAAACCACCAAGTCTCTACCTCCCTTAGAGGTAGAGGCCTCAGGTACCCTGACAGTACCCTCTCAGATACGCCCACCGGGCGGAAGGAACCGGGGCGAGATGGGAAGCGGAGGTGAAATGCTCTGCGAAGGCGAGAAGCATGAACGTCCTCCTGAGGTACCCAACTCCTCTCCTCAGGACCATATCCCCTCCAGTTGACCAGATATTGCAATTTTCCCCTTGAAATTCTGGAGTCAATGATGGAGCTGACCTCGTACTCCTCCCGACCCTCCACCTGAACAGGACGAGGCGAGGAGACCTTAGAGGAGAATTTGTTGCAAATAAGAGGTTTCAACAAGGAGACATGAAAAGAGTTGGGAATGCGTAAGGCAGGTGGCAGAGCAAGGCGATACGCCACCGGATTGATACGAGTGAGAACCCTGTAAGGACCTATGTAGCGAGGAGCAAATTTCATAGATGGAACTTTTAGGCGAATATTCTTAGTACTCAACCATACCCTCTCCCCAGGAACAAAAACAGGAGCCGCTCTTCTATGCTTGTCAGCGTGTTTCTTGAACAACGAGGAACTATGTAACAGAATTTGCCGAGTCTGATCCCATAATTTCTTCAGGTTGGCGACATGATCATCAACCGACGGTATCCCCTGAGAAGAGGAAACCGAAGGAAAAATCGAAGGATGAAAGCCATAGTTCATGAAGAAAGGGCTAGAGCGAGTTGAATCGCAAACAAGGTTATTGTGTGCGAACTCCGCCCAAGGAATCAGACCGACCCAATCGTCCTGGTGTTCGGAAACAAAGCAACGCAGATACTGTTCGATCTTTTGATTGGTACGTTCAGCAGCTCCGTTAGACTGAGGGTGATAGGCAGAGGAGAAGTTCAATTTGATACCCATTTGAGAACAAAAGGATCTCCAGAAACGTGAGACAAATTGAGAACCTCTATCAGAAACAATCTCCGAAGGAATCCCATGTAGGCGAAAAACCTCTCTCGCAAAAATCTCCGCCAATTCAGGAGAAGTCGGAAGTTTAGGTAATGGCACGAAATGGGCCATCTTAGTAAATCGATCCACCACCGTGAGAATAACAGTCTGTCTCTTGGAAGCAGGCAAATCAACGATAAAGTCTATGGACAAACAGGACCAAGGTTTCTCAGGAATGTCCAAGGGGTGTAACAGGCCACATGGAGATGCATGAGGTAGTTTAGTCTTGGCACAAGTCTCACAAGCTGCGACGAACTCCTCAATATCTTTTCGAAGTGAAGGCCACCAGAAATCCTTGGATATCAGAGAGTATGTCTTGCGAATACCAGGATGACCAGCTATTTTACTTTCGTGAAAACATTGTAAGAGCTCCAGTTGAAGTTCAGGAGGAACAAAGTTTCTTCCCTCAGGAGTGTTTCCGGGAGCTAGATGTTGTGACTTCAAGATCTGGTCAAGTAGCGGAGAATGAATTTTGAGACTGGTATTAGCAATAATATTGCATTTGGGTACAATGGAGGACAAAAGTGGTTCAACTGAAGCAGAAGGCTCATATTGGCGAGATAGCGCATCGGCTTTAGAATTCTTTGACCCAGGTCTGTAAGTCAGAACGTAATTGAAATGGGTAAGAAACAACGACCAACGAGCCTGCCTGGAGGACAAACGCTTGGCCTCTCCGATATAAGACAAATTTTTGTGGTCTGTTAGAATGGTAACAGGATGTAATGTACCTTCCAATAAATGTCTCCACTCTTTCAAAGCCTTGATAACCGCTAGTAATTCTCTGTCACCAATGTCATATCTGCTTTCAGTACCGGTCAATTTTTTAGAGAAAAATCCACATGGATGTAATGGTTTATCAACACCCAACCTTTGAGATAGGACAGCACCTAAACCAGTCTCTGATGCGTCTACCTCAAGTAGAAAAGGCAGAGAAGTGTCGGGGTGAACTAAAATTGGAGCGGAAGCGAAAAGCTCCTTGAGAGTTTTGAACGCAAGGAGAGCTTCAGTAGTCCAATTCTTAGTATCAGACCCCTGTTTGGTCATATTAGTGATAGGTGCGATAATGGAAGAATAGCCCTTAATAAAGCGCCTATAATAATTAGAAAAAACAATAAATCTCTGTACGGCTTTAAGACCTTTGGGTAAAGGCCACTCTAGAATGGATTGGAGCTTATCCGGATCCATCTTAAATCCCTCCCCAGAGATCACATAGCCGAGAAAGGTTACCTGGGTTTGATCAAAGCTACATTTCTCCAACTTGCAGTACAAGCCATGCTGGAGAAGCTTGTGCAAAACCCTCCTGACTTGCTTGTGATGAGTCTCAATCTCACTAGAATGAATGAGTATATCATCTAGGTATACAATGACGCAATCTTGCTGAAATTCCCTAAGAACCTCATTTATCAGATCCTGGAATACAGCTGGTGCATTGCATAACCCAAAAGGCATAACAGTATATTCATAGTGACCATATCGAGTATTGAATGCCGTCATCCACTCATGTCCCTGCTGGATTCTCACCAAGTTATATGCCCCTCTGAGGTCTAACTTGGTGAAAATTGTAGAGCCCTTCAAACGATCGAAGAGTTCGGTGATCAAGGGAATCGGGTAGGCATTTTTAATGGTTATCTTATTTAGGCCTCGATAATCAATACAAGGTCTCAAAGAACCATCCTTCTTTTTAACAAAAAAAAATCCAGCCCCGGCAGGAGAGGAGGACCTCCTAATGAATCCCTTGTCTAAATTTTCGTGAATATACTCCTCTAGAACTGAGTTCTCTTTCGTAGATAACGGGTATACATGACCTCTGGGTGGCATGGTACCAGGGAGTAGGTTAATTTTGCAATCAAAGGACCTGTGTGGGGGTAAGGTATCGGCTTTCTTTTTGTCAAATACAACCTTTAAATCTAGATACTGAGACGGAATTTGTGTCTCTGTAGGATTGTCAGAGTTAGCCGATGTGTTGGTTAAGCCGAGAGGTGAGACCTTCCGCAAGCATTTCTCTTGACAATTCTGTCCCCACGAAACTATCTCCCCTGACTCCCAATTAATAATAGGGTTGTGTCTCCTCAACCAGGAGTACCCCAGGACTATGGGAATAGACGGAGAAGAAATGAGTAGTAAGGATATGTCCTCTCTATGTAGGATGCCAACAGTTAAGTTAATCGGTATGGTCTCATGGAAAATAACAGGCTCAAGTAACGGTCTACCATCGATGGCCTCAACAGCCAGTGGTGTCTCTTTTAACTGGGATGGAATAGCATGCTTGGCAGCAAAACCCTGATCTATAAAGCTCTCAGCAGCTCCAGAATCGATTAGTGCCATAGTCTTAACTACTCCCTTTTCCCACTTTAAAGAAACAGGTAACAGAAGCCTGAGCTCTTTGTAGTTGTGAATAGAGGACAAAGTAGAAACACCCAAGGCCTGTCCTCTAGAGGAACTTAGGTGCGAGCGTTTCCCGAACGATTGGGACAATTTAGGCGTAAATGACCTCTGACTCCACAATACATACATAAACCCTCCCTTCTCCTGTACTGTCTCTCCCTTTCTGTGAGATGAGTACTGCCTATCTGCATAGGTTCAGGAATACGTAAGTCCTCGAACTCAGAATTTTGAAAGGTAGGCGCTAGTTTAAAGGAGGGTCTACGGGTCCTATCTCGAGTGTTCTGCCTCTCTCTTAAGCGTTCATCAATACGAGATATAAAAGAAATTAAATCCTCCAAATTTTCAGGGAGTTCTCTAGTAGCGACCTCGTCAAGAATTACATCTGATAACCCATTCAGAAACACATCTGTATAAGCCTGTTCGTTCCACTTAACTTCTGCCGCCAAGGACCTGAACTCTAGTGCATAATCCACAAGTGTTCGATTGTCCTGTCTAAGGCGCAACAGTAATCTAGCTGCATTGACCTTTCTACCAGGAGGGTCAAAAGTTCTTCTAAACGCAGCTACAAAGGCATTATAATTATAGACTAGTGGATTATCATTCTCCCATAAAGGATTGGCCCATCTCAGAGCTTTCTCAATGAGTAAAGTAATAACAAATCCAACCTTCGCTCTATCTGTAGGATAAGAGCGGGGTTGTAATTCGAAATGGATGCTAATCTGGTTCAGAAAGCCACGACACCTCTCCGGTGACCCGCCATAACGTACTGGTGGGGTAATACGGGAAGAAGCACCTACAGTGGCTACCTCTAGACCTGAGACTACAGGAGAAATAGAAGGAGTACGTGTCTCCTCAGGTGGATTACTAGCACGAGACAAAAGTGCCTGTAGTGCCAAAGCCATCTGATCCATCCTATGCTCCATGGCGTCAAACCTGGGATCCGAAGAACCAAGCTGACTGTTTGTACCTGCAGGATCCATTGGCCCTGTCGTAATGTCAGGATCGGGACAGGGATCCAACACGCAGAGTACAAAGAGTGGAAAGGTACGTATACCGGGCCTTAGAATGGCCGGACTAACGTACCGAGAGTAATAGAGAATAGTCAGAGACAAGCCGAGGTCGAGGGAACGAGAAGACAGATAAGCGAGAGACAAGCCGGGTCAAGGGATAACAGAGAAGCAGGGTAGTACAACAAGCCGAGTCAAAACCAAAGAGAGCAAACTAGAATACCAGAGCACTGAGTGACTAGACAAGCTAGAACCACGACAGGGCAATGAGCTGAAGAGAGAAGTAAGCTTAAATACCCTGGCTCCGGATGGTAAGCACGCCTCTGACAAGTACCGATTGGATATCGGACACTTGAGTGACAGGTCGCTCGTGATAGCGTCATGACGTCACGTATTGAGCGTCCTGCTAGAAAAGGACGTGGATTCCTCGCGGCCGGTGTTTAAGTGACTGGATGAACCGCGAGGAACGAAGGAAACAGCTCGCCTGGACGGGCAAACCACCAAGTCTCTACCTCCCTTAGAGGTAGAGGCCTCAGGTACCCTGACAACGAGGTTGATACTCCGGACTGAAGCACCTAGGTTCTCCTACTCCTAAATGGCACACACTATATTCTATATTTAGGTATCTACATCTTGATACATCTCCTTTACACTCATATTGTGAATGCCAAATTAGGGTTTGGGAAATATGGTTACCTGTTCTTGTAGTCTTAATGCATACCTCACAGCTAGGAGTGTCGGTACCTCTACCTTCCTGAATATAAAAATACACATAAATAAACATTATCATAAACACATCTTTCGTCGTCATCCTTAGTCTTCGTCCGTGCGAAGGCACCTCAGCTTCCAGGATGTAAGGGCTGCAGGGAATGGAGTTCTGCTCGTCTTCACAGGAGTCCCTTCGAGACTTTCCTGGCTTATATACTATACGTCGGTGAGCGGACAGGCTTTACTATGGCCCTCTCACTCACGTACCAAATCTCTGAAACAGTAAAATTTTGTAATCCACAAAGTTCCTCGTCACTCCGACTGAGTCGTGCGTTTTAACCGGATCTTGCAGGGATTCTCTGGATCTGCTGTAACTTGCCAAGAATCGACTGCTGCTGGTTTAACCCTGGAGTGATGTATCCACGGAGTCACTTCGGCTACTTTTATCGCTGTAGGGGTAGACAAAAGAACAACATAAGGACCTCTCCACTTGGGCCCTAACGGTACATTATTCCACTCTTTAATCCACACTTGGTCTCCTGGGTGGTAACTATGAACTGGGGGATAAATATTCACAGGTAATCTATCTTGTACCCATTTCTGTACCTCCTCCATAGTCTTACCCAACTCTACAACCTGCTGCCGGGTAATTCCTTCTCCCAACTGACTCAAATCCCCCCTTAAGTTACCAAGTACGGGAGGTGGTCGCCCATACATGATTTCAAAAGGAGAGAGGCCCATCCTTCTGGTAGGTGTACTGCGGATTCGCAATAGAGCTATGGGTAAGAGAACGTTCCACTTAAGTTGGGTTTCCTGACACATTTTAGCCAACTGATTCTTAATAGTTCTATTCATTCTCTCTACCTTACCAGAACTCTGGGGTCTATATGCCGTATGAAGCCTCCACTTTATACCAAGCATATGAGTCAGTTGTTGTAGGCACTGGTGAACAAAAGCTGGACCATTGTCCGATCCTATAGAGCAGGGTAGTCCATATCGGGGTATTATTTCTCGTAGCAGGAATCTCACAACTTCTCCTGCTTTCTCTGTACGAGTAGGACATGCTTCTACCCAGCCTGAATAGGTGCACACAATTACCAGCAGGTAACGATGTCCACCCGATTTAGGCATCACTGTATAGTCAATTTGTAAATCGGACATGGGGAGTCCCCCCATACACTGGACTCCTGGTGGCTTTACTGGTCCTTGCCTTGCATTATTTTTAGCACACGTTACACATCTTCGTACAATGGCCTGAGTCAAGTTGGACAATCTTGGTATGTAGAAATGTTTTCTGAGAGATTCTTCTGTGCTGTCTCTCCCAGAATGTGTCCCGTTATGATAGTTTTGGACAATTTCTACCGCTAGTGATGCTGGAATGACTATTCTTCCATCTTCTAACTGATACCATTTGTTCTCCAAATACTTTCCAGGTTCAGTCTTTAACCACTCCTCTTCTTGAGCTGTATAAACTGGAGTCCATTGAGACAGTGGAGTTGGTATAAGAGCAGCTATATGCCCCACATACTCCTGTCTTCCTGATTCAGCGGCACGCTTAGCTGTACTGTCTGCCATCCGATTTCCTTTGGTTACATCACCATCTCCTCTCAGATGCGCTCGACAATGTATGATACCGACTTCTTTCGGCTCCCACACTGCTTCCAATAGTTGTAGGATTTCAGCTGCGTACTTGATTTCTTTGCCTTCTGAATTCAATAGTCCTCTTTCTTTATACAAAGCTCCGGCATGAGTGGTTATAAACGCATACTTGGAGTCCGTGTAGATGTTCACTCTTAAACCTTCAGCCAATTGTAATGCTCGTGTCAGTGCTATCAATTCTGCCTTTTGTGCTGATGTTCCTTTCGCCAGTGGCCGAGCTTCTATCACCTTGTCTATTGTTGTTACTGCATATCCTGCATAGCGGATCCCTTCTTTCACAAAACTACTGCCGTCGGTGTAATATTGAACATCGGGGTTCTGGATGGGAAAATCACGAAGATCTGGTCTACTTGAAAATACTTCATCCATTACTTCCAAACAATCATGTTGACTTTCAGTAGGTTGTGGCAAAAGGGTAGCTGGATTTAAGGTGTTTACAGTCTCTAAATGCACTCTTGGGTTTTCACACAACATTGCTTGATACTTGGTCATACGGCTGTTACTAAACCAATGATTTCCTTTGTAATCCAACAACGTCTGTACTGCATGTGGGACTCGTACATAAAGTTCTTGACCCAGAGTGACTTTATCGGCTTCAGCTACTAGCAGGGCGGCTGCAGCTACGGCTCTTAGACAAGGTGGAAGTCCACTGGCCACTGCATCCAGCTGCTTAGACATGTAGGCGACAGGTCTTTGCCATGATCCCAAGTACTGTGTCAATACTCCCACAGCCATTCTTCTTTGCTCATGTACATACAGGTAGAATGGTCGTGTGTGATCAGGTAGACCTAATGCTGGGGCATTCATCAAAGCCTTCTTCACATCTTCAAATGCCGTTTGCTGTTCTTGAGTCCATAAGAAGGGGTCGTGCTCTGTACCTTTGATAGCTGCATACAGAGGTTTTGCCAGTATCGCGTAGCTGGGAATCCATATCCTACAGAAGCCTGCTGCCCCCAAGAATTCTCGCACTTGTCTTCTATTCTTGGGTATCGGTATTTGGCACACAGCTTCTTTTCTCTCTGGCCCCATAATTCTTTGACCTTCAGAGATATGGAATCCCAGATATTTGACAGTTGGCAAACACAACTGAGCCTTCCTTCTAGACACCTTGTATCCTGCCTTCCAGAGAATGTGTAGTAGATCGTGCGTTGCTTGCTGACATATTTCCTTTGTAACTGCTGCTATCAACAAGTCATCTACATATTGTAACAATACACACTCTCCTGGGATGGACTCGAAATCCAATAAATCTCGACTTAGAGCTGAACCAAATAGGGTAGGTGAATTTTTAAACCCTTGGGGCAGTCTTGTCCAGGTCATTTGGCGTTTTGAGCCCGTTACAGCGTTTTCCCATTGGAAAGCGAAGATACATTGACTTTCTGTGGCAATTCGGAGGCAAAAGAAGGCATCTTTGAGGTCTAAGACTGTAAAGTAAGTAGCCCCGCCCGGAATTAAAGCAAGCAGGTTATATGGATTGGGTACAACTGGGTGTATACTAACAACCGCATCATTGACTGCTCTCAAGTCCTGCACAGGTCGATACTCATCTGTACCGGGCTTTTGAACAGGCAGCAATGGGGTGTTCCAGGGGGAAGTACAGAATTTTAGGATACCATACCGTATGAACTTATCCAGATAAGATTGGATGTTCTTCTTAGCCTTCTGCGGGATGTGATATTGTCTTAGGCTCACTGGATAAACCCCAAGTTTTAGTTCGATTTTAATAGGTGGAATATTGCGGGCCAGTCCTGGTGGGTTGTTCTCTGCCCAAACTCGTGGTATATTAAATAAGGACTCATCACTCCTAGGGTTTTGGCTAGTCAACGCTGTATAAAGTCGCCACTCTTCTTCCTTTGGTACGGATAATGTCATAATACCTGAAGGTCCATTAAACTTTAAGGATGTTGTTCCATTTGGTAGGAACGTAATCTGCGCTTGTAATTTAGATAGCATATCACGTCCCAGCAATTGGACTGGACATTCAGGCATATAAAGGAATTGATGTTTTACTACGTGGCCTCCCAATGTACAGAGTCGACTTTTAAGAACCGGTTTTTCAGCACTTCTTCCAGTTGCTCCTATTACAGTAATAGTTCTTCCAGATGGAGGAGCAACTAGATTAGTCACCACTGAATGTTCAGCACCAGTGTCGATCATGAACGCACTCCTTTTTCCCCCTATTGATACATCGACCATAGGCTCCGCTCGACCAAGGGGGATGGAGCCCGGTCGGTATCAATAGTCCTCCATGACCGTGTCAGCCAATCCTACAAAGTCCCTACCTTCTCTATCGCGGGACCTTTGCGCTGCTGGAAAATACCTATCTTCCCTAACACTTCCTCTGTTCCCATTGCTCCCTCTATTACCATTACTCCCTCCGGGGCCTCCTCTACCTCTCGCTCTGCCTCTAAAGTTTCCATAACCTGTCCTAGGTCTGTCTCTCTCATACTGTTCTCTTCACGGACACTCATTTCTCCAATGCCCTTCTTCCCTACAGTATGCGCACTGATTTATACTTAGAGGTTCCTCATTCCACTTACTATCGCCTCTATCTGGGCCCCGTCTATCTACGCCTGCGATCGCTACCGCTAACATATCTGCCTTTCTACGCATCTTACGCTCTTCCTCTTTCTTAGTCTCTGTTTCCCTGTTCATGTACACTTTATTCGCTACCTCCATTAGTTGGGTGATAGACATACCTGCAAACCCTTCTAACTTTTGTAGCTTGCGCTTAATATCTCCGTAAGCTTGGCTGACAAAGGCGGAGTTCACCATTCGGGAATTATCTGCGTCTTCCGGATTAAAGGGGGTATACAAGCGGTATGCCTCCAATAATCGGTCATAAAAGACACTGGGCGCTTCATCACTTTTCTGAATCACCTCAACTGTCTTCGACATATTAATGGCTTTCTTTCCTCCGGCTTTCATGCCAGCAATTATAGCGTCTCTATAGGCTCTGAGTTGAACCATATCAGCACCATTTACATTCCAGTCGGGATCGGTGTTAGGATAATGTGTTGCGGCCCATGCTGCTGGATTGGCTTGATTCAAAGCACGGGCTCTATCCTCTAGCGCTTTAATGGCCGCTTGGTTAATCCTTGTCCTTTCCTCATTATTGAACAAAGTCATTAATAACTGCTGGCAATCAGCCCATGTCGGGTTATGTGTCTGAACTATCGAGGTGAACAGATCGGTCATAGCTTGTGGTTTCTCAGTGTACGAGGAATTGTGGGTCTTCCAATTTAAGAGATCGGTAGTCGTGAACGGGACATATACGAAGACTGGGTCAGCATGTGCCATTTGACCTGCGGCATCGATATAGGCTGACCCGGGATTCAGACGAAGAGGCATCTGATAATGTTTTAATTGTTGGGTACCGGTCAGTTGTCGGGTTAGTATGGGGCTACGTAGAGGGGCGTCAGTTAGAGGTTCCGGTCGGGGGGTAATAAAGCATGAGGATGTGGGAGCTTGGTTTTGGGAAAAGTTAGTAAATAGAACACTTCGAGCCGAGCTAGAAGAAGCTTGACCGGAAGTCTGAAGTGGCGCCAAATCAGGATATTCAGATCTAATGGGGGTTGGTTCTGGTTCCGGAAGGGGAGATTTAGTACGAGAGGGGGTGGATTCTGTACTGGAGGAGGAAGCGGAAGTGGATGGGGGCAATGGGGGAAGGGGTGCAGGACTTCCTGCATTCGCGTCACTTCCTCTTAAAGGAAAGTAAGGGGGCGGCAAAGGGATCTCGGACTCAGGGGGCGTGTCCAAAATGGGCCTAACACCAGTCCTAGTGGACAAACAAGTCCTAGCCACCATGAGGCGACATTGCTCCTCGTGGCATGTCTGAATCCATTTTGGCGAGTCATTTACGGCCTGTCTCCAACAATCAATATAAGGAAACTGCCCGTAAAGTTCAGGCCTACCCGATACAGCCACGTGTAAGCGCTGTACCAGAGTTGGATCCAAACTGCCACGTGGCGGCCATGCCGCAACCAAAGTAGGCCACTCCCTAGTACACAAAGTGACCAAACGTACAGGAGACATTTTAACCCCAAAATCACATGTTTTGAATCCCTTTTTAAAATTCTTCACCATACAACCTAAGGGATCCGGAATCGTTGACTGCGACGCGCCCATACTTATCAATGGAACGTCGTTGACAACGAATACTATGCACGCGTACTTTTCAACAGTCACACCCGTTTCCTCTGGCAACAGCACCACGTGGTACGGTTACCAAGTGAAACGTACACAATAACACAATAAACACTCAGGGAATTCCCGTACACACACAGCTGTTACACCAGTCACTATATAATCAATATTATGCCCTTTGGCGAAACTATACAGTCACCCACGCTATAATTCTCTATATATGAATTACCCGTCTATAACACACCCCAGTAACATCGTCTTTTACAAATAGCGGTTACAGTACGGTTAGCATAGGTCAAAGCACAATTTAAGGTCACAATACAATTATTAGTGGTTATGGTGTTAAACATGCAATGGACGACAGTGATTAGTACTTATATACAGTGTCAGTAAATATACAGGGTTATGGTACCGTGCACTATGATACAGCAACACACTATTAACACTCTCGCTAGACGGCTGAGCTCGCGCTATCTAACAAGATATACACTTTACTAAACAATCTTTATCACATTTACAATTCCCAACTAAACTATTGGCCAGTACCTTGAATGGACTACCTAAAACTATCTACATCCGTTTTGGTTAGCCACACTGCCCAAGCACCACATATAGCGAGCTAGAGGACCGAATTTACACAGACGCCTCTTAGTCGATTACTATCAAAAATCTAGTGGGTTCCAAATTTACACGCCTTCCCACTTAGCCAAGATAGGTTGAGAGCTAGCGAACCGAATTTACACAGACGCCGCTTAGTCTCCCGGTCCCTCCGACCTAGCGAACAAAATATACACCCTAGAACGCTAGTCTAGACAAGACACCGGTGTCCGGCTAGGGCTATTTACACCAGAACCCCGCCTGACTAACAAAATCAAACGGTCTGACTAAAGAGCGTTCGATCGAGCGGTGCGCCTTCGCTCCTTCCCTCCGACAGAGGGGGCATATTCCATACACAAATAACCCCTTATGGGCCTACCGCACAATCGGTATACCCCTAGTGGGTCTGCCGTCTAAAACAGCAGTTGTCTTACCTCCTCGTTCCTGAACCTGAGTTCACACTCATCGACGGGGACACCCCAGCACTTCTTACGTAGAGGCCGATGATCTCCTGGACAACAGACCAGTGGCGCCGAGACGAAGGGAGGTCCACGCAGAAGTTCAGGGGTGCAGCCGTAGAGAACGTGGGCAAAGATAGACCGTCTCACGCCTCTGCCTCTCAGCTACCGTTGAACGATGAGCTTCCCGGCCAATGCACCAAATGATACCGGAGAAACTGACGGAAGCCAAGCACAGAGAGATGGACACAGGTTTCTTCAGGAAGGAAGAGATTCTTTATTGGATCACCGATCGGGACTCAGAGGGACTAATGTCACCAAAATACAGCAAGTTCTGAGCCCCGGACAATAGTGCAGGCTCCTTATATAGGCACATAACTCCTCCCATATTAAGCTCCACCCGCACATTCTCTTGACCAATCAATACAAATAAGAATTAACTTCCTGCTTGACCGCATGGCCTGTCCAGCACAATGGAGGAGGGGAATATTACATCCTGTATTCTTGCACATGCTCCGTACACTACTGATCGTATCTTGCCTCGTGCAACCAACTGATCGATACGTCAGCATATGCACGTACACATGCCACGTGGTAATCTCGGCCTACTAAATTTATTTTTACCGAGATTCCACCACAGCTTGGACCCTCTTCTAGATCTTAATAAGGGAGTAGGAACAGCCGTTAGTTCCTATAAGCAGCCGCACTGGACCAGGCCGACTTAGAGTTCCATGCAATTTTTGCCTTGTCCCACTGGAGTTATTGCAGCTGTCCTGGGCTTCTGGAACTGTTTTGTGGCCGGTAGAGGTAGCGCTCAGCATGAAATGGGCTACAGGAGAAGGTGAGGGGGCTAGGAGTGATTACCTCTTTTGAAGGTTTATGTGTTTAGGAGGCCTGCTTGGGTTAATACAAAGTTCTGGTGCAGGACCTCTCACATTATCCTCATCCCAATTAGAAGAGTCTACTTTCCTGTTAGGGGAATATTATGTATATATTCAAGATATTAATGTGTATGCTCTCACAACCAGTATTGCAATAATGACGTGATTCTATGTTTCCATTACTCTGGCCTCTGACTGGTTTATTGGAAAAGGCTTTTCACAAGATATTGGCCAGTTGGCTAAGATAGCCCTGTGCCCAATCATGTTCAGGTAAAAAAATCTCATCTCATTTCTCATGGTTTGTAGTAAAGAATCCCATTCAGGTATGCCCACTGTGCCAATACCCCTAGACCCAGACCCTGGTGAACCAGCATACTCACCGGCAGAAATTGAATGCGAAGGCAGCTGCGGCACCATAGCCTGGGCACCAGGTTGCAACGGCCCCACGGGAACTGCGACCGCAGGAGGAACTGCACCAGTCACAGCATCAGGAAACTGCACCGTGAGACGACCAGGGTTAATCTGTGGAGACAATATAGGTGAAAAGGTGAAGGCGCTTGGGGAAGAGGATGGGAAACCAGCAGGCGTAGAGCCAGGAGGGGCAGATTGGGACCCATCTGCGAGGGTGCCTGGAGAGGTGAGTGTCACTCTGGTATGAAGGGGGGCAGGGAATCCAGAATGGGCCCCAGCCATGAGAGGGCCAGCTGATGGGGCAGATATATCGGCAGGGGCAGGCCCTGGGGGACCGGAAAGGGCCCCAGCCACGAGGGGGCCAGCTAATGAGGAAGGGAGAAGGGTAGGGATAAGCCCAGGGGAAACAGAATAGGCCCCAGCCGCTAAGGGATGCAGGTAGAGGAATAGCAGAAGAAGTGGCAGGTGCAGACCCAGGGGAGACAGGGTGGGAGGGAGAGCGGGGGGGGGGGGGGGGCTGCTGTGAGGATTAGGCGATCCAGGCTCCTTGCCACGGCCCCCTGAACCCCCCACCCCCCTGGAGACAGCCCTGCCGACCTGCGGCCTACTCACCCGTCCAGAAGAGGGGGTCACCTGCCCCTGGACCGCCGGAGATCCTGTCCGCGCAGAGCGGGTAGCTGGTGCACTTTGCACCGCCTGCGAGCTTCTGTCCTGTGGTCTCGCGGTCGCCCGCCTCATAGCCCGCGAGACCGGAGGAGGTGAGAGGTTTGAGGCAGCGTGGACCGCATTAGCCTGCTGTGCGGCCACCTGCCGGCCTCCCCGAGATCCACTCGGGGAGGAGGTGCTGGGAGCGCGGGAAGCAGCCGCGGCTGCAGGGGACCTGGCGCGCGGACCGGCAACAGGGCTCCTGCTCCTGCCCCTCACCCGACCCTCCCGTGAGGGGCTATACCGGGTAGGGGGGCGTGCACGACGCCGCTGGGCACCGTGGCTGCTGGAAGAGGGAGCAGCCACAACAGCAGCACCCTGCAGCCGTGCCAGCTGGGACTGCAGGTGCCGGCCACCATCCTAAAGGGCCTCAGCCCGGAGGGCAGCTAAGATGGAATCAATATCCATAAGCCCTGGCTGTGAGACAAGCAGTGGCAACAGGCAGCAAGGAAAGGAAGATGTTACCAGCCGTTATTTCTAAGATGGCTGAGGTAAGGGGACAAAATTACGCTCCCAGAGGCTGCCAGTGATATATTTTTAATTTTTTATTTAAGTTTAGTTTACTTGGTTTACTTTTTATTTTTTCACATCGAAAATGCAGACATAAGATTCCAGCAAATATGCTTTATTATGAAGGTTAATCAAAATATGCTATCACTTACTAACTTAGCCTACTAAAGCATTAACTGGTACCATCAGATTGTATAAGCATTAACATTACTTTATTAAACCGGACACATAGGGCCTTTATAACTAATACTTAGGCGTATTTAGGCTTAGCTCAAGAATGATGGTAATTGCTACCTGCCCTTAATATTATTGCAGAAACCGGAAAAGCGTCGCTGCACACATATAATTTGTTTTCTTATTATAACCACCATCTTAGACACATGCATATGCCTCATCTGTGAGAATACCATGTAGAATGTTAGTTATGTATTACGATTATCTTGTCCCACTGTACTTAGCTGTAAGCACCTATCATTGACCATTCCTTACTGTCTGTGGACATGTCTGAATTGCGCCTTGTGAGACTACATACACCATGTTCTGAATAACGTATTGTAACATTCCTGTTATTGAAAAAAAAAAAAAATTAAAAATAAATGACTGCTCTTTATATGACCCCACCCTACCTCTAACCTAAGTGACCCCCCCCCCCACTTGTGACACCTACACTCACCACACCCACACATGCCTCCTATCCGGCTAGCTTTCAGCCCGCCTCCTCTGGGCCTTGTATGATTGTTTTCATAAGTGAGATTACTCACTTGTGTGTGCATGTGCTAATGGAACCTAAAATCATGAAATGAAACCTACAATCGTTCTGACAGATTTCAAAATCACAAGCCTGGTAATAGTTACACACACTTATTTCCAGGACCTGCTCAGCAAGAATGCCAATTGTATCTTAGTTAATGCATATTGGAAAGAAATGCATAATTGAGGACCTTTATGTATAGATTATAAAAAGATACAGAATATAACTGTGTGAGAAAGCTCCAATACTCTGGCTGAGTACTTCCGTCAAAGTTTCCTCTCACTGCAAAAGAAAGCACAAGAAAGTGACTATGGTCCTTTCCCTAAAAACAGCAGACCACACTTGGAGAAGGGGTAAAACATCAATATTTTTTTTTAATACAGGCACATATCTATAGGGACAATCACAATGGAGGGTAATCAAAGGTGACAACAGACTTCAATGGTGCTAGGGTGATAACTCAATTATCTGGAAATTATTTTATTAACTTCCAGTCAACAGGACGCCTTAGAACAGTAACCCCCAAACATAACTTTCTACAGAAGTATATCAACAACGTATACATCCTTGAACAAAACTAATGCCCACAAGCAAATTCTCCTAAAAGCCCCCAGATCCGGTGCATAGTTCCAGTCCCAGAAAATTAGTCGTCCTGACTCCGAAGTAGACGGCTCCCCTGGTTCATGGTATGCTTTGATTTTTCTTTATAGTCCCCATCTCCCCTCCAATAAGTGCTCTCCTGGGGATCTGGGTAAATTAGCGGCAATCCTGCTGAAGAAGTTGCGGCTACCCCAGTCCAATAGAACAGAGCTTAATGTAAAATAGAGTGATCTGCTGCATTGTGGATGGAGGGAACGGGCAAAGAGCCAGAGAGAATGATTGTGCTCTTATTAGGGGGAGCTAGACTTTTAGTCCTGCACAAGTTGAAGCGTGATTTGAGCTGGCTCCATCACAATCTGAAATAAAACTTAAAACGTTTTGTTTAGAATAGCAAGTTCTGACAGGCAGGAGATATTATAAACTCACTGCACTAAAGACGAAGAGTGTGGTGGGAATATATAAAAATACTTTCAGTCGATTCACTATGGCAATTTCTGGGCAAATGATAGATCCCACAGGGAACAGTTACATTAAATAATTTGATGAACTTTAACTACTTAAGCGTTCCACTGGATAGCAGGAGCGTGCAGAGTCATTGAAGTACTTCCTCTTCTGGGCTGTGCTCACTGCCAGTGTTGTAAAGCCTGGGGATTTATTTATTTTTAACCTATTTTATATACAGAGAATGAAAAAATGGGCTTATTTCCAATCTGGAGCAGGGCCGGACTGGGAGAAAAATTCAGCCCGGGCATTTTTTTAGCACAGCGGCCCACTAAGGGGGCGGGGCAGAGAGGAAGTGTTTCGTCATCACCAATGACAAACACGCCCTCTCTCAAAGTGAGCGTTGGGTCAATGCTCTTACAGGGCAGAGCGCTGCTAAAGAGCTCTAGCATGAGAAAAAATGCCCTGTATTTGTTCTGCACAGTGCAAGCAAATTTAATAACATGCTTGCACTGTGTTTCCTTTCAACTTGTCTATGGATACCAGGAGACAAAAGGGCCAGGAAAGAGTATTGTGCGTGTGTTTGGACCCTGCTTGTGGTATTGCGTGTGTGTAGAGTGAGCTGATTGCGGTGTGGTATTGTGTAATAAGGTTGGTTTTAGTCGTGTTGTGTTTGTGGTGTAATGTAATGCATATGTGGCTAGGGGCTGTAGAGAATGTGTGTGTATAGGGGATGTAGTAAGTGTGTGCATACAGGCTATAGTGTGTGTGTGTGTGTGTGTGTGTGTATATAGGTGATGTAGTGTTTGTAGGGGTTGCAGAGAGTGTGTGTTTAGGGGTGTAGCATGTGTTTGTTTACAATTAATCTAGTGTATGTATAAGGGATCCAGAGTGTGTATGTTAGGAATGTAGTGTGTGTGTGTATACAGGAGTCATACACACACACACTACATTCCTAACATACACGCCAGGATAAAACTTACCAGGAAAGGTTAAAGGATCTTAACATGTATAGCTTGGAGGAAAGACGAGACAGGGGGGATATGATAGAAACATTTAAATACATAAAGGGAATCAACACAGTAAAGGAGGAGACTATATTTAAAAGAAGAAAAACTACCACAACAAGAGGACATAGTCTTAAATTAGAGGGACAAAGGTTTAAAAATAATATCAGGAAGTATTACTTTACTGAGAGGGTAGTGAATGCATGGAATAGCCTTCCAGCTGAAGTGGTAGAGGTTAACACAGTAAAGGAGTTTAAGCATGCGTGGGATAGGCATAAGGCTATCCTAACTATAAGATAAGGCCAGGGACTAATGAAAGTATTTAGAAAACTGGGCAGACTAGATGGGCCGAATGGTTCTTATCTGCCGTCACATTCTATGTATGTTTCTATGTTTCTATGAGTCTAGTGTGTGTATATAATGGAATCAGAGTGTATATAGGGATCTAGTGTGTGTATATGATCCAGATTTGGGTAAGGGATCTAGTGTGTGTCTGGAATGTAATGTGTTTAGGGGTGCAGTATGTGTGTGAGGGGTGCTGTAGTGTGTGTGTGTATATATATATACATAAAAAAAAAAACAATTTCTGGCACTCATCCCAAACCAAAATAATTTCAATAGCAACTACCAGGTGCTTCTCTGAGCAGTAATATAAACAGGACAAATTGAGAGCACTCAATGTATTTGGTAAATCAAAAAAAAAATATATTAAATAACACGCATATAAATCAATGTTTCGACCGTCTAGCGGTCTTTATCTTTGATAAAGACCGCTAGACGGTCGAAACGTTGATTTATATGCGTGTTATTTAATATATATTTTTTTTGATTTACCAAATCCATTGAGTGCTCTCAATTTGTTCTGTATGTATATATATATATATTATATATATATATATATATATATATATATATATATATATATATATATATAAAAAATATGTTTGGAAGTATTGTATGTGTTGGGGTTCTGTGTGTGTGTGAGGGGTGCAAGGGGTGTAGTGTGTATGTGAAGAGTGCAGTATGTGTGTGTGATGGATGCTGTGTTTGAGTGGTGCTGTGTGTGATGTGTGTGAGGGTGCTGTGTGTGATGTGTGTGAGTGCTGTGTGTGTGAGTGCTGTGTGTGAGAGTGCTGTGTGTGAGAGTGCTGTGTGTGAGAGTGCTGTGAGTGATGTGTGTGAGTGCTGTGTGTGAGAGTGCTGTGTGTGAGAGTGCTGTGTGTGAGAGTGCTGTGTGTGAGAGTGCTGTGTGTGCTGTGTGTGAGAGTGCTGTGTGTGCTGTGTGTGAGAGTGCTGTGTGTGATGTGTGTGAGAGTGCTGTGTGTGCTGTGTGTGAGAGTGCTGTGTGTGATGTGTGTGAGTGCTGTGTGTGCTGTGTGTGCATGTTAAAAGGGATTTTGTGTTGGAGTAGTAAAAAAAAAAAAAAAACTAATAATAAGGCATTATGTCCCCTCCTCCCTTCTTACCTTTACCCTGGGAGGGGGGGACCGGCATGGTGGAACCATGGAGAGGTGGGGGTGGGGGACCGGCACTCTGCCATCCATCCCTGGTGGTCCAGTGGGTGAGTGAACTCTAGCCTGCGGGCTAGAGTTCACTCTCGCGAGATCCGGTCGTTGCCATGGCAACGCGCCGGATCTCGCGAGAGGAACCCGGCGGAGCTGCAAGATAGAGCTCCGCCGGGTCCTCTCCCTCCCTCCCCAGCCGCAGCTCTATTAAAGTGGGCCGGTGAGGGAGATCTTTGATCTCCTCACCGGCCCTTCATGGTACACAGCGGGCCGGCGCTCGGATAGTGCCGGCCCTGCATAGACCGGCAGGGGAGATCCTGGGACCTTCCCCTGCCGGCCTCGGCCCATGGCCACCGCGGCCCACCGGGCATTTGCCCGGTGTGCCCGATGGCCAGTCCGGGCCTGATCTGGAGTATCCATTTAAAAGTAAATTTAGAAAAAATTAAAACAAAATGCAAGTATACAGATTGTGTACGATGGGTCTTTATTTAATAGAAGCATTTTGGTGCTAGGAGTGGAATATTGTAATTTTAAATGGTTCAGCTTTTTAGTAATCTATTTTGCATTAATTATTTTAAGGGTAACTATCATCATCTGGGGACTTTGCATAGTTTGCAAAGACCCCCAATGGTGACTGTGATGGTAGTCACCGTCACTGGGAGAAGAAGGACACTTTACAAAGGTTCCTAAATGGCTCCTATGTCGTAGTCACTCTGTGCCCATTATAGGTGCAGGGTGTTTATAATGTGTTTGTTAATTGTTTTGTGTGCTCTCCTGTCCTGCTGATGCTTGTTACCAGCTAAGTGGATTTGGCTATGGAGCACGTATAGCACCCTCTGTTGGTAGCAACAGCAATATCCACTACCTGAATATCAAGGCTTGGTAATTTGCATATTCAGGTAGATTTGCATATTGCTAATTCTGCCGGCAGGAGACATATTTTGTGTTAAATATGGTCTTCTTTACCCCTTTTTAAATATGTTCTCATGTTTATTATAATTCCCTGTATATTTTCTGACATGTTTTGGTTATTTGTATTTTATTACGTTTGTCACAGCAAGCTGTATATAATAGTCATATGGGCTAGGCCCAAGTCAAAAATAAAGCTGTGCATGTTGTTCCATTTAGAACTATGTGTCCTGTGTGGATTTTTTTTAAAAATAAAACAAGATTTAATAAATAAAAAAAGATGCAACAAAGGTACAAACATAAATAGAAAATAATGATGCATAACAATTGCACTGGTGGTTTGGTCAACAGAAATTGTTGATTACAACAAGCTAGACTAGGTGGTCTGGTTACTGGTGCGTAGGTATGGAGAAGAGGGATGTAAAAACTATCTAGCCGATTCCCATCAGAGGCAGTGTACAGTCCCGGTCAATAGTAGAGGGCAAAAAAGGACCGGCACGTATATAGTGGATTGTCCGGTCAGACAAAAGTAGCAGGAGTGGTGTGCTCGCTGCTGCGACAACTGCTGGAGCTCCAAGGATCCGTCTGCCCTCGGTGATCTCGGGTGGTTGTAATGGCGTGGTTCAGCTTGTGGCTTCGCCTGGGGCAACGATTTGCACAACTTCCTGGACCTTTTACTGGTAGGCCTCCTGGCATGCTTAGAGTAAGCCTCCGTCTCAGGTGGTGTAGTAGGGGTAGGCTTTTGCTGTTGTGGTGTGAGAGTTAGCCACCAGCGACAGATCTCAGCCCATAATTCGGCAAATATCCGGTCCAGCCCGGACAGTACTTGTAAATGTTGGTCACCACCATCGAGGAGGCAGGGAAGTCCACCATCTTATTGGGAGGGCCTGTCTTGTTGCTGAAGTGGGCAAGCTTGCCTCCAAGCTCGACAGCACCAGAGAAGTAGGTGTTACACTACTAGGGGTGATTTGGATTGGAACTCAACTGCAGCTTGTAATCTCCCTAATTACAATAGTGAAGAAATGGAGAATCCTTAAGTATCAATACTGTAGCTTTAAGAAAAGAGAGAATCACTGGTAACTTGATTCAACCGAAGTTTTAATAAGTGTTAAACTTAAATGAATTGCATTTAGGCAATAATCCAATAAGAAGAAGTGCAAGTAATCAACAACACAAAGTTCATTATTAAGTATTTCTTCAGAGATGCATTAAGTAACATTAGTTCATGAGAATAATCTTCAATAGGAACAATAATCAAGTAGCTAAGAATATTTGCAGAGCAAGAACAGTTCATAGTGAATAAGCATGATGGGAGTTGTCCTTCGTGAGATTAGTAACTTGAAGCACTGAATGTAATTGCAAAGCAAGAAACAGTTCATAGTGAATAAGCATGATGGGAGGTGTCCTTCATGAGATTAGTAACTTGTAGCAATGAAGATTTGAGTAAGCAAGCATTAGTTCATTAATAAATGATATTGCAGACAAATAGCTGAAAGATATACTTAAGGTTAATCTGGGTAGTCCTCCAATAGTTCAGAGATATGGTCCACTTGTAAAGTAGCAAAGTATCCATTCTCCAGTAATCCTTTATGGCATGCAGCAATCCTTGCATTTGCTCAAAGGCTGGAACGGCTTGTCTGATTTTGTGGAGAGGTAAGTCTGGTGGAAGTAGCTCCCAGTAGCTGAGCCTGTGGAGCCTGCGGTCTCGCAGAGGCAGCTCACACGTTAGCTCACACAATCAATCACCAAGCACCCTCTCTCTGGCCCAGTCTCCCTAAATACCGTCAGAGCTGTGTCAGAGGGGGGCGGGGTCCGGCTCCTCACCGCTGAGTGCCGAACCCGGAAGTGTTACTCCATGACAGTAGGTGCTGGGATGACCCTCACTGGGGGGGAGGGGGCTATAGGTATGCTCCAAAGGTTACTGCAACAAGCAGAGAGTCCAAGGGCAGAGGGATCGGCTACAACTCTGTCTGTGCCTGGAACCGCGGAAAGAAAGCAAAACCGCCTTGAGCGAGAAAAGTTAGAGCTCCCACGGTTGATGTGAGTGCTGTAAATGCTGGATGGTTGATTTTGGTCGCTAAAAGTATGAAAATTGGTTTTCCCGGGGCTCTATTGAGATGCATCCGGTTAGCTCGGCAGTTAGGCTCCGCCCCCCTCCTGTGTGGATTTTAAGGGATCTTCGGACCTGTTGACTGATTGCACGATCCCTCTAGCCCTGGGATAAATCAAGAGAACTAGGCCTGAGATCTGGAAGTGCCTTTGTAAAGGCAATAGGCTGTAAGGAAAACTGCAGAGGAATAGGCAGAGGGGCGATACCTGCCTGGAAAAAGGGCTGCAGCGGAATTGGAATGGGCAGAGGGGATGATAACTTCCTGGAAGGAGAGCTACAACCTGGTTAGGTGGAAAAGCTCCAGAAGGACCCCAGTTAAGCTGTGGCGACAGGGGCAGAAGCGTTTCAAGTTCCTGGTTTCCAGTTAGGAAAAGAGCTTGGTTTAGGTACCGAGCCCGAGTACAGGGAGCACCGTCACAGGTTACATGGGTTACAATCCCCAAAAAAAAAAAGATCAAGCACCTGGTTCATGGCTAAGGGCATATGTAGAAATTCAGGGTGAAATCTAAAGCACAATGCCTGTTTCTGCTCATGTGCACGTTAAGCTGAGAACTCTGGGATCGTTGCGGAAACATGATTTCTCGAGTTTCTGTGCCCAATGGCTTTACTTTTTTTTTTTTTTATTATAATAGTGGAGCTCCCATGTAAATACTAGCAGCTTGATACTTTGCCAGTAGATGAGAGAGGGCTTCAGGCATTGGTTGTACATCCCAACTACAGTACATTGCTAGGTTGTGTAGTTGCATTGAAGGTAGGCAGAAGAACTACCTTGAGGATGTTTCTCCTGCTCACAAGGTATATCAAACTATGTCTGCATTCACTGCAATCCCATAGAAAGTCGCATCACTGGCAATACATCTCTCCCCTCCCCCCTGGGACCTTTCACCTGTCCCTATCTCATACCTGTCTCATACATGTTGAGAGATAAAAACTGCTAATGTAGATCAAAACAGGAGGCTGTGGTTACACTTTGCGTATGTCTGTGAAACTAATAAAAAAGAGAAGACAGGTGCTTCAGCATTTCCCACCACTTAAAAAAATACCACAAACACAACCAACAAGGAGACATGACCTTATTAGGGTTTCTTCTAACATGTTTTTCTACATATTTCGTTTTTTTTATGTTCTGACATTTCTATGAAGTGTGGTCGAGTAACATTTCTATAGTTGGTAATATATGCATTATTAACTACTTTACTTCCAAGTAGTGCTTTCTTTCTTTCTTTTAACCACTTTTGTCACATACATCAGGAATGAAATAATAACACAAGTAAATAAATAATTATACCCTACCTATTGGTTCTGGAGGGAAGGGGGTTAACATTACAAAATACAGATATGAATAAGAGGGTATAGAAGGCTGCTTTTTAAGATGAGAGGGCTCTGGTCTTTGGATATGGAATATAAAGAGTAGTGGTTGAGAAATGAGGTCTAACATGGTAGGTTTTTGCTACAATCAAGTGAGGAGCACACAGAAGAGCAATGTGTACTAGATGAGTATTTCTGAATGACCTACTAGCACAAAATGGTTTTAAGGATAGAGTAGCAAGATGTAAATGGTCCGCATCTTCCCCTTAATATTATATCCATATTGTAGCAAAACATTCCCGCAAGCTCTTTAAAGATAATGCACTTTATGGGTACCACACCCTTCGAAGAACAGCACAATACTGTGATCGATTATGCAAGTCTTAGTAACAATTAAAGGATTGTGATGCCCCACGAACACTAATGCAAATGTTAGGATTTGTGACACAATATTGATGGAAACTATATGCAATAAAACATCTATATATTTTAAAGAATACCACAATATTTTATCGGGTGTTTTTATGGGCAAAAACATGTAGCCATGTTAATGTAAATATTTTTCGGTTGGTATTTTAATATTTTGTCAAATTTGTGAGTGCCCAATGACACAACTATGATTCCATTTGTACTCAAATTTTTTATGCAGTAATTAATATAATTGATCTTGTATGTACAGTTGTAATTTTGAGACTGTAGAAGTCATTATAAGTTGCATTTTCAGTTGAATTTGGGTAAACCATTTAAAGCATTCATTGTGTTAAGCTATTTCAATTGCTTTTCTTTGATTTGAAGTCTGTACATTTTTACAATAAACCTGGTTTTCAATGGGGATTTAAATTTTTTGAATACAACTGTGTATTCGTCATAAATAAGGGAGAGAAGGCGGCTGGGCAGAAAGTGTTATGGGCAAATGTAAATATTGTATTTCTCAAACTGTGTACTTTGTGTTTAAGAGATATTGAAAACTGACAAGGTGTTAGAAATGGAACATATTGCTTTTCATACATGTTTCTTTAAGCAATAACCTTTTACCTACTTTCAGTGCATAATATGTTTGCGCCATTTTGTCCCAGATGAAATACAATGACAATAATGCATAAACAAGCTTCAAGGCTATGCTACGATTTTTTCAGCACATAATATACTGCAGTAACCCTAAATAGATAACGATGTTCAGACTTTAAGATGACATCTTGTCCTAAGTCAGGGAATTTTCCATGACGTGAGCACCGTTACGTTTTAGTTATGGCCTTGTATTTTTGCCAAGTTAAGGGAGGTCCTAAAATGAATAAAGTAAAAGAAGTGTTACTTTTTCGTATATGAACTACGGTAACCCTAAAATGAAGACACCTAAGGTATAAATATGTGTACCTTTTAAATGTTAACACAGAGAGGAGAGATTTGGAGACAGACGCTGCTCTATAATATGTTGACATGTTCAAGAGGGTATGTTATTCTATATTAATTATATTGCAAGCATATAGTTTAATCTAATAAATTCTGCTATAAATTATTGTAATGGATTTTATATGTCTATATATATATTTTTATATAAAAAATATCTAGAAGAGAAAATTTTATTGCTTCCTAGACAATCCTTATTTTATATTGTATTCTCAATTATTTATATATTTTAAATAGATGATCTCTTGCTAACTATATCATATTACGGCTAAAGATGTCTGTATGGTTAGCCCTGCTAAGTTCCTCGGGTTTTGCCCTATGTTGAGCTAGTTTAGCATACCCAGGCTTATTGGAAAACACAGCATGTTTGGTCTCTAGTTTCTGTCTAATTCTGTCTCTCTCCCGTGGTCCTAGATTTTCCCCTAGATTTTCTTGTCAAAGGATCCCATTTCCTCTCCTAGGAATTCAGGAAGGGGAAGATTTTCTAAATCATCGGAAACAGGGGCGCAGATGACTGCCACCGCCTCCTTCCGTTCCATTTAGGGTTTAAGCCTGTTCACATGGAACATGTGTTGATCCCTTTTCATCAAAGCACTTAGTCACTACATAAGTGGTGTCACATTTATTTTTCTGGCGCCTTATAGGGGCCCTGCCAGGTAGCTTGCAGCTTGTCATGGTGAACCAGTTTAAGCACAGGACCTTCTGCCCTTCTTGAAAGCTTTGGTCCCTGGCTCCTCCATTATATCCTACACATTGGCGATGCTGAGCAGCCTTTGGACTCTTTGCCACGGTGGCCACAGACACACGTATTTCAGGTGTGAGATATTTGGCACTTCAGGTTGAGAGTTAATTTGTCTATTAACATACCTATTGATCTGGCATTGCCTTCTCTACCTGACTCCAATATACAGATTATTGTTTATAAGCAAACAGCTTACATTATAGGCATAACCAAGAGGGATGTGCATTCTGATTTATATACTATTTCAGGGCTGGTCCTACTACTAGCAGCACCTGTCCATATCAGATGCACTCACTCTATAGGTAGACATTTCTGTTTTTGTCCCTATTATCTTCAATATATAGAGGAGTGACTTCCTCCTCCATTATTTAGATAAA
This sequence comes from Pelobates fuscus, assembly GCF_036172605.1. Taxonomy (NCBI): domain Eukaryota; kingdom Metazoa; phylum Chordata; class Amphibia; order Anura; family Pelobatidae; genus Pelobates; species Pelobates fuscus. The sequence continues at coordinate 356,121,030 of NC_086319.1, forward strand.
TTTTGATAACCTATTGACACTAGGCATTTGCCATAACTTATTGCACTATACTATTTAGACTCCATCTACGACCTAGACCCCCAGAGGGCAGCACTGTTTTTCCTCGTCTTTCACTGTTTTTTGTTGTCTATACGTATTTCTATATTAAAGGTTTTTTATTTTTTTTGTGATACAGTATAAAACATGGTTATTGAGCCATATACTCCTCTGCATGGGCACACCTCTGGTTAATGTGTGTTAGAAGCTGAATTTATTCTCCCTTCCAGCAACCTTTGACATCTGGGGATCCTTTTTTGATTCAGCCTGGAGGTTCTCCTGCACAGCCCTGGTTATATCCTCCATGCGGTCTTATAGTTCCAGCACATTATATTATATGGGTCCCATTTTGGCTGACCTCCCCAATATTCCCTTATGACAGGGGTTCCCAACCCATGGTACGCGTACCCCCAAGGGTACAATTCAGTGCCCCAGGGGGTAAACTAAATTTGTTTGGTAATGGCAGCCACATGGGTTGGGCCAGCACTATCTGAGCACCGGCCCCGCTGTGTGTGCATTCATGGGTCGGTGGGGATATCACTGACAGGCGGCCTGCAGGAGAGGGAGAGAGTAGCCGGGAGGCGGAAGGTTCCTTCCGCGAGCTCAGCAATTCGGAGCGTTGCCGCGGTGCTCTGAGGATCTCACGGGAAGACTGAACTCTGCCTGCAGCCAGAGGAGCTGCAGGCAGGATAGAGCTGCTCACCTCCACTGGACCACCAGGGCAATGTCCCCCTCCCTGGGGTAAAGGTAAGCAGAGGGGAGAGAGGACATAAAGCTTATTTATGTATTATTATTATTAGTTTTTTTAAATAATAATTTTTAAAAATATGTTTTTTACTCCTAACCCCCCCATATGTAGGCCCACATAGTCACACACAACACCCCTCACACACACACAGACCCACACTACCATTCACCCACACACTGCACCCCTCACAAACACACAGAGCGTCCCTCACACACACACACAGCACCCTTCACAAACACATTGCACCCCTTACACAGAGCACCCCACACACACAGCACCAGGGCCGGTGCAAGGATTTATGCCGCCCTAGGCAAAAGAAAGATTTCTGTTTCCTGTACCTGGCCGGACTGACAGGAAATGCACACTGAGTGTGCACTTCCTGTCAGTCCGGCCGGGACCGCGGACCGGAGAGGAGCTCAGCCACGCTACAGGCAGTGCGGCAGCCGCCTGAGCGCTCTTTATAGAGCGCTCAGGCGGCTGTAGAATTTAAAGGGCCGGCGATGGGGGCGCAGGGCGTCCCCCCCTATATGGCGCCCTAGGCACCTATACACACACACACTACAGCCCCTATGCACACACATTACAGCACCTATATGCACACACTCTCTACAGCCCCTAGCCACACAGATTACACCACAAACACAACACAATCGAAAGTAACCTATTTACACCAAACACAACATTACAATCCGTTCTCTCTATATATACACAATTCCACAACAAGCTTTGAAACATATGCACAACACTCTTTCCTGGCCCATTTGTCCTCTGGTATCCTCTTATGGAGACACCAGAGACAAGTCACAAGCAAATGCAGTGCAAGCGTGTCATTAAACCCACTTGCGCTGCTCAGAACAAATACAGGGTCTTTTCTCATGCAAGAGCTCTTCACCAGTGCTCTGCGCATTGGCTGCCCTGGAGGAGCATTGAACTAATACAGTCACTCTGAGGGGAGCGTGCTGGTCATTGGTGATGACACAACAGCCACCCCTCTTCCTCTGGCCTCACCCCTTTCCCACTGGGCCAAATTTTTTCCCCAGTCAGGGCCTGGTGTATCGGGTGGCTCATATGTGATGAAACGTCATCACTGAGTACCATGCCCACATGTGCCCACCCACTTGTCCAGTCACATTGGCCCCACAAGGACTTGGACTGTGGACTCAGGGGGGTCCAACAGACTTGTTGCAAGTCTGTTGTGGGTCTGGCCACAAGTCTGTCTATTTCTACGGGGGGGAGATATGTGATGGATGGCCTGATTTGTTTGGCACCATTTTTGTGACTGTTTTCCATGTGTCTAGATGTTGCTGTGTTGTGTGCCTGTATTCTACATAGAGCAGTGTGTGTTTCTGTAAATCCAGCTATGGGTCAACAAAGGGTGGGGGGTGAAATGTATTCTGTGTGTTAATCAAGTTAAATGCTGCACTGTGAGTGACCACCTGCTGTGGGAGCCAGCAAGTCTATCAACTACAGCAAAGGGCTGTGTGGATGTAACCAGAGATTGCTCTGAAGGGGCAGGGGGTCCAACCAAGATAATCTTTTGTTGTCATGGTGTTTTGGCACAGGGGGAGGTGGTAATTAGTGTAAGGAATCACTTTGTTTCTGTTATTTCTCTGTGACCTGTTCTGTATTCCCATTGGTGAAAGTTTTGTGTAATTGTATGGAGACCCCCTGCTGGGGTTCTGTGGATAAATTGGCTGTACCATGTCCCATTAAAGAGTTCAGTTCAGTTGACTCCCAGGACTATGCTTCGTCTGTTTGTTTTAATAGTTCCAGAGTGGCTGAAGGAAGGAATTAGCGGAGGTAACCAGTCGGGTTACCCGTGGTTCGCTCTAGGTCATTGGTGATGACACAACAGCCACCCCTCCTCCTCTGGCCTCACCCCCTTCACACTGGGCCAAATTTTCCCCCCAGTCTGGCCCTGTTGTATCGGGTGGCCCATGTACCTGGTGTATAGGGTGGCCCATGCACTGATACACATGTGCCTTCAAGGGCCCGGTCGCACCCTGTGGTGCTATAATAGGGCGACCGGACCACTGTGCTGGTGCAGCCAGAGCTGGGAGGAAGTAACAGCTTGCAACTACTTCCTCCCAGCTCACACACTGAGCAAACTGCATGGGAGAGAGGGAGAGAAGGGGGCGGGGTGGACCAGACTGGGAGAGCAGCAGGCCCCCAACTCCCACCAGACCCAGCGAGCCAAAAGTTAGGAAACTGACATGTATGTGTTTTTGTGTATCTGTATGTGTGTGTAGCTTTTGTAGGTGTATGTATGTGTATGTATCTGTATGTCTGTGAGTCAGTGTATGTGTCTGTGTGTCAGTGTATATATCTGTATGTCTGTGTGTATGTGTCAGTGTGTCTGTATATATGTCACTGTATGTATCTGTGTGTCAGGGTATGCACATGTGTGTCAATATGTGTGTCAGGGCATGTATCATTAAGTGTGCCAGTGTATGTATCTATGTGTCTGTGTATCTGCATGTGTGTCAGGGTATGTATCTGTGTATCGGGTGTGTATCTGTGTGTCAAGGTGTATATCTGTATGTCAGGATATGTGTTTGTATGTGTGTCTGTCAGTACATGTATCTCTGTGCATCTGCATGTGTGTCAGAGTGTGTATCAGTTTGTCAGTGTGTGTATCTGTGTGTCAGGGTATGTATCTGTATGTGTGTCAGTGTATGTATATATGTGTCTGTGGATCTTCATGTGTGTCTGGGTGTGTATCTGTGTGTCGGTGTGTGTGAGTATGTCTGTATGTGTGTCAGTGTCTGTATCTGTATGTGTTTATCTGCATGTGTCATTGCATGTATCTGTATGTCTGTGTGTCATTGTGTGTGTCTGTATCTGCATGTGTGTCAGGGTATATATCTGTGTGTCAGGGTATGTATCTGTGTGTCAGGGTATGTATCTGTGTGTCAGGGTATGTATCTATGTGTCTGTATTCGCATGTGTGTCAGTGTGTGTATCTGTGTGTCAGGGTATGTATATGTCTGTGTATCAATGTCTGTATCAGTATATCTCTATCTGCATGTGTCAGTGTTGGTATCTGTAGACATCTGGGTATGTGTATCAATGTATGTATCTGTGTGTCATTGTGTGTGTCTGTATCTGTGTGTATGTGCATGTGTGTCAGGGCATGTATCTGTGTGTCAAGGTATGTATCTGTGTGTCAGGGTATGTATCTGTGTGTCAGGGTATGTGTCTGTGTGTCAGGGTAAGTGTCTGTATGTGTGTCAGTGTATATATCTATGTGTCTGTGTATCTGTAAGTGAAGTGTGTCAAGGTGTGTATCTATATGTGTGTCAGTGTATGTATCTATGTGTCTGTGTATCTGCAAGTGTGTCATGGTGCATATCTGTGTGTCAGTGTATGTATCTGCATGTGTGTCAGTGTATGTATCTGTGTTTCACTGTGTCTGCATATGTTTCAGTGTATGTATCTTTGTGTCATGTTATGTATCTGTGTACCTGTGGGTGTGTCTGTGTATCTCAGGGCTGGCCTTAGGGGTGTGCGAGCAGTGCGGCCGCACAGGGCGCCATGGAGCAGGGGGCACCATGCGGCCGACACAGCTCACACATGGCCGGCCGGGATAAAAAAAGAACATTGCGGTGGGGCTTACCGTGCGGCGGGGCAGAGCTAAAAGTGCAATGTAACTGATGCATGGGAAGCAGGAAGGAGTCCCTGCTTCCCCCAACAACCAGAATCCAGGAGCTGCACTGCCTGTCTGCCTCCACAAGGTAACTATGTGTGATTGTCTGTCTGTGTGTGACTGTGTGTTTGACTGTCTGCCTGTGTGTGTGACTGTGTGCCCTTTTGTGTGTGTGTGTGTGTGTTGTGACTGTCTGTGTGTTTGTTTGACTGTCTGCCTCTGTGTGTGTGACTGTCTGCCTGTGTGAGTGCGTGTGTGTGCCTGCCTGTGTGTGTGTGTGTGTGTGTGTGACTGCCTGTGTGTGTGTGACTGCCTATGTGTGACTGTCTGGGCAGACTAGATGTGCCGAATGGTTCTTATCTGCCGTCACATTCTATGTTTCTATGTCTGCCTGCGTGTGTGGCTGTCTGCGTGTGTGTTTGTGTGTGGCTGTCTGCGTGTGTGTTTGTGTGATTGTCTGTCTGTGTGTGACTGTGTGTTTGACTGTCTGCCTGTGTGTGTGACTGTGTGCCTTTTTGTGTGTGTGTGTGTGTGTGTGTGTGTTGTGACTGTCTGTGTGTTTGTTTGACTGTCTGCCTGTGTGTGTGACTGTCGGTGTGTTTGACTGTGTCTGTGTGTATGACTGTGTCTGTGTGTATGACTGTCTGCCTGTGTGTGAGACTATCTGCCTCTGTGTGTGTGACTGTCTGCCTGTGTGAGTGCGTGTGTGTGCCTGCCTTTGTGTTTGTGTGTGAGACTGCCTGTGTGTGTGTGTGTGTGTGACTGCCTATGTGTGACTGTCTGGGCAGACTAGATGGGCCGAATGGTTCTTATCTGCCGTCACATTCTATGTTTCTATGTCTGCCTGTGTGTGTGGCTGTCTGCGTGTGTGTTTGTGTGTGTCTGTCTGCCTGTGTGTTTGTGTGTGGCTGTCTGTGTGTGTCTGTCTGCCTCTGTGTTTGTGTGTGGCTGTCTGCGTGTGTGTTTGTGTGTGGCTGTCTGTGTGTTTGACTGTCTGCGTGTGTGTGTGTGTGTGTGACTGTCTGCCCTTTTGTGTGTGTGTGTGACTGTCTGTGTGTTTGTTTGACTGTCTGCCTGTGTGTGTGACTGTCTGTGTGTTTAACTGTCTGCCTGTGTGTATGACTGTGTGTGTGTACGACTGTCTGCCTGTGTGTGAGACTATCTGCCTGTGTGTGTGTGTGTGTGTGTGTGTGTGTGTGTGTGACTGCCTATGTGTGACTATCTAGGCAGACTAGATGGGCCATCACATTCTATGTTTCTATGTCTGTGTGTGTGTGTGGCTGTCTGCGTGTGGCTGTCTGCGTGTGTGTGTGTGTGTGACAGGGTGTGTGGGAAGGGGGGGCGCTGTAAAGATTTTTCGCACAGGGCGCCCAAAGGTTTAAGGCCAGCCCTGGTGTATCTGCATGAGTGTCAGTGTTTTATTCTGTCTGTATATGTATGTATCTAGTGTTTGTGTCTGTGTATCTGTATGTATGTTTTGTGTGTTTGTGTATGTATGTCAGTGTTTTTATCTGTATGTTTGTGTATCATTGTATCTGTGTGTCTGTACATCTTTACCTCTATGTATGTATGTCAGTGTGTGTATCTGCATATGTCAGTGTTTGCATCTGTGTGTGTATCTACAGGTGTGTGTTTGTATCTGTATCTATATGTGTGTCAGTGTTTGTTTATGTGTGACAGTTTATGTGTCTGGGGCAGAGGAGTAGCAGGGAGAGCCTTGGGAAGAGAAAAAGGAGATGGGACAGAGAAAAATATATACATTTGAAATAGAAGCAAATATATTAATTACAAACATTTTGTTAATGAGAGGGGTACAATTTATGGAAATGGGCTGCCAAGGGGTACTCAAGTGAAAAAAGGTTGGTAACCACTGCCTTATCAGATCCAGAGGCTCCCTCAGCAGCCGCCCGTATAGTAATTCAAAGGTAGAGTTTAGTGGAGCTGCAATACCTGGCATAGGTATTTCTGCCGAATCCTCTCGAAGCTATAATAAGCGCTCTTAGTTAATAACTCTATTTCCCCCCAATAGGTTGCACCAGACATAACTTTCTCAAGATTTTCACAACCAACAAATGGCACTGTGCAGAGTTGCAAGATCGTTAACAACCAACAGGTGGTACTGCACAGGCTCCACAGCCAAATTCAATTAGTAGAGCATGACAGGAGAGCACACAAAACATTTAACAAATAGCAATATTACACACCCTGCACCCGGAGTCATCTGGAGGCCTACATGAAGTGGCCGTCTTATGCTTCCAGTGATGGTGACTACCATCACCCATAATTCACAGATAAGTTGTGGGCACTGTAACACTCAAAGAAGTGGTCTGGGTGCAGTGGCCCAGTAGTTTTTACCCCCCAAGCGCTATTTATTTTACATACAAAAAATTATTGTGTTTACTAAATAGTTCCAGCGTTGACTATGATTGACTTTCTCTGCATACCTTCCAAGTTAGGCACTGTAATTGCGGCATGTCATTAAAGTGGTTATAGTATTTGGATACCATGGCTCCATACTTCTATTCAACATTAAACAGTTTGTAATGTTTTTACTGCAGCCAATTTCATCTGCGCTGCTGTGATTGGCTCTGTATCAGCTGACCACTTTCATTGCGCCCATTGCTAGTATGACTTGGTATGGTTAGAAGGAAGTGTGTAATCTTTGCCTTAGCCATAACGCAACTAGGGGTCTGGCTGAGGGTGGATCAGTGACTCTTATTCAATGTTACATTATGCAGAAATGGTTTACCTCTGAATTGAGGGACAGTGCTAGGAGACTCAAGGCACCATAACCAATCCAGTAAAATGATTATAGTACCTACAGTGTATATTTAAGGATTTTTTTTTCTAGACCTCCCTCCAGTGGGTGAGTTACTTTATTGAGATGTCAAGATGTTCTGCATGACTTAATGATATGTTTCTTTTTTACTATACCAACAGGAAGGATTTTCGGTTTTCTGGGTGCTTGCAATTATGTTTAACAATTTTTAAATGAGTACATGCAAGCAGAAGACTCCAACTGGGGAATGAGGATACATTACTTGCTATGATATGGAATGCTGTGCTCCAAAGATATAATAATTGAACCAGGGAAGTTTACTATTACGAGTCTGATTGTGGATTGCTCTCATGTATTAGCTGACTACAAATGGCAACACTTATGAACGTTTTCCTGAGTAGTGATCTCTATCTTACACCTGGATAAACAGTCGATGAAGCCAGTTCGTAGGCTAGATGCAACCTGCCACTACTATGTAGCTGGGATTAAAGTCAAGCACATTAACTGCTTTTTTAAGGTTGTTTTTTTTTTATTATTATTATTAACTTAGAGTAGTTAACAGAGCAAGGAAACTTTTAATTTTTTTTTAATACAGAGTCAAAATGCTATTGAATTACAAATATGTCAAAACTTGGTAGTGAAATAAGGGAACCAAGCAAAGTAACAGCACATATTGGGGTAGTAAGGGGTATTTACAAATATGTACATTAATGGGAAAAGGCAAATGGAGAGGTGGGAGTAATAAGCTGGAGTCCAGAGAGGAAGAGAGGGGGGGGGAAAGGTTTGTAATGGTCTTATTTGTGTAAATTAGCCTGTGGCCAGAGTTTTGTATCTCTAGACTGTAAGCTTGTTTGAGCAGGGTCATCATCAACCAATTGTTCCTGTAACATTTAATAATTGTTTTATTTGTTGTTAAATTTCCCCCTTTTGTAATATTGTAGAGCACTGAGGAATTAGTTGGCACCATAAAAATATAAATAATAATAATGATAAAAATTTGTCTAGAACCTCAATTTTCTACAGAAGTACATTTTTCACCTAGCCTGTGAGGGTTATCCTGGCTAATAAAGCTTATGTTCCTCAGTTGGAACTTCTGTCAGAGTGTTTATTATTCATTCTTTCATACTCAAAATAAACCTAAGATGATGGCTGGGCCTGAATGGGGCCTTCAAAGGCACATAATGGTCCAAAACAGCTTTGACGAGGTTTCCTAAATGCATTCAATGTACTATGCTCCACATTTTGGAACAAACAAAGCTTCAACAAGACCCTTGGGTCAGTGCATCCACCTGACCAGAACAAGTAGGGAGTCCAGGCATGTATACTGTCTGTAAGGGCTCTACTACTCGACGTAAGCCAGAAACAGCCAAAAGCCAATAGTGTCACTGATGAGAAGAAGCCACAACCTCTAATATACCCCAGGTGATGGGCAACCTGGGGCTATACTTCCGTACACTGCCATCCCAAGATGACTATAGAAAGTTGAGAAGATATAAACACAGACCAACCACCATGGCCATATATTGGGACATATGGATTGTCTGTATTGCTTGGCATTGTGCACCTGCTCATTTCCTGGGACAGAGAGTTTTACCGGACTGCGACAACTCAGAGATCTGATCAGCAGTTCCAGAAGATTTGGGGTTTGCTCCCGTTCAGGCACACCGTGCCTCAGTGGCTCCTTGGCTGGCTTTTGTATGCTCCTGGGCTGGGAATAAAGACCGCTGAGCAGGGAGGCATGGGCTGAAGGAGGAAAATGATAGTGATATAGTCCTTTTAGGAGAAGGTGGTGGCTGGGAGACATGTACCAGTCCTAAGTGATCAGGTGGTTTGTCACAGCACCAATAACAGGCTTGTTATTGAGAAGCCTCTGATTTTAGAAATGCTAGCTTGTGTGCATGTGTGTGGCCATCCAATCTAGAAACCATTAAATGAAGGACACAGGTAAAATCAGGCTCCTTGTGAATACCTTTACAAGGTCAGCTTCCTCTTTTCAACTAGAGACTGTGGAGCACTTCAGGCCCAGTCACTGAAGCTTGACTGGGGTCTCTGAGGACCAGGCTGCAGCTCTATCCTTCCAGTCAGGTATTGTACCCTCTCCCAGGCAGGTATCAACAACTGCTGTCTCCAACTAGTACCTTTACAAAGGCACTTTAGGCTTTCAGGCCTAGCTCTTTCTTAATCCATCCTGGGGTTCAGGGACCAGTTTAATCAGCCAACATGTCCAAAAACTCTGTTACAGGGATCTCTGAATAAACCAGACAGAACACACAGCTCCCAATGGAACTAACACACATTACTTAATGTTCACTAAGGACTAGCCCCTATCTGCATCACATTTAACTTATAGCAACACACTCAATCCAATACAAAATTATATGGGAATTATACAGGCACTCATAACACAATGCAATATTTATAAAGGTGTGGGGAAGACGATGACTAGCAAGAAATATGTCCCCTGTGTACATAAGCCATAATATGCAAATCTAACTGAATTTGCAAATTATAGAATCTTGTTATTAAGGTAGTGCACATAACAGTTGCAACCAATAGCTTGCACTAGACATAACTGTCTCAAGATTTTCACAACCAACAAATGGCGCTGTGCAGAGTTGCAAGATCGTTAACAACCAACAGGTGGTACTGCACAGGCTCCACAGCCAAATTCAATTAGTAGAGCATGACAGGAGAGCACACAAAACATTTAACAAATAGCAATAATACACACCCTGCACCCGGAGTCATCTGGAGGCCTACATGAAGTGTCCGTCTTATGCTCCCAGTGATGGTGACTACCATCACCCATAATTCACAGATAAGTTGTGGGCAGTGTAACGCTCAAAGAAGTGGTCTGGGTGCAGTGGCTCAGTAGTTTTTACCCTGCAACAAAAAAACATTGCAGTTTTGTAGAATCTGTTATGTTCAAATTACTATACTTGTTCATAGAACTAGGATGCTGGTGAGAGAGGGTATAGGGAGTGGACCAGTGATGCAATTGTGTTGCTGGCTCTGCACCAAAAGGTCCCCGTTACTGGCAGGTCAGCCTGGCATGAAGGGTGCTAGTGCCCTAAACATAGCGCAAGCGAGTCTCATGATGCATTTGGCTATGCCTTTTGGGGACAGTTGCCTGGTGTCACCAGGAAAGGCAGGACAGGATAAAAAAATTGGGACTGTCCCACCAAAAATGGGACAGTTAGGAGCAGGGCCGCCATCAGGGGGTGACAACCATGCCATGCTCTGGCAGTCCTGGGCCCCACTTTCCCTCTCTGCACACATAGATAGCGAATATCGATATCTATGTGTGCAGTCGCGGGCCCCCGGCTCCCTGTTACCGCAGAGGGGGCCCAGGCAGCACACAGCCTCTTCTCTTCTCCTCTCTGCTAATAACTCTCGCGAGACCCGGTTGCCATGGCAACGCTCCGCGGGTCTCGCGAGAGTTATTGGAGGAGAGAAGAGAAGAGGCTGTGTGCTGCCTGGGCCCCCTCTGCGGTAACAGGGAGCCGGGGGCCCCCCCACCGGACCACCAGGGATGGAATCTCCCCCCTCCCTGGACAAAGGTAAGCAGGGAGGGGGGAGAAACAATTTAATAAAAAAAAAAAAAAAATGATGTTAAAATGCCCCTTCCTCCCCCTCCCCCAGATTGCACATTTACACACACACACACACTACAACACACACACACACACTACATACACACTGACACAACACACACACACACTACATACACTGACACAACACACACTACATACACTGACACAAAACACACACACTCTACAAACACTGACACAACACACACACACACTACATACACACTGACACAACACACACACACACTACATACACACTGACACAACACACACACTACATGCACTGACCCAACACACACACTATGTACACTAACACAACACACACACACTAACACACACACTGCATACACACACACACACTACATACACTGACACAACACACACACTGCATACACTGACACAACACACACACACTATATACACTAACACAACACACACACACACACACTACATACACTAACACAACACACACACACACACTACATACACTAACACAACACACACACTACATACACTGACACAACACACACACTGCATACACTGATGCAACACACACTGCATACACTAACACAACACACACTCTGCATACACTGACACAACACACACACTGCATACACTAACACAACACACACACTGCATACACTAACACAACACACACACACTGCATACACTAACACAACACACACACTGCATACACTAACACAACACACACTCTGCATACACTGACACAACACACACTCTGCATACACTGACACAACACACTCTGCATACACTAATACAACACACACTGCATACACTAACACACACACTGCATACACTAATACAAAACACACTGCATACACTAACACAAACACTGCATACACTAACACACACACTGCATACACTAACACACACACTGCATACACTAACACAACACACATACTGCATACACTAACACAACACCCACACTGCATACACTAATACAACACTCACACTGCATACACTAACACACACAGTGCATACACTAATACATTAATACAATACCGACACTGCATTCACTAATACAACATGCACTCTGCATACACTACACACTAACACACTCACCACATCCACTATACTGACACACACTCTGCATTCGCTACACATTAACACACTCTGCATTCACTACACTAACACACTCTGCATCCGCTACACACTAACACACTCTCTGCATTCACTACACATTAACACTCGGCATTCACTACACTAACACACACTCTGCATCCGCTACACACTAACACACTCTCTGCATTCACTACACATTAACACACTCTCTGCATTCACTACACTAACACACTCTCTGCATTCACTACACATTAACACACACTCTGCATTCACTACAAATTTACACACACACTACATTCATTACACTGACACACTCTGCATTCATTACATCCCAACACACACTCTGCATTTATTACACACTAACACACTCTCTGCATTTATTACACACTAACACACACTCTGCATTCACTAAACTAGGCACACACTCTGGATTCACTACTCTAACACACACTCTGCATTCACTACACTAACATACACTCTGCATCAACTGTACACACAGCATCCACTACACAAACATCCTGTATTCACAGTACACACACTACATCCACCACAAATTGAAACACTCTGCATTCACTATGCACAGACACTGTGTCTAATACACACACTACATCCACTACAGACACTGCATCCACTAAACACATTTCATCTAGTACATACAAACACTACATCCACTACACAAACACACACTACATCACTGTACACACACTACATCCACTACTCAAACACTCTCTGCATTCACTACACATTAACACTCTGCATTCACTACACTAACACACACTCTGCATCCGCTACACACTAACACATCCTCTGCATTCACTACACATTAACACACTGAATTCACTACACTAACACACACTCTGCATCCGCTACACACTAACACACTCTCTGCATTTACTACACATTAACACACACTCTGCATTCACTACACATTTACACACACTCTGCATTCACTGCACTAACACACACACTACATTCATTACACTGACAAACTCTGCATTCATTACACACTAACACACACTCTGCATTCATTACACACTAACACACACTCTGCATTCACTAAACTATGCACACTCTCTGGATTCACTATACTGACACACAATCTGCATTAACTGTACACACAGCATCCACTACACAAACATCCTGTATTCACAGTACACACACTACATCCACCACAAATTTAAACACTCTGCATTCACTATACACAGACACTGCTTCTAATACACACACTACATCCACTACAGACACTGCATCCACTAAACACATTTCATCTAGTACATACAAACACTACATCCACTACACAAACACACACTACATCACTGTACACACACTACATCCACTACTCAAACACACTCTGTGTTCACTATACACACTGCATCCGCTACACAAACACACACTCTGCATTCACTGCACAAACAGTATCTAATACACACAAACACTACATCCATTACACAGATTCTAATTCACTTCCACTATACACACCACATTCAGTCCCGCATCATTGCCAGTGGACTAGGTAGGGCGTGGGCGGGCCCGGGAGGGAGGGGGTGGGGGGGCCCCAGACCTTGTGCTTTGTCAGGGGCCCCAACATTTCTGATGGCAGCCCTGGTTAGGAGGCATACATTACAGGGTTAAACACACCTCTAGTGGATGTCTGGTAGATGCTTCCTATGCAGTGAGAAGTTAAATGTCATCAAATACTGCTTGAAATTAGCTTAAAGAGACACTATAGTCACCAAAACAACTTTCGCTTAATGAAGTGGTTTTAGTGTATAGATCATTTCCCTCCGCTCACTGCTTCCTTCACTGCCATTTAGGAGTCAAATCTTTTGTTTCTGTTTATGCAGCCCTAGCCACACCTCCACTGGCTGTGACTGACAGACTGCATGAAAAAATAGTTTCACTTTCAATCAGATGTACCTCACAAAAAAAAGGTTTTTATAAAGGTGTGGGGAAGACAATGACTAGCAAGAAATATGCCCTGTAAATTGAACTTTAATTACATACAGAAGACTCCTGCAGGGTCTAACAAGCTATTAGCAGAGCAGGAGATACGAAATTACAAATTTAAAAGAATTCGTAATAAAGGAAGTGTAAATATTAGATGACTTTACTGGAAGTGTTTAGGAAGACTGTGTAAGTCACATGCAGAAAGGTGTGACTAGGGCTGTATAAACAAAGTGATTTAATTACTAAATGGCAGATAATTGAGCAGTGAGACTGCAGGGGCATGATCTATACACAAAAATGGCTTCATTAAACTAAAGTATCTCTTTAACATGGAATGAAGGGACAATGTCAAGGGACTCCAGACACTTTAACCAATGTAATGAGCTGAAATGCTTATAGAACCTACAGTGTCCCTTTGGGGAAAAATAATAGAATTGGCATCGACAAGCCCAGCCGTACCAGGATTGTTCTACCCCACAAAACAGAAGTAGAGTCCTAAAATGACTGTCTGTCAAAGTTTCATCATCAAGGTAGAGTAGCAGTTTCTAAACCACTTCTTTTCTAAGAAAAAAAAAATAAAGTCTGGTAAAAAAACATACATTTCACAGTGGAAACTGAAAATAAACAGTCTTGTCTCCTGACAAATCAAAATGTCAATTTTTTGCTTCATGTGAGGAGATGCAAAAAGGTCAAAACAGATGATGTAATGTGTGGGGGTGTACACCAAAATAAGAAACTTTAAAAACAAACATCCTTCTTATCTTTTAGAATTTGAAACACATTATCCATACCTTGCATTAAAAAGAATAGATCGGTTTTAACCTGACACACCTTTTTAACTAGAGATAAAAGTAACTAAATCTCCAAGCTTGGTTAAAAAACCCAGGAGATGAACCATTATGTCACACTCGAGGTACATATTATCATTGGAGTTGTAGAAAGTTTTCTTCGCAGAAGAGAGAGAGAGAAAAAAAAAAGAGAATTTAGAAAGAACGTGAGAAAAGAGGAAAACCAAAGAGAGAAAAAATGTAAAAGAAAAGAGAGAGAAAACAGAAGAAGGAGATAAAGCAAAAAAAAGTAGTGACAGGAAAAAAAAAGAGATTAAAGCAAGGGAAAAAAAGAAAAACGAAGAGCAGCAAGGAAGGATGAAAAAAGAACAAGAGGATGAAAGAGAAAAAGTTTAAAATAATAGAAAAAGAACGAGTCTACATTATTTTAAACCATTCATATAACAAACTTTCCTTTTCTCCCTCTTTCGTCAGCGACAGAGTTTACTTAAAATCTAAGTGGTAATATGACCAGAGGATAAGTAAACAGAAGAACATGTGGTAATATTTAAAGGGTTTATTACATGATGCTGATGTTCAGTATCCTGTCGTGAAAAGTAGGAATCTGCTGTGAAATGCCACCTCTTTCTACAGATGCAGCCCGGTGGGGGAGACAAAAGCCTTCAAACACACACAGAGAGACCTGTTTATTTATTTTATTTTATATCTCTTCAAGTTCCTGTCCCCAAGACAGTGCGCTAGTTCACTAATCCATTTTATTGTAATAAATCCATTTTTTTTTTTCAGAAGAAGGCAATTATTCTTAAAGAAGATAGCTCAGCGGTTAGTGCTCCATCTGTGCTACCTCTACTAATTACCGAAACTTGTGGCTTGATTCCAGCCAAGGTCAACTTATCCTTTCATCCTTGGGAGGTCAATGAAATGAGTACCATTCAGTTGGTTAATAATAACATCAATACCCCAGGACATACTTGATAACTGAGAAAGATAAATGTATCCTTGCTGGTTAAACAAATTGATATGATTAATACGCCCTAGCACAAGGCTGTACAACTCTAACCATCCAGCTGTTAAATGCTAAGCTGCAACTCCTATAAAAGTACGTAAGTCTGTGTCCAGCTGGCTTTTGGGTCGGCCACTGGGGCACATTTTTTATTTGTTTTTATGTTTATTATATGGGGTCATTATTCAAGCTAAATCACATAGAAATCACATAGAAAGACAAAGTTGGTTATTCGCCAAATAGTGATTTCTACTGAATTGAGAACTGAACTGCAAATGTAGAGAAAAATAGATTAATTCGAATAATTCTCCAACTTAGTATAATTACAGCTGAGCTATTTTAGCCTAAATTTTGTTCATAAAATTCATTCTTTAGTTTACAATAATTCAGTGAGTTAACAAAAAAAAATAAAAAATGGATAAATAACTTAAAGAAACACTATAGGTTCAGGAACACTAACATGTATTTCTGACCCTATATTGTTAAAACCACCATCTAGCCCCCTGCCCACCCCCTTGCTTCCCTAAGTAAAGCAAAATATTAATTTTATTCAAGTCTGCAGTTGCTGCCTCTTCCCCTGATCTGCCTGCTTGACTGACATAATCAGAAGTGTTGTTCTTAAGCCAATTACGTTTTCGCACAGGATTGTCTGAGACTGTCAAGGAGGCAGTTCAGTGGAAGAGCCAGCACAAGTCAAGCACTGCCCTGGCCAATCAGCTTCTCCTTATAGAAATGCTTTGAATCAATGCATCTCTATGAGGAAAGTTCAGTGTCTCCATGCACAGCAGTGGCCAGTGGAGTTATCACCAGGCTGTAAGTTATTTTATTTTTCTGAAAAGACAGTGTTTACTGAAAAAAGCCTGAAGGGAATGATTATACTCACCAGAACAAACACAATAAGTTGTTCTGGTGACTATTGTGCCCCTGTAGCTGTAGTTGTTCTGGTGACTATAGTGTCCCTAAAAATTACATTAAAAATGTAATCTTCTAAAATTACAAAATGTATTAGTTCAGCTGAAGATAGTTTGGTGGGCACCAGTTAAGTAAAACCATTCTCAAACAGTTTGACCACTTAACCTAGGAGGGCACTGTTGTTTTCGAGAGAAACAGTAAAAGGTATCATGACGATGATATCATCAGTTTTGCAAATGACATGCCCTGATGGGGGTTCTCATTCCTGGCTGGCCTGCCATATGGTGTCAAAGCAACATAACCAATCTAGTAAATATCAAGTTTTAAAAATTTAAACAGACAAGCATTATATTTGACACTGTAACTTTCCTAAATACTATAATACTTGACTTTTGTGGTACTGTTGTACTCGGGAGACATCACTGAACAAACACATGAGTGTTTGATAGCAGAAAAATGTATAATGCTAATTATATCATTGGTAAAAGGTTAGGTTACTGTGAAAAATGCAAAATAAAAAATAAATGAACACTACATTTGGCCGGGGTTTGTGACTAATTGGGTATTAAAAATGCCTGGAAATACCCCATTTTGAATACCCTGTATTGTCTACTTTTGCAAATATCATACCATGATATGATTAATTTTCAACCCTGGACTTTCATAAGGCAACATAGGCCCAGCAAACCAATCTGGCAAAAAGGGAAAAAGCCCTATATTTGATCCTGTAAGTTTTCAAAACCCCATGAAACCTGTACATAAAAGCCCTATTTCTCCAGAACAAAATTGTATATAATAAGTGTGGGTGCCCGTAATATAAATTAGGTAAATTATGGTTGAAGAAACATATAGCCAAATTCCAGGTTTTGTTTTAATTTTGTTTTGATCAGAACTTGCTCAATTGCTTTCATCCTTAATGGATTAACTATGATAAGGTGCAGAGGTTACAGTGTTATAATCAAGTGGAAGCACTAGTAGTGCAGCTAGTGTGACTGCACCAGGGCCCCACCGATGCCCGTTTTTATCACGGGCACCTTGGGTCACTTCCCGGCCACACTGACACCACCATAAATTCTCACACAGAAATACAGGAAGTCAGGGCTACAGGGAAGCTTACAAGGGCCCGGGGGAGACATCTGAAGTGTGCACAGCCGGAGGTAGAGCTGGACTCTGAGAGAGGGTGTGTGTAGCTTATGTATTTTGTGTGCATATGGCTCAGTGTTTGTGGATGTGTCTGCATGTATATGTGCACATTTGTTCATGTGTGTGTGTCTGTCACTGCATCAGTGCATGTGTGTATGTATTTTCATATGTGTGTCACTATATCTGTTCATATGTGCCAATCTGTGTCTGTCAGTGTGTATCTCTTAGAGTGTATCTGTGTGTGATAATATGTGTGCATGTATCTTTTTGTATATGTGTGTTTCTGTATGTGTGTGGCAGTGTATGTCTATATGTGAACACACACTGCATGCAAATATAATCACACACAAATATGATTTTTTTCATATATACCTTCTTACTTATACATTCCACGTGCACTGCTGGGGGGGGGGGGGTGGGGGGGGGGACTGATCTAACCAATCACTGTCCTATCTCTAGGAATGCTGTAAAAATGCATAAGGCTTGCCTGATAGATTTACACATGTGCAGTTGGAAGATCTCTTCACCTTGCAACATCCCGACAGGGGGAGAAGAGAGGAAGACTCATCCTTGGGATCATGGAGAGCAGGCTCCAAGGTTGTATTTCTCTCTTCTGCTGCTACACAATGATTCACTGCTTCTGTAATTAATGGACTGGTCTAAACTGAGCTGTTGAGTAAGAGGAAGGAAGGCTGAAGAAACTCCCATACTGGAGACGATTGCCACTAATGCAATCTGACCAAGCTTATAGTACATTTATAAATATTTATTACAAACTGTTTGCTTGCTTGTTTAAAAACATATTTGTCAAGTGATGCATGTCCCTTTAATATAGAAACACACCTCTGCTATCAAATGCCAACACTGTACTTTAGATTAGTCTTGTGTGCAAACACCAACACTACACACAAACACACCCCTGCATTTAAATATGAACACTACAACAACACACCCCTGTACTCAAATGCCAACACTACGCATACATACTCCTTGCATTCACAAAGCTACACACAAACATTCACACATATACAACCCTGCATGGGGTAGCAAATGGCAGATCTGCAGCCGGCAAAGCATTGTCAATGTTGTACAACAGTTGAGATCTACCTTGTTGCCACTCCTGCTCTATAGGGAGTTAGAGGAGGGGGGGGAGAACAAACATTATTTTGCACCAGGATACTCTTTAAATTAGTTATGTCACTGCTTATAGTGTCACTTCAAATGCAACTCTACACTGCAAATTAAATTAATGTTGTGAGATGTAACATATTAGGAGTACATTATTGACATGCAATATTTCAATAACCCGTTAACAAGGGATATTTTACAGTGGAGATTTTGATAATGTTTTACCAACCTTCCTTTTTTTTCTATTATTATTTTGTATTTTGACATGATGTTGGCAACAATATTACCCATACATATCATGTTATGGAAACAATAGCCTGAATAAAAATCGAATCTAAAAGCTATATTGTATCTAGATGATTTAAAAGCAAATGTAAGTTCACCCATGTTTAAAAAATATTGGTATGTTCCCTGAATTTCCACGTGCCTAGTGATAGATTCATTTTCCAGAAATATGACAATAGGCATCACATTCTTAACCTAAATTTATGGCTTTGTCCTCCTGACAAGATAACCCAGAGAAAGCGTTCATGTGTCAATTAGTATACATTAAGCAAATACTTAAGACTATATATTAGATGAGATAGTTATATTAATGATACTATTTTACAAACTCATTAGAAGTAATTATCCTAGATATTCAAAATATAGTAATGTGTGGTAGGACACTATCTCATTTAAATAATTCCACGTAGATTGTAAGCTCGTTTGGACAGGGCCCTCTTCACTTACTGTTCCTGTATGTCAAACATGTTTTGTTACAATTACATTCTTGTCTTGTTTATTTAAGAGAACTGCGGAATATGTTCACGGTTTATAAATTGTAATTGTTAGTCTTGAACTAACCTTTAATAACTCATATCACATAACATGGTATATAACACTTACATTATTTACTTCAGACGAAATCTGAAGAACATCTGAAACTTGGGATGCAGCAAAGCCTTATTCAGTGTGGGCTCACGGTTTTCTCTTGTCTGAGATAAGAAACTTTCCCTGGCTTCCCATAAATGTTGTTGACTCAAACAAAAGAAAGTGGACATCTGTTCATTACTTAAAAGCTAGAGTATGTATTTGGGGGCGTCATAAATTGTTTAGATCTACTTCATTGCAGGCCTTAAAGAATAAACAAAACAGATGTCCAGCACTCCTTATTGTTAAAAAGATTATATCCCTTTATTGGTAAAACAGCAAAGTTTTAACTGTGTGTCTTTATCAAGCAATGTGAACTCCTCCCCAAACCGCACTTATTTATACCATCTTAATTAGGCACATGATCAATAAAGGGCCGTATAAAGCCCATGTAAAGTGACAGTTTCCATAGTGATAGTATCCATAGTTATGTGAAAACCAGCAATAACAAAGTGCGGTGTGCAAAACAAGATCACTGAGTACACTTCATCCAAGAAAATATTTATTCTATAATATAATATTTATCTTAATAGTAAATGTTTAAACACCAATAACGGAGAGGTAGATAATTTGGGAAATGCATTTCTATCTTTATCATATCATCATTTTAACCCCTTAAGGACACATGATGTGTGTGACACGTCATGATCCCATTTTATTCCAGAAGTTTGGTCCTTAAGGGGTTAATGTCCAGTTGGACATAATTTAAATAAAGTTAAGAAGGAAGAAAAAAAAAAGTTACAAAAATAAAATAAAAAAGGGCTTTTTTTCTGTTTTGCAGGACATTATTATTATTATTATTATATTTATATAGCGCCAATAAATTCCGCAGCGCTTTACAATGGGTGGACTAACAAACATGTAATTGTAACCAGACAAGTTGGACACACAGGAACAGAGGGGTTGAGGTCCCTGCTCAATGAGCTTACATGCTAGAGGGAGTGGGGGTAATGTGACACCAAAGGTAAGGGAAGTATTAGGGAAGTAGATTGGTAGAATAGTATTCAATGAAGACTTAGTGTGGGGTTTCTGAGCTATTAACAGTTTAATTAATACGCTTTTGTGAAAAAGTGAGTTTTTAATGAGTTTTTGAAGGAGTGGAGACTAGGTGAGCATCTAACGGAAAAGGGAAGGGCGTTCCACAGGAATGGTGCAGTCCTAGAGAAGTCTTGAAGGCGAGCATCAAGGGTGTGAGTACGAACAGAGGATAGACGCAGGTCTTCGTCAGAGCATAGGGGCCTAGATGGGACATATTTGTGTTTTAGGGAGGATAGATAGGTGGGAGCAGCATTATGTAGAGATTTAAATGCAAGAACCAGAATTTTATATTGAGCCCTATATCTTAAGGGAAGCCAATGCAGGGTCTGACAGAGGTGTGAGGCGTGGGAGGGGCGGGGCGGGCGGGCGGACAGGAAGATGAGCCTCACCGGCGCATTTATTATAGACTACAGTGGGGCAAGTTGGAAACATGTAAGACCACTGAGAAGCGGATTGCAGTAGTCAAGGCAAGAAATGACAGTGGCATGGACCAGCACCTTAGCCGCAACTGCCGTTAAGTAGGGGCGGATGCGCGCAATATTTTTAAGATGGAAGTGGCAGGATTTTGCGATCGACTGGACATGAGTGGTGAAGGAGAGGTCGGAGTCAAAGAGAACACCTAGGCAGTGAGCCTGCGTGGTGGAGCTCATGGTAGCACCATTAACTTGGAGGGAGACAGAAATGGGGGTAGCAGCACTTGAGGGAGGAAAGACCAGAAGTTCTGTTTTGGACAAGATGAGCTTAAGGAAGTGGGCAGCCATCCAGTTAGAAATAGCAGAGAGGCAGTCAGAGACACTAGTCAAGAGTGGCTGGGAGAGATCAGGTACAAATCTTTCAAGGACACAAAAGGCAGTATCAAGATAGGGCGGTAGTTGGACGGGGAGTTAGGGTCAAGGTTAGGCTTGTTTAGAATCGGGGTTACAGTTGCATGTTTGAAGGGTAATGGAAATATGCCAGAGGAGATGGAGAGATTGAGACATTTTGTGAGAGGCAAAGCAAGAGAAGGAGACAGAGTACGGATGAGATGTGAGGGAATAGGATCAAGGGAGCACATGGTGGGGCGGGAGGACTGGAACAGATCAGAAACCTCTTCCGCTGTAGCGGGTGTAAATGAACATAGAACAGCAGAGGGAGTGATGTAGGGGGAAATATTATAAGGGGAAGGAGAGAGATGAGAGATCTCTTCCCTGATTGTAGAGATCTTGTCAGAGAAGTAAGTTGCAAAGTTTGTGACAGTTAAGTCAGTAGGAGGAGGAGGAGCAACAGGGCAAAGAAGAGAGTTAAAAGTGTGATATAGTCGTTTCGGTTGGCGGGAGAGTGTGGTTATGAGGGTATTGAAGTAATTTACTTTTGCAGAGGAAAGAGCCAAGCTGTAAGAGCACAGCATAAATTTATAGTGGAGAAAGTCAGATGCAGAGTAAGACTTTCTCCAGCAGTGTTCACCAGTTCTGGAGCATTTTTGGGGGTATCAAGTCAGCTTGGTATGCCAAGGTTGTAGTTGGGGGCGCTGTCTGCGTTTAAGTGTAGGAGGTGCGGGTGGAATTGTAGAAGGAGATTGCAGAGCTAAGGCTGGTGAGGTTTGAGATACGTAAAAGGAGAGTTTGGAGGTTAGTAGAGAAGTGCTCTAGGTCAAGACATTGGAGTTTTCTATGATATTGATGTGCCGAGGGTGATGTCAGTTGGGTCCTGGGTCTGCTGATGTCAAAAGTCAGCAGATGGTGGTCAGATAGAGGAAAAGGAATATTGGAGAGATTGGAGGTGGTACAGAGTTGGTGAAGGCGAGATCAAGAGTGTTTCCCGCTGTATGGGTTGCTGAATTGGACCATTGTGTGAGGCCAAAAGAGGAGGTTACAGAGAGCAGACGAGATGCACCAGTGCAGTTGGGGTTATTTATTGGTATATTGAAATCCCCAAGTATAAGGGAAGGAGTGCTAGAGGAGAGGAAGTGAGGTAGCCAGGAAGAAAAGTGCTCAATAAATAGCCTAGGACAGGGGTAGGCAACTTTTTAGCAGAACTGTGCCGAAATAAGATTGTGATATCTTGTAACGTGCCGGTCCTATTTATTTTTAAATGAGGTGTATTTGTTGCCGTATTCTGCTTGTGGTATTTATACTGCAGTTGCTTTGTATCGTATTTGTGCCTATATGAGCTATTGTATTGTATATGTTCACAAGTAATTTGTGGTGTTGTGTATTATACCTATGAATGTCTGCTGTGTATGGGGGCTGCTTGTGGAATTGTGTGTGTAGATGGATATGTCACATTGTGTGTTTGGTAGTGTGTGTATGTGAGGAACTGTTTGGTATATTGCATGTGGGGTTGTGTGCATGTATGTGGATTGTAAGTGGTGTTAAATTTGTGGGAATTGTGTGTATGTTTGTGTTTGGGCTGTTTGTATTATTTGTATGATGGGAGGGTTATTCTGCAGGTCTGTGTATATCTAGCAGTGTGGTTGGGTTCCAGTGGGGACCAGGCTGGCCAGGTACAGGTCAAGGACAGGAGGTGCAACAGCAGTTGCGGGCTGCTCTACTACAGTGTGGATTCCTATTCACAAGTGCTGGGAGGAAGTGATCTGAGATCACTTTCTCTACATGCTGTAATGCATTAATTGAGGATTGTCCTGCACCACCTTTTTGTATTACGATTCAAAAATAAAGTGCGCTGTGCCTTTAAGACCCAAAATAATTTTTAAACAGTGAAAACAATTAGTGCAATATTGTACAAATAAAGTGATTACGTGCATCAGATGTGCAACACACTTACAAATATAAATATAAGTATACAAAATGTGCAAAAATCTTTTAGTGCAACAATTTTGTGCAATAGAAAACCAATACTTAACTTTCCCAATTATGGAATTTGCTTTAAAACTTCTGTCAGCAATCCAATATGTGTCTCAAAAAGAGAAGGGGAAATTCACAATCATAGGATAATATGTTAAAATATAAATATTAAGAAATATAAACCAAGGGGGCGTGGCTTGGAAGCCGAAGAAGATGGCGGCGTAAACCCGGAGCTCCCCACAAGGCTCTCAGCAAAACCTCGCCAATAGCACCTAATTGCCCCGAAAATGGGCAAATCGAACAAGATACCACACTCATCCAAGCCCGCCGACACTCCGAGGGGTGCATCGACCTCCTCCATGCGGCGATTCCTAACGGCCCAGGCGGAGGAGGAAACACAGGCCTTAAATGACTCGACTACCTCGAAGGGGGCTCTCTCGCCACCTTCCCTACATGGCGAGGAGACGCTAGCAGGGACGCCAATGCCGTACCCAACCCCTGACCCGAGCCCAGAATGGATCAACATCCTCCGCAACTTACCCACCAAGGCGGACCTGGCGGAGGCGAACAACAGCCTCCGTCCTCCATCACGGAAGAACTGCAGGCCATGCGGGAGGAATTCAGCGGCCTACACCAACGGGTCTCCCAGCTCGAGGCGGACTGCGACCACATGCAAGCGGCGCAGTCTGCAAACACAGGGGCCCTCCGGCTCACCACCCAACGGCTACAGCAGATAGCACACCACCTGGAGGACCTAGATAATAGGGGAAGGAGGCAGAACATCAGGGTCCGTGGGATCCCAGAGGACCTAGACGAAACTACCCCTATCCAGACCACCTTGGAGGGGATCTTCAACAGGATACTGGGCCACGCGCCGCAAACCCCTATAGTCATGGTGAGAGCACATCGGGCGCTTAGACCGAAAGGCCCCCCGGGGAGCCTGCCCAGAGATGCTATATGCTGCCTGGCGGACTACCAGTTGAAAGAAGAAATCCTACGACTTGCCAGGGGGACGGACAGGGTACTACTGGGCAGCACCGAGGTCCAACTTTACCCAGACCTATCTCCCACCACGCTAGCTTACCGCAGGGCCCTACGCCCTTTCACCAGGCAATTACAAGCCAAAAAGATTAAATACCGCTGGTGCTTTCCGACTGGATTACAGGCCCACACACCACGGGGACCTTTCATGGTTAAGGACATGGCTGATTTGGAGGCCCTGGGGAGGGAACTACAGATCACACCGGCCCCGCTACAATGGCCGGACCCCCTGGCCCTATACACCCCCACCCAGGGCCCTCGACCGCAAACAGACGACAATCGGACCCCGAGGATCAACCGCAAACAGGCGACCGGCCCTCGAGGCCTGTAAGAGGAAGCAACTGACGACACAGCCTGGACCTGACTCAATGTGACATTTCCCACCGGCTCCATATCATGACCGCACCGCACCCAAGCCTTTAATGACACCGACGGAACACAGACCGCATGGGACTTTTGCTAGGACTATGAGGGATTCCATGCTCCGCACTACCCTAGGACATTCTACCCATATACAGAGAAACACCTGATAAGCACACACCGGAGGTACCGGAGCCGGAATATGCGGACACTATCTGTGGGGTATCACTACCCGCCCTAGAGAACGCTAATACCACGCATCACTGGCCAATAGGCCCGAGAGACTTCCGATTCTACTGTGGGACCTACTGCTCAAGACGCCACCTGTCCACGGTATCCTACTTCAGGGGGGTAATGAAAGGCGGGAGGCGGATGGAGGGGATAGTAGGTACGGGTTCAATGTACAATGTTAACTGTGTGGAGAGGTACGGGATGGATGGGCGACCGGCGCGGGCAACCGCCCCTCCCTCAATGGCCTAGTGATGACCGACTCAGGAGCAGGCCGGGGGGCGAGGGCTCGCGTCGCTCGGGCACCGACATCCCGATCACATACGGGTCCAGACCCAATCACAACATAGGGTATTCGGAATGATTTCGGTGGGGGGATCTAGGAGAATGGATAGGTACACCGGCTAGGGGGTGACAAGGGGGGCGGAATACTAACAGCTCAGGAGCTTTGTGGGAGGACGGGAGGGACAGGAGATGCTCATGCAAGACTGCCCTACGGGAGCACCAGAGGGGACAAAGCTAAAGGGGGGGGGGGCGGAACCGGAGGGAGCGGGGCTGGTGGGAATGGACACTGTAGGGCTCATCGCTATACACCAGTATATAGTACAATATTGGATAAGGGATCACAAGAAACGGCGAATGAGCCCAAAGCCTAATTTTATCATAGATGACTGAACCTACTGCAAGTATTTTTATTATTAATGTTAATGCTTTGATTTTACTGTTTATGTTTCTTGTTCGATGGCACTATACGAGGTATCGATACCAAATCGGTAAGGCACACACACACTGGCGAGGATGAGCAACATCCACACCATCACATGGAGCCCGGGGAGACTTCACGGGACTCTGGTAGAGACACAAGGTAACGCCTAGGAGTGAGTCACTCCGCGACCAACTCGGTTTATACCGAACGCACATAAATACGGACAGAGGCTCCGGCCTTCCAACCACTCCCGCGAGGGATAGGCGCCAATAACCAGTGGCTGACATAAAACACCCAAGGGCGGCAGAGGGCCCTCACGACCACTGAGACGCAACAACCCTAACGCCGACTTACCGGCGGACACACCACACTACACACTCACATACACATACCGGACACAACACAAACCCACATTTCCACTTGACCCCGAGGCAGCCGGGGCACGGGACCGTAGAGACTCCGTTCATAATGTCACTAACCCCAGCTAATCTCACGCTGGTTACTATAAATGCACGGGGCCTAAACAAACCCGAAAAGAGAGCAGCAGCCATGAGAAACTTCCAAGCCGCAAGGGCATCCATTATATTCATTCAGGAAACGCACTTCAAGGAAGGGGCCAGACCAAAGCTACACAACCATCACTATCCCACAGGATATTACAGTGACTATCACGGGGGTAAGGCTAGAGGGACGGCAATCCTGATATGCAAGGGTATCCCATTCCAGGAACAGGGCCTACAGACGGATAGGGAAGGCAGATATGTACTCCTAAAGGGGTCGATAGCAGGACGGGTATACACTTTCGCTAATATTTATGCCCCCAATCAGAGACATCACAAATTCCTCGCAGGAATACTACGCAGGATACGAGGGTTCACGGAAGGCACACTAATATTGGGAGGGGACTTCAATCTCGCCTTTGATCCGAAATGGGACACATCCACGGGCACATCACAGGTACCGTCACAACACCTAACCACGCTCAGACACCTCATGTCCAAACACGAATTAGTAGACAGCTGGAGAGCCCACCACCCAAACGAGAGGGATTATACGTTCTTCTCCCACCCCCATAATTCATATACCAGAATAGACTATTTCTTCCTGACACACTACCATCTCCCACTCATCTTACAAGTGGAACATGGCACGGCCACATGGTCGGATCACGCTCCAGTCACACTCACGATGGCGTCCCCACTTTATAGACCCAGGGTAGCTAAATGGAGGCTTAATGAATACCTCCTATCCGTGCCGGAGGTAAAATCGGATATAGACACAACCCTCCGAGAATACTTTGCCACAAACACACCATCCCAAACAACCCCGACGATCCTGTGGGAGGCGCACAAGAGTGTGATTAGGGGTCACTTCATTCAGAAAAGTGCCATACTGAAGAAACAAAGGGAGAGGGCTATGACAGACACCTTGACGAAAATAAGGGAGATTGATAACATGAACAAAACCCAACAGACACCAGACCACCAAGCCCGACTACTCTCACTACGGAGGGAACTATCTAAACTTCTACAGACGTAATACCACCGAGATGCGCTGCGACATAAAGCCTTTTGCGCACTACACTGTAACAAAAGCGGCAGGCTATTGGCACGCATGTTAGTCAAGCGCAGGCAGCAGACATACATTGACCGTATTAGGGACAGTAAGAACACACTACATAGACAGCCTAGCAAGATACAAGAGGCAATTAGGGCATTTTACGCGAACCTCTACGCACTGCCCAGACCACACACCCGGCAAGCGGACGCTAGACTAACAGAATCAATAAGAGACTATCTCACACTCCACCCGACACCGACACTAGACAGGGACACAACTGAACTCCTGGACAGGGAAATAACACTAGATGAACTAACACAAGCAGTGAAACAGACAAAGACGGGTAGAAGCCCGGGCCCGGACGGTCTACCTCTATGCTATTATAAAACGTACGCGGATATCCTCTATGCCCCACTCATCACAATGTTTAATGCCATCAAGGAAGGCCACACACTCCCTAAACAATCTCTGACAGCACACATCACGATTCTGCCTAAAGATGGGAAAGATAAGGAGCACTGCGGGAGCTACCGTCCTATATCTTTAATAAATAGCGATCTCAAACTCCTGACCAAAATACTGGCGAACAGGCTGCAACCACACATACCCACCCTGGTGCACCCAGACCAGGTGGGCTATGTGATGGGGAGAGAAGCCCGCGAGAACACAATACGAACCCTCGCTTTGATGACCGGGGGTGGGCGCGCTGCCGGGGGCCTTCTCCTGCTATCCACGGACGCGGAGAAGGCCTTCGACAGGGTGAGCTGGAGATACCTGTTCCAGACCTTGACCCACATGGGTCTGGGCTTGGGCATCAGGGGGTGGATAGAGGCCCTGTACACACAACCCTCGGCACACGTAATAATCAATGGCGCCCTATCGGAGCCGTTCGATATACTAAATGGCACGCGTCAGGGATGCCCCCTGTCCCCGATCCTATTCGTTCTGGCTCTGGAACCACTACTAACGACAGGGGAGACCCACCATAAAGTTGCGGCATATGCCGACGACCTCCTGTTTTATGTGACCAACCCCGAAATATCCCTCCCTAACATATTGAAAACCTTCCAGGAATACGGGAGGCTATCCAATTTGAAGATTAATTTAGCCAAATCTTTCATACTAAATATAAGCATCCCAGAGCGTAGGACGAAACCCCTGAAACAACATTACACGTTTCAATGGGCGACACAGAAACTTAAATATCTGGGTATCTGGTTGACGAGGAGGGAAGGGGACCTATTTAAAGAAAACTTCGCCACTATACTAGCGAAACTGCGAACAGAGATGCAGGAGTGGGCACACCCCCACATTTCGTGGTTAGGCAGGATACAGGTAGCGAAGATGAACTTTCTCCCGCGCCTTCTCTACCTGTTCCAAACTATCCCGATACAGATCCCACGCTCATTCTTCGCAGCGCTGCGTACAGAGCTGATCCAATATGTCTGGAACGGGAAAAAACCTAGAGTCGGTCACGCCTTGCTGACACTACCGAAAGACAGGGGGGGTCTGGCGCTGCCAGATTTCACCCTGTACTATAGGGCATGTCACCTCCTGAGGATAGTCGAATGTACTAAATCGGGCTTCCACAAGCCATGGAAACAGGTAGAGGAACACGTAGCGGATACCCCGGTCGCGGTGCTACCGTGGCTGCCGCCGGGGGCTGCAACAGGGAACCCCACACACTCTCCGTACACAAAAGCGACCTTACAGGAGTGGAACCGCTCAAAAGGGAAGCATGGCCTAACCACGTACCCTGGCCCCCTACTACCACTCACATACAACTCAAACTTCCCACCGGGAACAGACCCAAGGGCATTCAAAGACTTGATTAGGGAACCACTACCCAGACTTAGGCACACACTCACATCGGAAGGCCCTAGGACGCTAAATGATCTACGGGGGCAACCCGAACACACCCTAATGACACACCTCAAATATAGACAGATAAGGAGTTACATAGCATCCCTCCCGCAAGGCCCAATACTGACGAGGGCGAACACCGCATTTGAGAATCTATGCCTAGAACCCGGCCCGCTGGCACATGGGGTCTCCATCATATACAATATGCTACTCACGCTCACACCAACGGAACAACCGAGATTCATGGGAAAGTGGGAAAAGGCTCTAGGCCACTCATTAGACAGAGGAGAATGGGAGCAGATCTGCTATCTAACACATCACTGCGCCAGTTATAGCAGAACCCAAGAAACTGCCTATAAATTACTGACCCAATGGTATTACACTCCTGCGACATTACATGAACGAATCACTACACACCCATCCCACTGCTGGCGATGTGAGGAGGAATATGGCACTCTCATACACATCTGGTGGGAGTGTCGTAAGATAACCCCCTACTGGAAAGCAATACATAAAATAATCTGCAGATACACAGATGACCCGCCACCATTCCAACCAGCAGCTATGCTTCTACATCATACCCAAACCCCTAGATCCGCATATAAGAAATCACTCACTATACGCATTCTGAACACAGCGAAGGCACTGATACCTCTCTACTGGAAACAGACAGTAGCACCACCACTGAAAGTATGGTTTACACACATGGAGGAACTGCGGTCCTTGGAAGAACTCCATAACTCAGCAAACGACACCTACCAAAAATACCTCAACACATGGACACACTGGATACTAAAGACTAATGCTCCAGACTTTAGCGACCTGCTCTCTACACCATTAAACACCTAATACAGAGGCACCACAGGTTAACCCCAGTGAACACGTACTAGAACTATCAATCACAACATACACCGGGTTAGAGGACAGAGGGGTCGCCCCAACCCCACAGGCACCACAAATGATAGGGACGCTACGAAGGCGTCACTTAGAAAGGCTCGTAACCGGCCTCAGAAAGGATGCTGGGGGGAGGAGGTAGCACACCCACAAGGGGACCATGTCCTGACCCCATGACGACGGAGAGGCCGATAAGACCCCTACATTCATGATACGATACACTCAAAGGTAAAAGACATCCGAGAACTATGGAAAGACGGAGCGGAACTGGCGGAGGCCACGGCTGCCTTGGGGCCTGCCATACCCCACACTAACACGCAGTAACACGATACACATAAATCTGCACACCGACACAATGAGAGAGACAGGGGTTACGCTAGACACGGTAGATTCACGAACCCACACACAAGAGTACAGAAAGTACAAACTACTACGAGTATTGGGCATTCACAATCTATATGCATGTACAAAATGAGCATGATATTTAGATATATTTATCTGCAAAAATGTATTCAATAATGGACCTGCGAGTCCTCTGTCAGAAGGGGCGCATGTGCCCGTGTCAATATCCGAGTATAAGCTACTGTTGACAATGATTCCACAAGTTATAAACAGGACCTGCGAGTCCCGATATATCTTTCCTTGCTTGTTGAAAAATGTGAAAAAATTACAAATAAAAATCATATTTACAAAAAAAAAGAAATATAAACCAAAACACTCACAAGGGTAGAGCAATCAAGTCTGCTCTAAACTATGATGGCTTCTCATGCAATGATGTAGACTGGAAACTGCGGTGAAGTTGAAATCCTTTATTGGCAGGTCGCTATATCTGGCAGGTAAGTCCCTCTTTGGCTTTTTCCTCCTTATGGTAAGTGCTGTGCTTTGCAGTCTCTCTTTCGGCGCCGGCTTTACAGAGTCTCTGTGTGCCGAAAAGACTTCCTGGTTCCAAACACTTCGGCAGGGCTTAGCGGACATCTAGCGTAATGACGTCAATGACGCTCTGACGTCATTACGCTAGACGAGCGCTAAGCCTCGCCTCCCGGAAGTGTTTGGAACCAGGAAGTCTTTTCGGCACACAGAGACACACAGAGTGCACTTTATTTTTGTATCGTCTTAGTATAGGTGATTGAGCTTTTTCACTGTATATAGTGCTGCTTATTAGTAATTATTGTTGTTTTATAATTCAGCGCCATAATAATACTTGTGTGTTTTTATCATTCTTTACCTTTTTGTATTAGCAGATATCTGAAGTTTCACTGGGACTCCTGATAGGCCAGGGCCTGTTTGGCCTTGAGTGCCATGCAAAGACACTCCGAGTGCCGTGCATGGCACACGTGCCATAGGTTGCCTACCCCTGGCCTCGGATGATCGGGGGAGGTAAGGGGGGCGGTAGATGAAGCAATTCTTAAAGGAGTGGGTTTAAATAGGTGAACTTCAAAGGAAGCAAGATAGGGCAGGGGAGATTGGTTCAAAAGGTACATTGAGGGGAGAGAAGGATGCCTACACCACCTCCTTTACAGTTGGGTCTTGGAGTGTGGGAGAATTGTAGCCCACCAAAACATAAACCTCCTATAGAATGTAAGCTCGTTTGAGCAGGGTCCTCTTCAACCTATTGTTCCTGTAAGTTTATTTGTAACTGTCCTATTTATAGTTAAATCCCCCTCTCATAATATTGTAAAGCGCTACGGAATCTGTTGGCGCTATATAAATGGCAATAATAAATAAATAAATAAATAAAGAGGCAGGAGTAGCGCTATCAGAGGGGGAAAGCCAGGTCTCTGTGAGCGCTAGTAGTGTGAGTGAGTTTGACATGAAAAGGGCTGGCGTAAAAAAACAAACAAAAAAAAACCCTGCATACATAGAAAGACAAATAAGCCAGGCATTCTGATTTCCCCATAACAACCTAGTGAAAAAGGAATAAATGAATGATTATTTTCAGAAAGAATTCTTAAAATTAAAGATATTTAAAGAAAACATGTCACAGTTCATGCCAAAAAGTTCCAATGTTCCAAGTTCTCAAATCCAATATACTTCCTTCTGTTTTAAAAGCTTCATTCTACTACCACCTCTTCTGAGCTCAGGGACGCTATCTATAACCTGCAATCTTAATTGTGAGACTTGATGCTGTGCCTTTATAATGTGCAGGGACAGGCAACTCCAGCTTACCTGTCCTGATTGTGGAACTGTGCTGAGATAGTCTCTCTCTGATCTTTCTAATCGTTTCACCAATATAGATTTTGACACACGTGCATTTAAGGGCATCATCAATAACATAGGAGGAATCACATGTATAATACCCATGAATTATATAAGGTTTGCCTGTCCTGGGGTGCATAAAGTTATTCTATTTAATTATATTGTTAAAGGAAATACACCCAAGGCATGTAAAAGTACCATGTTTGGGGTTTCCCAAAACTAATTGTCTGGGCATACTAGTATTAAATTCTGATCTAAGAAGAAAATACCTAATGATCTCCCTTTCCTATATACCATTTGGGGTACATTCTGGAATTATTTTACATCTGGATAGGTGTCTTTCAAAATTGACCAATGTTTTTTTTATTGACTTAAAGATTTTTTGATTATGGGTCCCAAATTTGTACTAAAAGTTTACCTGTTGGTATCCTCTCTTAGCCTTGGTGTAAATGTATTGTCCTTTTGATGGTTTTAACGAACTTACATGTGTTCTCCAAAAATATCCCTATGGTACTCTCTGTTCAAAAATGTACATGTAATTTCCTCAATTCTCCTATTTAGTACATTTTCAGCTAAAGCTTTTCTTTTGAGTCTAAGAAACTGGCTCTTTGGGATTGACTAGAATATCTTTTCTGGGTGTGTTCTACCGAACAATAAAAGATTGTTTTATGCCATCTCTTTAAAAAAAAATATCAGTCTTGAGGCATTATGTACTTCTATAGATTTTGGTATCCAGAAATTCAATCTGATCATAACTGGACTGGAAAATTTAAGACTAGTTACACAAGAATTTAAATACGTAGTTAAAAAACAAAGGATAATAAACTGTCCATTGGGGCCACACCAAAAGGCCAAAATGACGTTGATATATCTGCACCAAAAAAAGCGCATGCTCCTAAACAGTGGATTAGGATATATGTATTGCTCATTAATCATATTGATGAACAAATTGTCATAAGTTGGTGCTACGTATGTCCCCATGGCATTTCCGACTCTCTGAACATAAAAGTCACCATCAAAAACAAAGTATTTTTTGTTAAAAACAAGATCTACTAATTGCACTGGGAAATCAAACTTAATGATGGGGAAACCTAATTTATCCATGGCTAACTTAATTACCTTACATCCATTCTTATGCCCAATAGATGTACATATAAAGGCTTTCAATGTCTAATGTGAACATTATCATTAGTTATGTCACTTTAATGGTTTTTAACTAAAGAAGTAAATCAGATTTATATCTTAAGTAGGACCTTAATGATGTTAGATTAGAGCATAATATATTATACAGAAATATAGATAGATAGAGGACTGGATACATAATCTACCCCAGAGACCATGGGGACTCTGACTGAGGGCATCATAAGTCTTAAAAATAATTATGATGGGGAAAGAAGAGGGATGACCAATGATTTTAGAAACGGGTCCTGACTGATAATTTACATTAAAGAAGGCTAAGCAGATCTTATGATCAGATGATGTACAATTTGTATTGATATAAAGAAAATTGAGGTTTATGTAGAAGAACAATTTTTAGATTGTAAGATTGTAATTGTTTGGACAGAGCTTTCTTTACCTACTGTTCCCGTATGTCAAATGTGTTTTGTTAGATTTAATTGTTTGTTTTACCTCTTCTACAGTGCTCCAGAATATAATGGTACTATATAAATATTTGTAATAAGCCAGGTCCAACATATTTCCTGGAAATTTTTGTTGTTGTTGGGTGGCACATTAACCCCTTCATGACCGTGGACGGTTCAGGACCGTCATCGGAAAAATTCCCTTGAGGACCGGTGACGATCCTGAACCGTCATAACGGTATTATGTACTTACCCGATCGCCGGGTAGTTATGCCAACCTCTATCTGGTGTGGTGGGAAGAGACTATTGTATTCACTAACTCCAATGAAATTTAAACTTCATCTATATTCAAATGGTATCGCTATATAGATGATGTGTTAATTTTCTGGCTGGGCTCTTTCTCATTGTTTAAGGAGATGGTAGATACCTTGAATGACAACCAAATCAATCTCCAATTGACTCATGTTATACATGAGAGACAATTGGTCTTCCTGGACTTGATGATTAACATTCTAGATGATGGGCAAATTACTACATCATTATTTAGGAAACCCACGGCAACTAATAGTTTGCTTCACTGGCAAAGTTTCCACCCACATCATGTGAAGGCCAACATACCATATGGCCAATACTTAAGAGCGAAAAGGAATTGTTCAAACAGGAAGACTATAAGAAGGAACCTAAGGAACTAAAAATTAGATTTAAAAAATCTAGGCTTCCCTAACATAATTTTAAAGAAAGCCTATCAAAGAACCAAGGCTGTGGATAGATTGGAGAGCCTACACAGACCCCCAGAAATACCTCAACAACTCCAGGCATTACGAGATTCATAGGTACATACGATAAGAACTGGAACCAGGCACTACAGGTGCTGAGTAGAAATTGGCCGGTATTACAATACGATACGTGCCTTAAAAATACAATTTCAAATCAGCCTTCAATGACGTATTGAAGAGCAAAAAAATTGGCAGACCACTTAACACACAGCCATTTTAAACCGGCACAAACTACACCCACATGGCTCCAAACAAAGGTTTTTTTTAAGTGTGGCCACTGTAAGGCCTGTGATTTCATTTTACCCTCCAAAACGGTGCACAATAAAAGAACATCTAAAGATGTAGTGGTTAACTCTTTTATTAACTGCAGTTCTACCAATGTTATTTATCTCATAACATGTGTATGCGGATTACAGTACATTGGCAAGACGTATCAACAACTACGTAGACGGATTCCACAACACGTTAATTCCATCACAAATCCACATATGGATACACCCATTGCCAAACATGTACGACTAAATCATGCCTCTAAATCTAGTGCACTAAAGTTTCAGGTGATCCAAAAAATCTTTCAGAATCACCGAAAGGGAGATATTAACATCTCCTTACTAAAGGCTGAGTCCCGTTGGATTTATTCATTTCAAACACTATACCCAAAAGGACTACATGAGGAGTTCAATTTTACTCCATTTATTCATTCTTGAAGGTATATGATTGACCACTCTTTTTTGACATTCTAGCTATACATTTGAATTACCTAATATTTCTGTATACTTTAACAATATACAGAAGTATTATAGGATATAAATGTGAAGTTGTGGTTTAGCCATCAAAGGTCTAAGTTACAATATACACTATATATATATATATAAAAATTCCATGTAAATATTTAGACATGATCCATGATAACCATCATTCACTATTTATATGGATCGTTATTTAATTGGATTTCTCTTGTTTCTTTTCTCTGTTTTGTTATGGTAAATGCACTAGGACCTTAATTTATTATTATGAGACATTTCAGTGCAATTTGACAGTAGAGAACACTTGCACACTCTCTGTAACGGACCGTTTCACTTACAAGAGGGTAAAACCCAGTTTAGGCGATAATCCCCTTTCCAGATGCACCGACAGCTACTGCAAACACCATTCTCCCGACTGGAACCACACGAACACTGGGACAGCTGAACAAGAAAAGCAGACATCGGCTTACACTCCTGGCAGTCAGCAAACAATCCCATTCCCCCAAAGAACGAGACGACACATCGCTTTGAGGGTTAAGCAAGACCTCTAGACTGGGACACCCAGTCTGGCTTTTATTTCCAACTCACACATACAGGCCACACCCAGGGGGAGGCATAAAAGAACCAATGACATAGATGTTACCTCCCACACATCCCCTCCCCTTAGTGTGACACATAATCCCATTATGCATACAGAGTAAAATATACTTTTACACAACTTTCATAACTTTAAAACCATACATCCCATTCACATAAAAATACATATCCACAATCAATCCATTCAGGGGAACAACATATTAAAAAATGGCATGAATCCGACCAGGGGTTTAAAAGTTACTAACAGTATCTTTTGGGCCCTGGCTTGCAGCATGGCACAATCTGGCTCAAACAGAAGTAAAACATCCCCCACAATGCATCCCGGCTTCCTCCCTTCTGCCCTGGAGATAATTGGAGAAGTAATCCAATTATCTAGGACTAGAGTCAGACTCCATTAACCACATGGTTGCAAAAAGACAGTAAAAGACATAAACTTACATACTGATACATTTAACACATAAAACACCCATTTCTACATATCCCCAGTTTAACTGAACACATAAATACCTACATAATATTTAAGACAGTATTACTGTGATATGTTACAAAGTCTTAAAGGGACATTAGTCCCAAAAGTCCCAATATGTCCATCGCTGATTTTAAAGGGCCAGTAGCAGCAATATAAATTATTACATGCCCAAATATAGTGTTTATAGAGCAATATGTCCATGGGCCGTAGTCGCAGGGCAGGAGGCTAGCAGCCAGGCCTCTCCAGTTCACAGTGGCGAAGCTGGTTTTGCCACATTTCTCCCCTTTGCCAATTAGACTAACAGGGTACCTGACTTTCTGCCGGTCAGTGCCCTGGTTAGTCCAGCAACCCACCCACGAAACAGAAATAACAGAGCAGCCCACCCACACTAACCGGTTACTACATCTGGGTGAGGAAGGATTTTGTCCAAGTTCTGGTGTTTCACCACTGCTGGGTGGGAGACGGGTAGGCTGCCTTGGTGGGTTGCTGAGGGGGCAGAGACCAGCGGTACTCTGTCCTGTTGCCAGCACTACCACAGGAGTAGTCTGGTGGGCGCCTGGTTGCTGGAGACTGGCTGTCTCCCCTTTAGGTGCACAGCTCGACTGCCGGAGGGGGAGACCGACTGTCTCCCCTTTGGATCCATCACACTGAGGCTGGGGAACAGGACCAACCGGCCCTATCCCTTGTGCTGTAAGTGCAGAGACTACGGTCCCATCTGCACAGTTGTGGGGCTTAACATCTCCCCTTGGTGGGTTAGGTTGCCGTGGGAGAGAGGGTGTAACAAGTTCCTCTCTCTGGATGGCAAACTGCCGCTGGGGAGAAAGGATGGCACCTTCTGCTCCCTGGGGTACACACTGCCGCTGGGGAGGAAGGACGACACCATCAGCTCCCTGGGGTACACACTGCCGCTGGGGAGGGAGGACGCTGCTCTCCTCTCCCTTCACCTCACACTGCCTTCCTGGCACATCATTTTGTTGCTGGGGGGCAGGAACAACAACCTCTGCCCCCTGTAACTCAGCCTGCCGCTGGGGAGGATGGACGACACCATCAGCTCCCGGAGACACACACTGCCGCTGGGGAGGAAGGACTGCACCTTCTGCTCCCTGGGGTACACACTGCCGCTGGGGAGGAAGGATTGCACCTTCTGCTCCCTGAGGTACACACTGCCGCTGGGGAGGGAGGACGCTGCTCTCCTCTCCCTTCACCTCACACTGCCTTCCTGGCACATCACTTTGTTGCTGGGGGGCAGGAACAACAACCTCTGCCCCCTGTAACTCAGCCTGCCGCTGGGGAGGATGGACGACACCATCAGCTCCCGGAGACACACACTGCCGCTGGGGAGGGAGGACGCTGCTCTCCTCTCCCTTTACTTCACACTGCCTTCCTGGCATATCACTTTTCTGCTGGGGGGCAGGAACAACAACCTCTGCCCCCTGTAACTCAGCCTGCCGCTGGGGAGGAAGGACGACACCTTCATCTCCCTGGGACACACACTGCCGCTGGGGAGGAAGGACGGCACCTTCAGCTCCCTGAGATACAATCTGCCGCTGGGGAGGAAGGACGACACCTTTAGCTCCCTGGGACTTACTCTGCCGCCGGGGAGGATGGACGACACCATCAGCTCCCTGGGTGACACACTGCCGCTGGGGATCTGGGCCGACTGCCCAGCATCCCTGTAGGGCCGGTAGAGAGACCTCGGTCCCATCTCCACCTGCCTGTTGTGGTTCCTCACAGGACCAATCTATGAGGACCCCTACTTCGGGTTCTTCCTGCCGCCTCGGGGGGGGGGGGCGGCTAACCTCCTCGGATGCAGCCTCTACTCTGCTGCTGTACCACTCTTCCTGCTCATCATACTCTTCGTCCATCTTTGAGTTTTGCTCAGCCATGACCTGGTTCCAGATCCCCTGGAATGTGTCCATGGATATATAACCCCCATACTGGGCCACTTGCTGCCTCACCTTGGCCATAAAATCATCTTCAGCGTCAGAGCCTTCCATACTTGTCTGCTCCAAGTCGCTGGATACCTCTGCTGCCAGGGGCGCTGCACGAATGCTAACGTTGCCCTCAATTTGTAACTCCAAGGAATTGGTGTTCTGTAGCTGTCCTTCTGGCTGTGGGAAAAATCCCGCAGCTTGTTGGTTCCTCTGCGTCGTTCGCAGCATGAGGTACGCCTGTACATCGTTGTAGACCTGGTCTGCCATCCGCTCCGCTCGGGCTGGTGAGAATAGAGCCATCCTGCTCCTATATTCCCTGGCAAACTCGGATTCCTCCTTCTCCCTCGGAGGTGCTGCAGCAGCTGCGACTCTGTCTCCTTCCATTTTCCTGATTTCCTTTGTAGATAGGGGCGCTGTACGGATACTAGCGTTGCCCTCAATTTGTAATCCAGAAATGGTGTTGTCTGTAGCTGTCCCTCTGGTTGTAGGAACGATCCCGCCGCTTGCCACCAATTGTAACGGACCGTTTCACTTACAAGAGGGTAAAACCCAGTTTAGGCGATAATCCCCTTTCCAGATGCACCGACAGCTACTGCAAACACCATTCTCCCGACTGGAACCACACGAACACTGGGACAGCTGAACAAGAAAAGCAGACATCGGCTTACACTCCTGGCAGTCAGCAAACAATCCCATTCCCCCAAAGAACGAGACGACACATCGCTTTGAGGGTTAAGCAAGACCTCTAGACTGGGACACCCAGTCTGGCTTTTATTTCCAACTCACACATACAGGCCACACCCAGGGGGAGGCATAAAAGAACCAATGACATAGATGTTACCTCCCACACATCCCCTCCCCTTAGTGTGACACATAATCCCATTATGCATACAGAGTAAAATATACTTTTACACAACTTTCATAACTTTAAAACCATACATCCCATTCACATAAAAATACATATCCACAATCAATCCATTCAGGGGAACAACATATTAAAAAATGGCATGAATCCGACCAGGGGTTTAAAAGTTACTAACAGTATCTTTTGGGCCCTGGCTTGCA
Source organism: Pelobates fuscus (assembly GCF_036172605.1). Taxonomy (NCBI): domain Eukaryota; kingdom Metazoa; phylum Chordata; class Amphibia; order Anura; family Pelobatidae; genus Pelobates; species Pelobates fuscus. The sequence continues at coordinate 356,160,581 of NC_086319.1, forward strand.
GCATGGCACAATCTGGCTCAAACAGAAGTAAAACATCCCCCACAATGCATCCCGGCTTCCTCCCTTCTGCCCTGGAGATAATTGGAGAAGTAATCCAATTATCTAGGACTAGAGTCAGACTCCATTAACCACATGGTTGCAAAAAGACAGTAAAAGACATAAACTTACATACTGATACATTTAACACATAAAACACCCATTTCTACATATCCCCAGTTTAACTGAACACATAAATACCTACATAATATTTAAGACAGTATTACTGTGATATGTTACAAAGTCTTAAAGGGACATTAGTCCCAAAAGTCCCAATATGTCCATCGCTGATTTTAAAGGGCCAGTAGCAGCAATATAAATTATTACATGCCCAAATATAGTGTTTATAGAGCAATATGTCCATGGGCCGTAGTCGCAGGGCAGGAGGCTAGCAGCCAGGCCTCTCCAGTTCACAGTGGCGAAGCTGGTTTCGCCACACTTTCTTTAAATAAAATAACGTTAGGAGCAACATATTAGATACAATACTGTAGCCAAATAATTATCAACTACATTTTTATTTTGTTTCTTTATTTACAATTAAGAAGTATCATTTTTTGGACACTGTAGGTCTTGTACCTCAACGTTATTCCCTTCGTACCTATTTTCATTCAGGTCTATGATTGTATTATCTATGACTGCACTGTCTGCCCAGTTGAGCTATATTACATTACAACATATCAATATCCTATAGGAATGTGTATATTTGAATATGCAAACTACCTATACTCTTTCACAGTATTCCGGACCACCTAGGGTTAACTGTGAAAGAGGCTAGGCTCCACCCCCCTCTCTCACTCTGGCAAGACTCACAGCCAATCAAGAGAGAGGGCGGGATATTTAAACAACGGTTAAATCCGTACCCGGTTTCCTTGTAAGAGCCGATTTTCGGAGAAACAGGCGTCGGGACTAACATAGGGGAGGGTGAAGGAGACAGACAGGGATGATGCTGCAAATGCGATTTGTAGATACAAATACAACCACCCTCTTCTAGATTTTTTCACTCTATTTGTTTTTAGTTTGGATAGAAGTATAGAAGTTTAGGTAGTGACCTCTATCTTACGTCAGACTATTGCTGTTCAATATAGAGGAGTTGGGGATTTTTTCCGTCAGTATGGTGATATTGGGTTATAGCAATGGGGTGGTAACGCTAGGCTTCTTTGCACAGACCTTAATTTAACTCCTCAAATTCCCTTACAACCTGTGCCACTACTTGATTTACAGGGAGTGCAGAATTATTAGGCAAGTTGTATTTTTGAGGAGTAATTTTATTATTGAACAACAACCATGTTCTCAATGAACCCAAAAAACTCATTAATATCAAAGCTGAATATTTTTGGAAGTAGTTTTTAGTTTGTTTTTAGTTATAGCTATTTTAGGGGGATATCTGTGTGTGCAGGTGACTATTACTGTGCATAATTATTAGGCAACTTAACAAAAAACAAATATATACCCATTTCAATTATTTATTTTTACCAGTGAAACCAATATAACATCTCAACATTCACAAATATACATTTCTGACATTCAAAAACATAACAAAAACAAATCAGTGACCAATATAGCCACCTTTCTTTGCAAGGACACTCAAAAGCCTGCCATCCATGGATTCTGTCAGTGTTTTGATCTGTTCACCATCAACATTGCGTGCAGCAGCAGCCACAGCCTCCCAGACACTGTTCAGAGAGGTGTACTGTTTTCCCTCCTTGTAAATCTCACATTTGATGATGGACCACAGGTTCTCAATGGGGTTCAGATCAGGTGAACAAGGAGGCCATGTCATTAGATTTTCTTCTTTTATACCCTTTCTTGCCAGCCACGCTGTGGAGTACTTGGACGTGTGATGGAGCATTGTCCTGCATGAAAATCATGTTTTTCATAAAGGATGCAGACTTCTTCCTGTACCACTGCTTGAAGAAGGTGTCTTCCAGAAACTGGGAGTTGAGCTTGACTCCATCCTCAACCCGAAAAGGCCCCACAAGCTCATCTTTGATGATACCAGCCCAAACCAGTACTCCACCTCCACCTTGCTGGCATCTGAGTCGGACTGGAGCTCTCTGCCCTTTACCAATCCATCCATCTGGCCCATCAAGACTCACTCTCATTTCATCAGTCCATAAAACGTTAGAAAAATCAGTCTTGAGATATTTCTTGGCCCAGTCTTGACGTTTCAGCTTGTGTGTCTTGTTCAGTGGTGGTCGTCTTTCAGCCTTTCTTACCTTGGCCATGTCTCTGAGTATTGCACACCTTGTGCTTTTGGGCACTCCAGTGATGTTGCAGCTCTAAAATATGGGCAAACTGGTGGCAAGTGGCATCTTGGCAGCTGCACGCTTGACTTTTCTCAGTTCATGGGCAGTTATTTTGCGCCTTGGTTTCTCCACACGCTTCTTGCGACCCTGTTGCCTATTTTGAATGAACCGCTTGATTGTTCGATGATCACGCTTCAGAAGCTTTGCAATTTTAAGAGTGCTGCATCCCTCTGCAAGATATCTCACTATTTTTGACTTTTCTGAGCATGTCAAGTCCTTCTTTTGACCCATTTTGCCAAAGGAAAGGAGTTGCCTAATAATTATGCACACCTGATATAGGGTGTTGATGTCATTAGACCACACCCCTTCTCATTACAGAGATGCACATCACCTAATATGCTTAATTGGTAGTAGGCTTTCGAGCCTATACAGCTTGGAGTAAGACAACATGCATAAAGAGAATGATGTGGTCAAAATACTCATTTGCCTAATAATTCTGCACACAGTGTATATGGCATTCTTTTGACGAAGATCTCTACCGTTTTTCCTTTCTCCTCTAATTATCTATGTCTGTCCATTCAGTTATTATATATATTTGTTTGCTTTTAAATTGATTATTAAAAGTTAAATTTTACTCTATATGGATTGCTAATATTATACTAGTAACCTGCAGGTGTACTATTTGAATTTTGTGTACCCTCCAGGTATACTTGTATTTCTTTCTCTTTAGTTGTTATTCAGTAGGGGTTACCCCCCATCTTGTTTCAGCAATCTGACATACTCTCTATCTTTTTCTTTCTAATTAACATATATATATATATATGAAATTTTATTCTAACTGTATTTTGATATTAATATATATATATTTATATAAAAATACACTTAGAATGAAATTATATATACATCTATGTATATATAAAAAAATCTAAATACAAAATATATATATATATCCATATACAAAATTACATATAATTTCATAAATATACACGTAGACTTCAAATATATAAAAATGCATATATATTTAAATTCTACGTGCGTATTTATGTAATATTTTTTTGATAATCAAGTAATTTTATTGATTGCAATTTGAGGGACCTGCCTGACAACCCAGGCCAAAAGTCCAGAGAATTTAATTTGCTAGCACTGTATTTAACCCTGTAACTTTCTATGACACCCTAAAACCTGGACATGGGGGGTACTGTTTTACTCGGGAGACTTCGCTGAACACAAATATTAGTGTTTCAAAACAGTAAAACATATCACAGCAATATTGCCAGTGAAAGTGACTTTTTTGCATTTATCACACACAAACGGCACTTTCACGGATGATATACTTGTTGTAATACGTTTACTGTTTTGAAACACTAATATTTGTGTTCAGTGAAGTCTCCCGAGTATAACAGTACCCCCATGTACAGGTTTTTATAGTGTTCTTGAAAGTTACAGGGTCAAATATAAGGGTCAAATATTTTTACATTGAAAATTGCCAGGTTGGTTATGTTGCCTTTGAGAGCGTATGGTAGCCCAGGAATGGGAATTACCCCCATGATGGCATACCATTTGCAAAAGAAGACAACCCAAGGTATTGCAAATGGGGTATGTTCAGTCTTTTTTAGTAGCCATGTGGTCACAAACACCGGCCAAAGTTAGAGTTCATAATAGTTTTTTGCATTTTTAACACACAAACAAATATAAATGCTAACTTCTGCCAGTGTTTGTGACTTAGTGGCTACTAAAAGAGACTGGGCATACCCCATATTGAATACCCTGGGTTGTCTACTTTAAAATGTATGACCGATAACAGTGTTACAATGTCAATATTGATACATTTTAAATATATATATTTTGAAACAGCAATTTCCTACTTGTACTTATAGCCCTATAACTTGCAAAAATAAAGCAAAAAAGCACGTAAACACTGGGTTTTAAACACAAATTTTTGAATCTATTTAGCTGTTTTTTCTTTAGCTTTCATAGGTAAGTAAAAGATTTTTCAAGCAAAAGTTAAAAAACTTGTTTTTTTCTCAATTTTTTTTTTTTTAATTCTTTATTTTAGTTGTGCAGGGAAAGTTACAAACAGCACACACTGCCATAACAGCTAGGGCATGCGAATCTTCAGACATAGATTTACATAGGTTAGGCATTAGAAATCATAGCACATTTTTGTAAATTGTTGTCGCTTAACCCCTTAAGGACCAAACTTCTGGAATAAAAGGGAGTTATGACGTGTCAGACATGTCATGTGTCCTTAAGGGGTTAACATAAAGTTGCATCCATTTTTGGTATTTCTGAGGGCTAGGGAAACATACAGTATTATCGGCTATGCATAAAAGAAAAGCCACTTATAGGTTACTTATAGGTTAATTAACGTTTTGCAATGCCCCCAGAGTGGATGGAGTCTGCGCCTTTTTCCAAGAAACATTAAACTAAAGGCAAACATCAGAGTATAAAGGGCATGCTAAACTGAGTGTGCATACAAATTAAGGGGTCACGCTTAGAGAAGTGGGCAACATGCAAACACTTTTAACTGTCGCTGATGAGTGCTAGGTATCACCCCCTCCCCCCCAATTACTTGTTCAGTCCAGGGTTATAGACTAAATTTGTGTGGCAATGAGACTTGCTTTCAAAGAGTTCTCTCGTATATCTCCATAGTCTCTGCTTGCTTTGGACTCAGTGTGTTTCCACCGCAGGTCAGCTGCCCGTGTGTGGCGTGTCTCTGTCAGGGTCGCTCGGTGGGCACCGTGCGGCAGATCTTGAGTAGTATAGCTCCCGGCAGGGTACCTCCTGGATCGCTGTGTCGGGGTGATGACCAGTTGCAGTTCAGGGTCCTGCGGTTTGTTCTGTGTGGCCGGTGTTTGTTCGGTGTGCCTGTGTAGGTTCCTTCCCCGCTGCCTGTCGCGGTCTTATCCCCATCCCTGTCTCAGCTTCGAGGCCTGTGTGGTTTGTTTAAAGGCAGGGGTGCCTGTGGGTGGGTGGCTGCAGTAGTGGACTGTGCTGCAGATGCCTTCAACCCCTCCTGGTTGTTGCCGCTCCGGGTAGGCAGGTAGTTGCTGGTTTCAGTGCCCGCACACGCGGCCGCCGCCATCTTAGTTTCGATGTTTCCATTGCGGGTCGGGGGCGCCCTTGCTGCGGCACCTTGGGTGCTGTGTGGTGGTCGGGGCTCAAGGGTGAGGACCGGGATCACCCCCCCGGTCCATAGGGGGGGGAACGGAGCCGGTTCCTCATGGGTCTGGCTCTTGGCGGAGCATCGGTAGGCGGGATAGCTGGGCAGCGGCCGTCTGCCCCGCTCACCGCTGGAGTAGGCCTCGGTGTGCCAGTGAGGATTCTTCCTCCAGGGGACTAAAACCCTTCGGGTCAGCCTCACCCTGGTTCTGGTGCTCTCCACCCGGTAAGGGCCGCCGTCACTGAACGTTTTTTATGTTTTAAAGCTTAATTTTGCAGCTTAATTAGTCTGCATTTGCTGGAGCTGGTCTTGCGAGCGACCATCCAGCTCGGCGGTCCGGCCCCGCCCCCCTTTTCTCAATTTTTCACCATATTTTTTTTTTTAACCCCTTAAGGACCAAACTTCTGGAATAAAAGGGAATCATGACATGTCAGACATGTCATGTGTCCTTAAGGGGTTAAAGTAAAGTATATTACATGATACAAAAAATGGTATGTAAAGAAAGCCCTTTTTGTCCCGAAAACAACAATATATAACTTGTATGGGAACAGTAAATGAGAGAGAGGAAAATTACAGCTAAACACAAACACCACATAAATGTTAAAACAGCCCTGGTCCTTAACGTACAACATGGCCAAAACAGTCCGGTCCTGAAGGGGTTTAAATACTCTCCTGTAGTACTTTTCAATTGTTGCTTATCAGCATTTAGCAATAAAGTGCTCAGCAAACCATTGTAGATGTGGCAAAACTACACAGCAGTTCTGTTGCAGTATTTTGCCACGGACACTCAGAGTTCCGAATTCTAACACCAAAAATAATCGAGCCTATCTATGGAATCAGTGTTTCTCCAGCTGCAGGTATAATAATAGCAGTTTATTTAACCAGGAAAAATACATTTGACTTTCATCTGTATTCAAATACAGATGTAATAATTTATCCAGTCTTTACAAATGATCAATCCGACACAGGAGTCTAGTTACCAAAGTTTTACAATGAGTGTAAATAGCTATTGTTGACTATGTGATATCTGTTTGCTCATCCAAGCTTATAATGGATGGTAATGAATGCTAATTAGAATGTATGCAATATACATGGAATTCAAATGGGAGATTAGGCTCTGTATGGAAAAAGGAGAGATCTAATTGCTGAGCAATTATTTCCTTTAGAAAAACATGCCATCCCCTGGGAGCCTTGTACAGCAATTACCAAGCTTAGAGACCCAAACATGTGCAGGACCAAATTATAACTGCCATTTTAACTTATAATTATGTACATGAATATTTGTGTAGCACCTTCATAGCAATAGCATAGTATTGTGTACATTTCCTCCTTTAAGCCACTACTATCGTGATCATTTTTTTTTTAACGTTTCTCTTCTATTTTATATTGGCTTTGTAGTTCGTTCAGAGTTAGCAGCTATATTATCTATTTCCTAACTGCAAGTTGGTATTATTTCAGGGATTTAGAGCCTAGAAACTGAGAACGTTGATACTAAAAACATTTGTTTTGGCCCTTAAAACCATTTTGGAACAGCTTAGGATTGCTCTAGAAATCATCATGCTCTGCAGGATTTTCCTCTTGATCTACAGGGAGTTATTTATAATTCTCTAATGAGGTGCTACATATCCTGTATCTAATTGTCAGTACAAGAAATTGCAAATGTGAGCATCGTTTAAGCAGTGCTATATTGATAAGAGCATAGTGAAATTACAGAGTCATTCACAACAGCAGTTTTTATATAGTTTTATATTTAACTAATATAGTCATATATAAAACGAATTGTAAGGATCCAGATTAAAGATATTTAGTGCTAGTGCAGCGACAGCTTGCCTTGGCACCTTAGAAATCTGCGAATATTCACACAGAGTACTAGGCACCAGGAAGGGGTGTGACATCAACTAGAGGTGGCCTTAGAGACAAATGTAAACAAGGTCTTTGCTCAGAAGGGCAATTTTACAATTGCGAGTCTGCAGAAACAGGATCCACTAAAAGCAATACCTTAACCCCTTAAGGACCAAACTTCTGGAATAAAAGGGAATCATGACATGTCACACATGTCATGTGTCCTTAAGGGGTTAAAATGTAGTGTTCTAGTGCTTTGTGGCAATGTTGTTAAAGTGAATCGTGCATTCTGTGCATGGTGTTCTTATGAGAGAGTGGTAGAAGCCCAGTAAGCAAATCTATACTCACTGTAAACATGAAAACCTCATACCCTCGTGCCTTAAAACCCATCTCTTTAGGAAAGCTTATGGCCTCCCAGACTAACCTCTACCTCACATACCTGTCTCTTGCTCTCTCCTAAAGAGCAGCACTCTACTCTCTCCTCCAACTCTGCTTCACTCCCACCTTATTTGATTGCTATTCCCTGCCCTAATGTGTTTTACACCCCACCTCCTATAGACTGTAAGCTTGTTTGATCAGGTTCCTCTTCAACCCATCGTTCCTGTAAGTTTTCTTGTTATTGTCCTAATTATAGTTACATCCGCCCACTCATAACATTGTAAAGCGCTACGGAATCTGTTGGCGCTATATAAATGGCGAGAATAATAATACCCATAGTTGGGAACTTCTTACTGACTTACCGGTAGTCTCTGGAGCGAGTTTCAGCATTTTTTTAGGATCTTGAATGACCAAGACCCTTCTCCAGAAGGTGGCACTGGCATGTAACCTTCTTTCACCTCTTACTACAATAAAACCCCTTATTATAGGACATTATTTTGCTACCTGATCCTTCCTGATTTTGCTACCTGATCCTTCCAAAGCATATAACTCGTGAAGCTACATTTAGCTTTTGCAAGTAAGTTATGAGGTTAAGATGTTATTATTAACCAAATTAATGGTACTCATTAATGGTCCAAGTAAGGAAAATAGCCACCCACACTTACAAATTCTCACAATCTGATTTCAAACACCACAGTCTGAATGCATCAATAGATGTGCTCATGCTGTGCTGAGTAAACTCAGTGCATCAAAAGCTCTTGGGCTAGCCTGAATGGGGCCAGCAAGATCACATATCAGTTATCCTGGTGTGAACATGAAAGGCCTTCTTCATGGGCTGGACTGACTACTGTTGCCATCAGCGTCTGGGCTGCCATCCTTTGGCCACATGCTTCCTATTTTTGGAAATAATGACAACCTATATGTCTTTTAAAGTTTATGGTGTAAGACATGAATCCTTTAGGATGACCAAATCCATCATATTATAATGGACACATATTACATGTTGTTGGCTATACATTAAAAAAATGCCATATAAAATGTGGAATTCATATGCTGCAGAAAATAAATTAATCCATTATTCATGAAGGAACTTATTTGACCAGTTAATTGATTATCCTCCTGTGACATGTGAACAAAGGGCCATCATCAGGGCATGACTGCTCTTGGAGGCCCGCGCTCCAACTCCCTATGCATGGGCGTAGGAACCCAAAAAAATCTGGGGGGGATAGCATTTTTACTCGCCGGGTATATTCTTATTCCGTAAACTAGGAGTTGTTTATCCCATTGTACAGCACTACGGAATTTGCAGTCGCTATATAAATGATTAAATAATAACATTAAAGGGTCACTACAAGGAAGGGGTTTTACTTACCCGTATACAGCGCCAGGATCCTCCTGATTAGAACCACCCTACCCTTCCCATGAATATTAGAACCACCCATACCCCTTCCATGCACAAAAGAACCCCACCTACCCCTTCCACGCATTTTAACCCCCTACCCCTTCCATGCATATTAGTACCCCCTAACCACTTCCATGCATATTAGTACCCCCCTAACCCATTCCATGCATATTATAACCCACCCTACCTCTTCCATTCATATTAGTACTCCCCTAACCCCTTCCAATAATTTTTCTACCTCCCCCCTCCTCCCATCCATATTAGTAGCCCCCCCTAAACCCTTCCAATTATTTTTCTACCTACCCCTCTCCCCCTATCCTTATTAGTAGCCCCCCTAACCCTTTCCAATTATTTTTATGCCATGTTAACTAACGCCAGTGCTGGTGCCGCCGTATTTACATTAAAAGGTCTGCAGGGACAGGCTATAGACACCAGAACCACTACATTAAGCTGCAGTGCTTCTGGGGACTATAGTGTTTCTTTTATGTGAGGTAAATTAGAGATTAGTGCCACGAATAATATGCTAGATTTCCTACTTACAACCAGATGAGGATGATGATGGGCTCTAGCTGCAGTCTGGCTCCACTGGTCTGGTGTAGAACAGGCTCTCTGGAGGCTGTTTGTAACTGTGGTCCCAAAAATCAATGTTCTGTGAGAACGGGAATCAGCTCCATTTTTTGGGGGCCCTTTACACAGCTCAAGGTCTGGGTCCCAGGGTCCACCTTCACGTTCCACCAATGAGTTTGTTCACAGGGGGTGGAGTGTGTAGGGGATGTCCTGATATGTGTGTAAGGAATGCATTGTGTGAATCTGTGTTTGTATGTGTAAGGGCTGCAAGGTGTGATTCTGTGTATGTACGGGATGCAGTGTGGGCGTCTGTAAGGGGTGCATTGAGTGTGTGTACGGGGTGCATTGAGTGTGTGTAAGGAATGCATTGTGTGTTTCTGTGTGTGTAAGGATTGCATGATTGTGTGTGTGTGCACGGGGTGCATTGAGTGTGTGTAAGGATGAATTGTGTGTTTCTGTGTGTGTAAGGGTGGCATGATTGTGTGATTGTATGTGTGTGTGTGTGATGGATGTCAATCTCTCTCCCTCGTCACTCTCTTTCTTCCCCCCCCTCCCTCCCTGTTTCCCTCCCTCCCTGTCCTCCCTCCCTGTTTCTTTCTCCCCCCTACTCCCTCCCTGTTTCTTTCTCCGCCCCTCCCTCCCTGTTTCTTTCTCCGCCCCTCCCTGTTTCTTTCTCCCTCCCTGCTCCCTGTTTCTTTCTCCCCCTCTCCCTCCCTGTTTCTTTCCCCTCCCTCCCTGTTTCTTTATCCCCTCCCTCCCTGTTTCTTTATCCCCCCTCCCTCCCTGTTTCTTTATCCCCCCTCCCTGTTTCTTTATCCCCCCTCCCTCCCTGTTTCTTTCTCCCCCTCTCCCTCCCTGTTTCTTTATCCCCCCCTCCCTCCCTGTTTCTTTATCCCCCCTCCCTCCCTGTTTCTTTACCCCACCTCCCTCCCTGTTTCTTTACCCCCCCTCCCTGTTTCTTTATCCCCCCTCCCTCCCTGTTTCTTTATCCCCCCTCCCTTCCTGTTTCTTTATTCCCCCTCCCTGTTTCTTTATCCCCCCTCCCTGTCTCTTTATCCCCCCCTCCCTGTCTCTTTATCCCCCCCTCCCTGTTTCTTTATCCCCCCTCCCTCCCTGTTTCTTTACCCCCCCTCCTTGTTTCTTTACCCCCACTCCTTGTTTCTTTACCCCCCACCCTCCCTGTTTCTTTCTTCCCCCCTCCCCTACCTGTGTTGTAGCGTGGCCGAGCTGTGTACTGTCCGCGGGTACAGGGAGCTTTTGTTTCCTGTATCCGGCGGACTAACAGGAAGTGCACACTCAGTGTTCACTTCCTGTTAGTCCGGCCGGGTACAGGAGACAGATTCTCCCTGTACCGGCGGACTATACAGGGCTCGGCCATTCTACAGTGAGGGAGTGACAGGAGGGAGCGCTGAGCGCTTACCTCCTGTCAGCCCCTCTCCTCTGGCTGCGCCCGGGCGGTGCACCAGCCCGGGCAGAGCTGCAGCCGCCTGAGGCTCTCTGCAGAGCGCTCGGGCGGCTGCAGCAAAAGGGGGGCCGGCGGAGCTGGGGGGGATTTCCCCATTGCCTGTCCCCCCCGCATGATTTGCTGGGGGGGATGCGTCCCCCCCATCCCCCCCGGTTCCTACGCCCATGTCCCTATGTGCCCATATATCGTGATTATCGCTATATACATGTGCACATGTGGACCCCCGGTTACCTGTAGTCTGCAGAGGGGGCCCAACACTCTTCGTCTTCACTTCCCAGCTGCTCTTCTCTTCTAAGTCTCGCGAGCTCCACGGTTTCGCAAGAGATAGAGAAAGAAAAGCAACTGGGAAGTGAAGACGGAGTGTGCTGGACCCCCTTTGCAGTGTTCAGGTAGTCGGGGGCCCTCCACCATGCCACCGGACCACCAGGGAATGTGATTCCCCCCTCCCTGGTCACAGGTAAGAAGCAGAGAGGGGGGCATATAATACATTTTTAAAAATATGCTCTTTCTTTTTGATGTTTGATCCTGTTAAATCTTAATTGGAAAAATAAAATAAAAATAAGAAGGAGGATCACTTCAAACTTGGTAGCTCTCATATAAAATTATCATATATTCTGGTAAAATCCTATGCATTTTCTTAAAGGCATATACCAAAAATATTTACTTAAAAGGGTATGTACCTTAAAAAATTACTTTGAATTCATGACAATTCTCACTTTAGTAGTGGTCTTTTCTTTGCCATATATATTATATATTATATATATTTATATATAAGAAAGCCAAGATGCTTGCACTCCTGGATTAGAAAGTAATTGCCCGGTGCTGGTCAGGCACAGAATACAAAAAAATGATTAGAAATGACCGCACTCGAAGGGCTTGATGATAGTAAAAATAAAATATAACTTTTATTCTATATCATATAAAAATATTGACGTTTCATTGCATCCTGATGAAAGCCCATGTATTGGGGCTGAAACGTCTGTATTTTTAAATGATATAGAATAAAAGTTATATTTTATGATAGAAAGGTGTTAGAACACACAGTGCATCGCAGTTTGCTGCATCTGGGGTTGCGTAGCCACACACTGGTCAGAGAGCCCATGATGACCACTGTCAACCGCTGGGCTCAAACAAAATGAACAACTGTTCTAGGTATGTGATTAAACTGTGCTATGTTGGTTGGAACCGTGGCCTATCTTATCTCTTGTGAAAGCCCACTGAGTTACAGTCAGAGCCTCCTGGTGACCCCTTTTTTTTTTTTTTTTGTTATAACGGTCCTTATTTATGATTGTACATCCGTGAGGACAGTTAGGTTAATTTTTGTTAGGCTTTAGAACTGTGTGTGTCGTTGAATTTTGATATCGGCCTGCCTTACCGGTGTAATGTCGGTAGTGTTCAGGCCCTTTTTTGCTACGGCTGAGTTTCGTCAGGGTCTGCGGTTGGCGTATTCGTGGTTCAATGGTGATCTTGGTGTTTTCATTTGTAGGCATGGGGTAGGTTGGGTTAGTGTATAGTTTATGTTGTCTCGGTGGGCTATTTGGTTTGTGCTACGTGTATGTTGCAGTGTGTCAATTTTTTCCAGAAAGGTGTATTGTAGTTATCTCCAATTGTCAGGGCGACCACATCTTGGTCATTTGCGGTTTGTTGTGTCGTAAGTCCAGCATGTATATGCGTATTGTGCGGTGTGTCCGTCAACCTCGTCAGTTCCAGCTGTCCTAGGCCTGTCTGGGAGTTGTCTATTTCAGGGTATCTCGGGCAGTAATCGTCTCTCATCGGCCGTGGAGCCGCGTGTCAGGTGTGTGGACGGTACCTGTCTCCCGGTGTCTTTGCTATACTCTGTAATTTTACTTCACGTGTGTCTGTTTGCTCATTGCCTTGGTGTTTCCCCCCCCCGTTTTTCTTGTCCCCCCTACACCAGTTACCTTCTTCCTTTGAGTCGGCCTGCGATGTGGGTTGGTGTGGGTGCCGTCGGGGGGTGCATCTCCCTTGATCTTTTATAGTCGTGGGAGTTGTGGGGTGGGGGGCGTATGGGTCAATTGTGCATGGGGGAGTTATTCGTATCAGGTCGTTCCTACTGCTGTTCATCTGTCTGTCGGGGTGGTTGTGCCGGTGCGGGTGCGCCCCCGGATCCCACCGGGGGTTGTCTCTCGCTGCTCCTTGTGACGTATATTCCATCCATGGAAACCATGTCAGGGAGCATTTTTCCGAGCGTCCCTGCAGGGAGGCTGTCATAATTTCCATGCTAAAAATCATTTCCACTCTCTCTGCCCATTGTTGTAGGGTGGGTGCTGCCGTGCTCTTCCATAGTAGTGGGATGAGCGACTTTGCCGCAGTGAGCAGGTGTATGATGAGGTCCTTTTTATATATCTTCAGGGGTGTGTGCGTGTGGTTTAGCAGCATTGGCATCGGTTGGAAGGGGATGTCTGTTCCCGTGATGTCCTTGATCGTCTGATGTATTCTTTGCCAGTATGGTTCGATACGGGAGCACGTCCACCAGATGTGGATGCCGGTGCCCTCTTCTGTGCCGCATCTCCAACACTCGCCAGGGATTGATTCGTGTACATGTCGGAGGATGTCTGGTGTCCTGTACCAGCCCGTCAGTATTTTATAATTGCATTCCTGGAACTTTGTGCTTATAGTCCCTTTGTGCGTCAGCTGGAAAATTTTAAGCCATTCGGGTTCCGTGAGTTCTGTCCCCGTCTCTCTTTCCCATCTTTCCGTAAAGCCTAACGGGCTCTTGTCACCGTTGTTTTACAGTGCGGAATACAGGTGCGAGACCCCATGCGTAAGGTGCTGTCTAGTCGCGCATAGTTGTTCCAGGTGAAACAATGGGCGATGTAGGTGGGCCTTGCCTGTTATAGTGGCAATGTAGGTTTTCACTTGGTGGTAGCGGAATTCGTTTAGGTTGCTAGGTCTGCGGTCTTGCATTAACGTTGCTAGGGACTTGAGAGTCGTTCCGTTGCACCACTGGTGTGTGTGGACCCAGTCCGTTGCTCCAAAATTCTTTAGGTCGGCAGGTTTCAATCCCCCAGCCAGCTTTGGGTTATGAGTTATTGGCGTGTGCGGGTTGGGCGATGATGTGAGCTTCTTGGAATAGCGAATCCCACACCATATCCTCAATGTGGCATCTATCATCGGGTTCCCCGTACTCAGTTCCTTGTACGTTGCTTCCCCCAGCCACAGTATGGCGGGGATCCTTGCCTGGGCTTGTTGTTTTTCCAAGTCCACCCACTGCTTTGTGTTGGGGCTAGCGTGCCAATCAACCATTCTGTGCAGGTGTGTTGCCTGATAGTACGTGAGAATTGACAGCAGTCCCATGCCTCCTTCGCTCCTTGGGCGTTCTAGGGTCGTCTTCCGAAAGCGCGCTGGTTTCTGATTCCAGACGAACTGTCGAATGGATGTCGTTAGGGTCTGGAAGAACGCTCGCGGGAGACTTGTGGGTAGCGTCTGGAACAAGTATAGCATTCGGGGCATAGCATTCATCTTTATGGCGTTTATACGGCCAAACCATGATATATGTTGAGTTGTCCAGCGTTTCATGTCCTGTTGCAGGGTTGCGAGTAGGGGCGCGAAATTCATTTGGTAGATTTGCGTTAAGTCCTTCGGGAGCCACACCCCAAGTTAATTAGTTTGGTTGAGCATATCTTGAAGGGGAATTGCGTTCGGATATGTCGTTGGAGGGCTGTGTCTCGCATGAGCAGCATCGTCTCGGATTTATCCAGGTTGAGTTTCAAGTTGAATATCCCCTTGTATTGCCGGAATGCTTGTAGGAGGTGATGAATAGATGTTCTGGGCTGCTCTAGGAAAAAGAGCATGTCATAGGCATATGCCGCTACACAGTGCTCTCTCCCTCCTACGCGGCACCCCGTATTTCCACCGTCCCGTCTGACCGCCTCTAGGAAGGGTTCCAGAGTGAGGGCAAACAGGAGTGGGGACAGGGGGCCATTGCAGATGTTAAACTAGCTAGTTAGTACTCCAGTGGGTGCCGTTGCAGATGTTAAACAAGCTAGTTAGCACTCCATTTACCCGTATGTGTGCTGTAGGCGATGTGTATAGTGCAGCCACCCAGTTCCGCAGGTGTGGTCCGTATCCCATGTGTCTCAAGGTTTCCGACATCTAGATCCAGTCCACCCTGTCAAACGCTTTTTCGGCATCAGTGGATAGCAGCACCATTTCCTTTTTGCCAGTGTTGGCGACATGGATGGTGTTGAGGGCCCGTATGGTGTTGTCCCTGGCTTCCCTCCCAGGAACGAATCAGACCTGGTCTGGGTGTATCAGATCCGGAAGCGTCCGGGCCATCCTGAGTGCCAACGCTTTAGCGAAAAGTTTCAGGTCCGCATTCAACAACGAGATGGGCCTATAGCTGGCACAGTTTGTTGGGTCCTTGCCGTCCTTTGGTATGATCGTGACTGTCGCTCTCAGGGTGTCTTCATGGTATCAGCCTCCCTCTCGTATTGAGTTAACGCCGGTCAGAAGTCGTGGTAGTAGGATATATTTGAAAGAGCGTAGGTATGAGACGGGCAGTCCATCCCGACCTGGGGCCCTGTGTGCTTTTGTTGATTTCAGTGCTCCAGCTAGTTCCTCGATTGTTAAAGGTAGTTCTAGGTCTGCTTCCTGTTCTGGGGTGAGCTTTCGGGCAACATGGCTTTGTAGGTATGTGGTGATCCGCTCCCGGTGTTGCCTCTCCTCCCGGTCCCCTCGGCGTCGTGTCTGGTCGTACAGCTCAGCGTAGTATTCCTGGAACGCGGTCAGTATGCCATCTGGGAGTTGTGTGATGTCTCCTCTACTTGTGAGTATCTTGTGAACGTGTCGTGCTGTTCGTCTCTCCTGTAGCATCCTCGCTAGCATTCTACCACTTTTGTTTGAGTGCTCGTAATAATATCTGGATGCTTTCCTTGCGGTGTGTAGTATACCTTGTGACAGTATGGCTCTCAGTTCCCGACGTGCCTCCGTTAGGCGTAGATATGTGCCCTCGTCGAGGTCCTTCTTGTGTTCCCCTTCAAGTAAGGCTATTTTTTTTGTTAAGTTTGAGATGTGGATTGTTCGGTCTCTTTTGCGTTTAGTGCTCACAGCGATAAAGTGGCCCCGGATGATGCATTTGTGTGCTTCCCAGAGCGTTAATGGTGCTGTATCTGGGTTTTCGTTAGTTGTGAAGTATTCAGTCAGGATTTGAGCAGCTGTCGTCGTAAGTTCCAGGTCGTCCAGTAAGGATTTGTTTAGTTTCCATTGTCTTTCATGTGGTTTGTATAGTGGGGAGCTTGTGCGGATCAGCAGTGGTGTGTGGTCCGTGTGGTCCATTATGCCTATTTGTGCCTCGTGTAGGAGGTTTAAATATTCTTGTGCCAGGAATATATAGTCAATGCGGCTATATTGTGCGTGGACTGCCGAGTAGTGGGTGTAGTCTCGCTCTTCTGGGTTGCATGCCCTCCAACAGTCCACTAATCCTAGTTTGTGTAAGGATCGTTGTGCCGCTCGTATGCAGTGTACGGGGACCGCAGTCCGACCTCTGGAGGTGTCTATGCGCGGGTCCAGTGGTATGTTTAGATCACCCGCCAGAGAGTCCCTCTCTAAATGTCCCCAATTTGGCTAGTGTCCGGGATAAGAAGGTGTGTTGTTTTCTATTTGGGCCATAAAGGCATGCAAAAGTGTAGGTGTGTTCCGCGATGGTGCCTTTTAAGAAAAGATACCTGCCGTTGGGGTCCACCTGGGATGCCGTGAGATGGAACGGTGTTGTCTGGGCAAAGAGAATCGCCACTCCCGCTTTTTTAGCGTCTGGGTGATTTGCGTAAAATCCTTGGGAATCGTCGGTTCTCCAGCTTGGGTGCATCGTCCCCTCTGAGATGCGTCTCCTGTAGGAACGCTACGGACGCTCTTGCGGCCCTTAGTCTCCTTGTCAGGTGCGACCGCTTTTCAGGTGCATTGAGTCGCTGGACATTGTTAGACCAATACGTCAGTTGGGCCGGGACAAATCCCTGTGTGGCTGCCATCCTGATGGTGAGGTGGCGCCCCCGCAGCGGCACCGGTTTTGGAGTATGGGGCGTCGATGGATATAGGGAGGTCTGATAGTCACGTTGTGGTGTAGGGTCTATGTGACCTGTCGGGTGTATGGGTGTGACGTCGACCCTGTACCGGGTGTTGTTGTTCCCGCGTCAGGTTTATATTCCCAACGTCGGGAACACCGTTTGTATTTACAGTGTGGGTCTGTCTCAGTGGGGTCCTGTGGTGTCACTTACAGTAGTGGTGGTGTCTGGTTTTGTAGTGATTGGTACTCGCTCCCTTCCGTCGGCACCCAACCTGCTTGGTGTGAGTATTGTTGTCCCAACAGTGCATGTTCGGTTTGGGGAGGGCACTAGTTGCCCATGCCTTCCCAGTGCGATGTGGCGTGTTGTGCCCTGTCAGTTAGTTCGTTGCTCTAGGTGTGTTTGTGCACCCTAGTCCGGCATTTGCTACGGTTAGTGTCTCCTGCGGCTCCCTCCTCCCCGGTCTTCCCACTTTATGTCCGGGCCTGGGCTTCCACGGGCTATCCGGAGGTTCGGTTAAGTTTGACTCCCGCTGCGTGGCAGTCGGGTATTCTGTCTTTGTCCCTCCCCCTAGTGCGTGTTGTGTATACTGGGGTGGTTCAGGTCAGTGTTCCGTGGGTTCTCTCGTCTGAGGCATGTTTCCGTCTCCTGGGGATACGTTATCTCGATTGTGCTGTGTGTCGTTTTGTATTCCTGGCTAAGCATTGTGTGTCTGCTCATCTCCGTCGTTATTTTATTAGCCACTAGGCTAGGTTTTCTCTCGCTATGATGCCTGCTCTACCTTCATAGCTCATGTTTTGTAGTGTGTCTGTTTGGCATTTATAGTGTGGCAGGGTGCAGTCTGTGGGTGGTTGCCCTCTGGTCCAGGGGGGGGCCCTGGTGTGCGTCAACTTTTAAACATTAAACTTTATACAGAAAAAACTGCCTGCTAGACAGGCCATACCCGGTACCAGTTCCCAGCTTTCTCCCGACCCTCCCCACCCGCCTCCCAGTAGACCCCCTCCTCCCTGCGATCTCCCACCCGACCCCGATCTGAGTTTTTTTAGCATCAGTTCGCCTGGCCTGTTGTCCTTGGCCTGTGTTGCTGACACAAAGTCCCATCTACTTCTGGCTGTTCTCTCCCACCCAACCTGAGGGGTTCCCCCATGCTCATCCTGTGATAGTTGGGCCATCTAGTTGGGACACTTCCTCTGATTGCCTCCAGAATATGGAGCCCGTTCCCTCCCCACTACCTACTGTCTGCCCTTACCCCCCAACTATGGCTATCTGGTGGCAGTTCATGACAGTACATACCCCTGCTCTGATGCTGTCGGGTTTGATGTGAGGCATTGGTCTGCAGAGTCTGGATTCCGCTGAGCGCTGCACCGGCTTGGCCTGCTACATCCTGGTGATAGCTTTGTGATAGCAGTTACTCCTCAGGGCCTTCAGGGCCTCCTCTGCGTCTTTATGGCCTGGGTTCTGGGTGTAGATTGTGTCCCACCTCTGTTGGGCCTGCTGCTTGTGCCGGGGGGCCCTCCAAGATCCAGTTTGGCACCGTGACAGCAGGTAGGTTGGCCGACCGGAGAAACCGGGGCACGTCATTTGGCCAGCGGATGATGTGCCATATGTTCCCCACTTGGGCCTGAAGGCTGAATGGGAACCCCCACTTATATGGGATCCTCTTCTCTTGCAATAGTCGGGTAAACGGTCTCAGGGCCCGGCGGGTGTCCAGGGTGATCGTGGACAGGTCTTGAAAGAGGGCGACCTGTGCGTTCATGTAAGTTATGTGCTGTTGGGTTCTAGCTGCCTGCATTAAGGTTTCTTCTAGCGGGAATGATATCAGGGCACATATTATATCCCTTGGTAGGCCGTCTCGTCTAGGTGCACACAGAGCTCTATGAGCCCTTTCAATGCCAAAATCGCTTGGAGCAGCGTCTCCAAGCAGTTGTGCAAACAGACCTGCGAGGAGCTCCTGCGGTACCTCTCCCTCCGCCTCCGGTAGTCCCCTTATCCTGATGTTGTTTCGCCGCCCACGGTTGTCAAGGTCTTCGACCTGACAGCGGAGATCTAGGAGGATATTACCTTGCCTCGTGGTCGCCAGATCTGTGGCCTGCTGGCATTGCACGTTTTGCAGGCGGTCTGTCGATACCGCTACTCCTGCTTCTTTATGTTTCGGTGGTCTACAGTTCTCCCATACTCCTAGACTCGACTGTAAAGGAGGTGGTGTAGGCATCCTTCTCTCCCCTCAATGCACCTTTCAACCTATCCTCCCTGCCCCTGCCCTATCCTTTACTTCCTTTGAAGTTCACACTGTACGCCTTTTTAAGCCCACTCCTTTAAGAATTGCCATCATCTATCGCCCCCCCGGTCACCCTAAACTATTTATTGAACACTTTTCCTCCTGGTTACCCCATTTTCTTTCCTCTAGCACTCCCTCTCTCATACTTGGGGACTTCAATATCCCTATCAACAAGCTCAACTGCCCTGTTGCCTCCCGTCTGCTCTCTGTAACCTCCTCCTTTGGACTTTGGATTTCCTCCTCCGCAACTCACACCGCAGGAAACACTCTTGACCTCATCTTCACCAATCTCTGTACCACCTCTGATCTCTCCACTGATCCATTTCCTTTGTCTGACCACCATCTGCTAACATTTAACATCTGCATACCTCATACCAAAATTTCAACACCATCAACTCTCCAACCTCGCAGAAACCTCAACTCCCTCGATCTCCAGCACTTCTCCACCACACTCCAAACACTCCTTTAACCCATCTCAAATCTCAACTGCCCTAACTCTGCAACCTCACTCTACAACTCCACTCTCTCCTCTCAACTTGACATCATGGCACCTCCTACAGTTAAACGCAGCAAGCGCCCCCAACTACAACCCTGGCACACTAAGCTGACCCGTTACCTCCAAAAATGTTCCAGAACTGCTGAACGCTGCTGGAGAAAGTCTCACTCTGCATCTGACTTTGTCCACTATAAATTTATGCTGCGCTCCTACAGCATGGCTCTTTCCTCTGCAAAAGTAAACTACTTCAAATACCCTCATAAGCACACTGTCCCATCAACCCAAACACCTGTTTCACACTTTTGATGCTCTTCTTCACCCTGTGACTACCCCTCCTTCCACCACCTTGTCCGCCACAAACTTTGCATCTCATTTCACTGAGAAGATCTCTACAATCAGGAAAGAGATCTCTAATCTCTCTCCTTCCCCTATCATTATATCACCCAACCCCACTCCCCCTGCCATCCTATGCACATTTGCACCTGCTACAGCACAAGAGGTTTCTGCACTGCTCCTGTCCTCCCGCCCCACCACCTGCTCTCTCGATCCTATTCCCTCGCATCTCATCCGCACTTTGTCTCCCTTTCTTGCTCTTCCTCTCGCTAGCATTTTCAATCTCTCCCTTTCCTCTGGCACATTTCCCTCACCCTTCAAACATGCAACCGTAACCCCGATTCTGAAAAAGCCCAACCTTGATCCCAACTCCCCATCCAACTACCGCCCTACCTCGCTACTCCCATTTGCCTCCAAGATCCTCGAGAGAGTTGTGTACGCCAGATTGACAGACTTTCTCGAATCCAACTCTCTGCTTGACCCCCTTCAGTCTGGATTCCGCGCTGGTCACTCTGTCGAAACTGCTGTGACCAAAGTATCCAACGACTTAATTGCTGCTAAATCTCACGGCCAATACTCTATCCTAATCCTCCTTGATCTTTCTGCCGCATTTGACACTGTTGATCATCAACAGCTTCTTCACATTCTTCGCAACTTTGGTCTACGGGATACTGCTCTCTCCTGGTGCTCCTCCTACCTCTCCCAGTGCTCTTTCAGTGTTTCTTTCTCTGGTTCTGCCTCTTCTCACCAACCCCTCTCTGTCGGCGTCCCCCAAGGATCTGTCCTCGGCCCCCTATTGTTCTCCATCTATACTGCCTCCCTTGGTAAACTCATCAGCTCCTTTGGTTTCCAATATCATTTATATGCAGATGACACGCAAATCTACCTGTCCTCCCCTGATCTCTCTCCGCCCACCTTGACTCGTGTTTCTGACTGCCTCTCTGCTATTTCCAACTGGATGGCTGCTCACTTCCTTAAACTCAACCTGTCCAAAACAGAACTTCTAGTTTTTCCTCCCTCAAGTGCTGCTACTCCTGTTGTCTCCATCCAAGTCAACGGCGCTACTATCACCTCTACCTCGCAGGCTCGCTGCCTAGGGGTTCTTTTCGATTCTGACCTCTCTTTTACTCCCCATGTCCAATCGATAGTCAAATCCTGTCGCTTCCAACTCAAGAACATAGCGCGCATCCGCCCATATCTAACGCCGGACGCGGCTAAGATATTGGTTCATGCTGTTGTTCTCTCTCGCCTCGACTACTGCAATCCCCTTCTGACCGGTCTTACATGTTCCCAGCTTGCACCGCTGCAATCTGTAATGAACGCGGCTGCGAGGCTTATTTTCCTGTCCGGTCGCACCTCCCACGCCTCCACGCTCTGTCAGTCCCTGCATTGGCTTCCAGTTAGATATAGGGCCCAATTCAAAATTCTGTCACTTGCTTACAAATCCCTACATAATGCTGCTCCAACATACCTATCCTCCCTCATACACAAGTATGTCCCGTCGAGACCCCTGCGCTCATCCCAAGACCTACGCCTATCCTCTGCCCGGATCCCCACCTCTGACGCTCGCCTTCAAGACTTCTCTAGGGCTGCACCTATTCTGTGGAACTCCCTTCCCTCCTCAATCAGACTTTCACCCAGCCTCCACTCTTTCAAAAAATCTTTGAAAACTCACTTCTTCGTTAAAGCGTATCAATTAAACTGTCAGCAGGCTTCTCATACCCCACCCCATGACTCCTTTCCTGCAACTGTCAAAAATGACCTACCAAGCACTCAATAAACCCTTCTCTAACAAACTATTTAATTCCCCTACTTTAACCCGTTTGTGACACTATACCCCACTCCCTCTAGCATGTAAGCTCATTGAGCAGGGCCCTCAACCCCCTCTGTTCCTGTACGTCCAGTGGTCTGATCTCAATTATGTGTCTGTTAGTCCACCCATTGTACAGCGCTACGGAATTTGTTGGCGCTATATAAATAATAAAATAATAATAATATTTGGATGAAACACGTTTTCTATTAGATCATTTGGATGACCTGGCGCATCGTTTACCTGGTGAAGAGATTGCAACATGATGCATTATGGGAAGAAGGTAGGCCAGCAGAGGCAATATTAAGCTCTGGTCAATGTTCTGCTGGGAAGCCTTGATTCTTGGTATTCATGTGGATGTTACTTTGACATTTACCACCTACCGAAACATTGTTGCAGACCACATACACCGGACTCCAGACACTTTATCCGTTTCATTGAGATGAAGCAGTTAAGGTTCAGTGTTCTATTAAAGGTAAAATGCTGTGGGATTTGTTAAGCGCTTGTAGAAAGTAGAGGTTATGTCCTTAGACATGCACAAAGCAGGGATACAGCAAAATTCTAGTGTCAAAGAACCTTGCTACTGCTGCCAAGACATTTACCAAAAATCCAAAGGGGTTACAAAAATATATAAGAATATAGAATACATTTAAAGGATGATATGGCAGGAGACGGAGGAAGTCTACCCATATTTATTCTTGGCTATATAGCATAGCCTTTTCAAGTCTTTATATAGAATACAGTCGAAAAGTAATGAAAGACTGAGTAGGATCTGCTGGGAAGAACAAAAATGATTACCAGATGTACTGAATTTACCATAAAGCTGTAATGCTAAGCTTGCTCATCACGTGCAAGTGATCCCTGTTTCAGTGGTGATTCCTCCGATAATATAATTAAACTTTTAAGAGACTTTGATCAAAATAGTCACACAACAATGAAAAGGGTGATTAGAGTCTGCTGAGACGAATGCTGATGAATCCCATATGAGCTGAGAGTGTTGTAAACCACTAACCCTTTACTAGCTGATCCAATGATGGTAAATACAATGCAACATGAAATGAGTGTATACTTTTTGCATAATAACAATAATGGATTAAAAACCTGTATTAGCTGTGCAATCAAACTCCCAGCACTCTTGGCCTAACTGAGTTATTTTCCAAGTCCAATCTATCCCAAACCAGTAGTAAACAATTTATAGTTTTTAGGAAAAAGGCAAGGGACATAAAAGTATAAGCTCACCGGCTAGCATCAAGGCAAACATCTCGTAAAGCTCTATGTTTATTTATTAAAATCTGAATACTAAAACTCAAGCACCATAACCACTACAGCCCGCTGTATAGTTTATGATCTGGTCCCAGGAGTGCTATGGCACAAAATGTTAAACTTTAAGGTTAAAATAACCGAAGTGACAAAAGCAGACTTGGAGGATTTTTCCAGCTATTTTTGCCTCAATTTGCCATTTAGATTAACAGTTGCTACAATTTGGAGATTAGTGAATAGCATTGTAACTGTTACTGAAG
The DNA here is from genome assembly GCF_036172605.1 of Pelobates fuscus. Taxonomy (NCBI): domain Eukaryota; kingdom Metazoa; phylum Chordata; class Amphibia; order Anura; family Pelobatidae; genus Pelobates; species Pelobates fuscus. The sequence goes on from NC_086319.1 coordinate 356,184,137, forward strand.
TAGGAATTGTCAGACATTCAAAGTGAATTTTAATTTTCTGGCCAAATTGGACTGGAGTGAAAGCAATGCATGACTAAGTGCATACCACATGACTGTGGTAATCATGCAATGTTCTCATGTGGGTTTTATGCAGTCAGCATTACTTGGACGGTGCTTGTGGGCAGTAAACTCTGGGGGTGGGTAAAAGAGGCCCCATACCTCCCGATTAGGAGTCTGCCTACACTACATATTTTAAACATATGCCCTTCTGGTCGTTTTAGTTTTTTAAAAAAACTAAAAAACACACATCTTGGGTTTGAATCACTCCTGTATTGTTAAAGGGAAACTATAGTGCTAAAAATACAAAGTTGTATTCCTAGCACTATTGTGCTCTATAGTGCCCCCCTGCCCCACCACAGTGCTAAGAGTGTTAAAAACCTTGTTGTCACTTACCTGATTCCACGCCTCCACCTACGTCATCCAGAGGGGCTAGAGGACACAGCTAATGCGCAGGCGCAGCGATCACATTAGGACTTCCTTATAGGAAAGCTTTCCTATGGGGTTTTAGTTGACGCTGCATGTCCTAAATCAAAGCATGAGGATGTCCAGCATCATTTTAGAGGAAAAAAGTCTGCTAAGGACCTGGAAGTGCCTCTAGTGGCTGACACTAGAGGTGGAATTAAAGGGACACTCCAGGCACCCAGACCACTTCTGCCCATTGGAGTAGTCTGGGTGCCAACTACCATCACCCTTAACCCTGCAAGTGTAATTATAGCAGTTTATAATAACCTTGCAGGGTTAAATCCTCCTCTAGTGGCTGTCTATGAGACAGTCACTAGAGGGAATTCCGTGTTCATAGAACACGAAAAGTGTTTTAAATGACGCTGGATGTCCTCACGCTATGTGAGGACCTCCAGCGTTGCTGAAATCCCCATAGGAAAGCATTGAATAATGCTTTCCTATGGGGAGGTCTAATGCGCGTGTGCGGCCATTGCCGCGCATGCGCATTAGGTCTCCCCCGTCGGCTGATGTCCGACGGGGGAGACCGGCGCTGGACTCAGGTAAGTCACTGAAGGGGTTTTAACCCCTTCAGCAACATGGGATGGGGGCTGGGAGGGAGAGGGGCACTGCAGGGTGCCAGGAAAACTAATATAACTTTAATCTTGCAAGGTAATTATTGCAGTTTCACAATTGCAGGGTTAAAGGACCACTATAGTGCCAGAAAAACAAACTCGTTTTCCTGGCACTATGTAGTCCTTAGGTCCCCCCCACCCTCATGTCCCCCCTCCTGCTGGGCTGAAAACCCCTTCAGCCACTTACCTTTCTCCAGCGCCGGGCTCCCTCAGCGCTGGTGACCTCTCCTCCTCCTGCCGACGTCAGCGCTGAATGCGTATGCCCGACAAGAGCCGCGTGCGCCTTCAAACCGCCCATAGGAAAGCATTACTCAATACTTTCCTATGGACGTCAGCGTCTTCTCACTGTGATTTTCAGTGAAAATCGCAGAAGCGGTCTCCAGTGGCTGTCAGTGAGACAGCCACTAGTGGCTGGATTAACCCTAATGTAAACATAGCAGTTTCTCTGAAACTGCTATGTTTTCAGCTGCAGGGTTAAAACTAGGGGGACCTGGCAACCAGACCACTTCATTGAGCTGAAGTGGTCTGGGTACCTATAGTGGTCCTTTAACTAGCTAAGGGGTTAAATAATGATAAAATACCAGACCCACATACTGCCTTACAATGACAGAACTTGTTACATAAAGCTTTAAAGTGGTGATACAGATTCCACTGCTCTTTGTGTTAACAGCTGTGATAGGCCATTTAAAAAAAAAAAAAAAATGTAAGGCTGAACTGCATGACGGAACTTGTAGTTCGCTTGAACCCACCGTGCGATACATTTTGTGAACAGTGAAACTACAGTTACACGCATGCTGTTACCCAGAGCGGAGGTCTTGTGACGAGCTACGGCCAACCACGATGGAGCTTGGGACTCCGGTGTTCTATCAGATCTCTATACCTTGTCAGAATGGTATACCGGAAGTGACGCAGCCGCACCGGAAGTGACGAGGCCGCACCGGAATTGACGTTTCGGAGCTGGAGGAGGAGGAGCGCCTGCGCAGAAAAACAGGTAGGTGAAAATTTCACACAGATCGGGAGCGAAGGACACCTAATGCGCATGCGCGAAACCCACACTGCGCCTGCGCAAGTAGCTACAAGGGAGGGGGGATGGAGGGGATTTAACGTGCCAGTGCGCACGCGCGCCGAAGTACTCCCGCCGGGCACAGACAGCGCACCAGCGGGCAGGGAGATCGATTCAGCCGAACATTCATCCGATCTCCCTGCCCCACACTGCGCACGCGCCCACCAAGCCAGGACAGCCTCGGACACCGCGCATGCGCACTAAGGGGGTATAGAAATCTGATGGCCATATCTTCTAAGAAATCTCCTACCCCCTGAGTGCGCATGCGCGGTGTCTGCACTGTATCCTGACATCTCTCAGGTAAGCCTCGCTCACAACACTCTCAGCCATCAGGGGGGACTGTGCTGTATGGAGGGGGTGTATGTACAGTATTGGGGGGGGGTCTGTACAGTGGTGGGGGGGGTCTGTACAGTGTGGGGGGGTCTGGACAGTATGGGGGGGTCTGGACAGTATGGGGGGGTCTGGACAGTATTGGGGGGGTCTGGACAGTATTTGGGGGGTTCTGTACTGTATGGGGGGTCTGGACAGTATGAGGGGGGTCTGGACAGTATGGGGGGGGGGTCTGGACAGTATGGGGGGGTTCTGTACTGTATGGGGGGGTCTGGACAGTATTGGGGGGGTCTGGACAGTATTGGGGGGTCTGGACAGTATTGGCGGGGTCTGGACAGTATTGGCGGGGTCTGTACAGTATGGGGGGGACTGTACAGTATGGGGGGGTCTGGACAGTATGGGGGGGGTCTGGACAGTATGGGGGGGTCTGGACAGTATTGGCGGGGTCTGTACAGTATGGGGGGGACTGTACAGTATGAGGGGGGTCTGGACAGTATGGGGGGGGTCTGGACAGTATGGGGGGGGTCTGGACAGTATGGGGGGGTTCTGTACTGTATGGGGGGGTCTGGACAGTATTGGGGGGGTCTGGACAGTATTGGGGGGGTTCTGTACTGTATGGGGGGGGTCTGGACAGTATGGGTGGGGTCTGGACAGTATTGGGGGGTCTGGACAGTATTGGCGGGGTCTGGACAGTATTGGCGGGGTCTGTACAGTATGGGGGGGGGTCTGGACAGTATGGGGGGGGTCTGGACAGTATTGGCGGGGTCTGTACAGTATGGGGGGGACTGTACAGTATGGGGGGGGTCTGGACAGTATGTGCAGTATTGGGCGGTCTGTGATGTATATTGGGGCGGTCTGTGCTGTGTATTAGGGGGCTGTGCGTTAGATGTGGGAGGCAGTGTATTAGGGTGCTGTGTGTTAGATGTGGGGATTGTGCGTTAGATGTGGGGGGTGGGCAGTATGTGGGGCCTGTGTGTTAGATGTGTACAGCCCTGGTTTGACTACCAAATATTTTGTTTCAGAGATCTCAGACGCCATGGCCTGCTTTTTGCTACGAAAGCCCAGCCATCTAGTCACTCACCAGGGGTGGATGAGAAACTGCACCCCAGCCAGAGGGACTGCCCCACATCTGCAACCAAATCCGTCTGTCACTGAATTCTGTAATCTCCGTGTCTTTGTGCATGTATAGTACTCCCAATTCTTATATTTAATACGGTGTGTCTCTCACAATCTTTGTGTCTGTCTGCTGTAAATATGTGGCACGCAAGTCTGCATGCACTGTGTCTGTTTTGCCATTTTACTCTAACCATTATATTTTTGTGTGTGTCACAACTCTGACAAGCATGTTCTCCTATGGGGCACGAAGTACATAAAGAGGAATGAAGAAGTCCCCGTTTGAGGCTCGCGTCCAGGGTGGATTATTGAAGTGCCATCTGACACGTGACAAGTTTCTCCTGTTTGCACGGCGACTTCAACACTGTGTACTGTGATCAGAGGTAGGTAACCTTAGACAGTTCAGATGCTGTGAATTACATCTTTGCCAGCAGGTGTAGTCCAAAACATCTGGAATACCGAATGCGTATGAATGAAAAGTATGGTGTGTGTGTGTGTGTGTGTGAATGGTCAGTAACAAGGGTTGAAGCCTTGACGTGGCGTTACTGCTCACATGTGTTTTCATGTGCCAATTCAACCAATGTGAGTCACTGTAATACTGATAAGGTAACCAAAAGTACTGTGATTGTGGAGAATTAAACGCCTGTATCACCTACACACTGCTTACACTGTGACCGTATGTCCTATACACTGCTTACACTATGACCGTATCACCTAAACACTGCTTACACTGTGACCGTATCACCGAAACACTGCTTACACTGTGACCGTATCACCTAAACACTGCTTACACTGTGACCCTATCTCCTATACACTGCTTACACTGTGACCGTATCACCTAAACACTGCTTACACTGTGACCGTATCTCCTAAACACTGCTCATACTTTAAGCACAGACATGCTTTTATTCAAAATTGAAAGCGCTCGACCATTCTTTCTATTCTACGCCTCCAATCTCCAACATTGAAATTGTCGTTTGTAATAATATAAAATAAGTATTATGCTTTCTGGTTACGATTTGGTGAGTTGTAACTATATTTTTTATTTTTACAGTTCCAGAGGGAAGGAGCAAACCGCTTTGAGGAGTCCCTGCACAAGAGACTATTGGATACTGAAGGGCTGTACTGCAGTGTCGGCTCTAGACTTGGCGAGGCCTTGGGCAAAACTCATACATGAGACCCCACGAAGAACACCATTATTGAAGAATAAATAGCAGTTGACTTTGTGTATAAGGAGCTGTAGATATATTGATGGGGGAGCTTTCAGCACTGGATACACAGAGCTAGTCTCTGTAAACATCGTTTCATTGTCTACCTGAGTGTGTGTCTGACAGTGAGTATCCTTGTATCTGTATGTATGTTTCTCTGAGCATGTGTATGTTTGTGTACTGACTGGCCTTTGGCACTGAGTTTATGGCGAAGCTAAGTTTTATGACGGTGTGTGTATAATGATTGCCTTTGGGGGGGTGACAGGGTGAGTAAAGGGGTAACTGTGGCAGGGTGAGTGTAAAAGAGCAGGAGGGTGCCAGCGTGTTGATGGTTGACAGTGTGTATGGAGGGAGGTGCCAGAGTGTGGAGAGTGGTGCTCGTGTGTACGGGGAGTGGTGGCCGTGTGGGGAGGGTGACATAGTGTGAGGGTGATGAGATGAGGGGGGAAATGACAGAGTAAGAGGGGGGGTGATGTAATGTGAGAGTATGGGTGACAGAGTAAGGATGGGTGACATAGTGTGAGGAGGGTGACAGAGTGAGGGGGTTATGGTGAGGTGACCGTAAGAGGGGGGTGACAAGGGGTGATGAGGTGAGATGACAGGGTGTGGGGGTCTGACAGGGTGAGAGGGGGGTGACAGGGGGGTGACAATAACAATATCTGATATTAGGCCACATGTGCAATTATTATGTAAATAATGGACAACATACTTTTTCAATTTTGTTCAATTAGAAATTAAATATTGTTTGACTTTTTTTATATTGCCACTTTTAAAAAGATTAAAACTCTTATTTTTTAAATCTACAGTAATTTGTCTGTAATAACGTTAACCTGTTAATTATTGTGGGACAGTGGAGAGAAAACCGAAACTGGGACTCTACCAAACAATCCAGGACTGTTAGGAAATATGGCATTGTAACAACATTTGATAATTTATGGTGCATATAGGTCCTCTTGTCACTGTGCCAATGCATAGGTTTGCTTATAAATGTGATGACTTTCAAAAGATAGCAATAAGCATAGTAAGAAGTTGCTCTTTAAAAGCCCACGTCATCTCGTTTAACCCCTTAAGGACCAAACTTCTGGAATAAAAGGGAATCATGACATGTCACATATGTCAGGTGTCCTTAAGGGGTTAAATGGTTTGGGTGCAGTGCCAATGTCCCCTTAACCCTGCAATGTTAAATATTGCAGTTTCTGAGAAACCTACAATGGAACGCAGCAAGTGCTGGTATTATTTGTAGCTAAGTAACACAAATTACATGTTAAGGTGTCAGCAAAATACTTTATTTATTCAAAGTTAATATGCAGTTTACACTTTATATGTATAGTGGAAAACATAAAAAGTCAAATTTGGAAACTGGTTAAGAAAAGTCACACTGTGGTATCCAAGAAGGAGAAAGTTCAATCACATGTAAAGAAAGGCTGTATGGCATTAGGAAGGCAGTATCTTAATAATATAATGGTCTCTTTCCCTGGACGGTCCACTGGAAAATGAAGGTTACATCATGTCTGCAGCATGCGTTCCGAAGCAGCCATATGGAAGTTTTCTATAGAAGAAGGTAATCTCTTCTGTTTGAGCAGGTGGAGGTTAATGGTGGTGGGTTTGTCTCTGGAACTGGAACCATCAGTAAAGGAGTGTAAAATGGAGAGGATCACCTTGTTCTTCCCACAAATGTAAGAAAACACAGAACAGAAGATTGAGGACAGAGGTTAACAAATATATGAAACCGCAAACACTAAAACTAACTTGAAAAAATAACATTCACAGTGTAAGCAGTGTTTATGGGATACGGTCACAGTGTAAGCAGTGTATAGGAGATACAGTCACAGTGTAAGCAGTGTATAGGAGATACGGTCACAGTGTAAGCAGTGTATAGGAGATACGGTCACAGTGTAAGCAGTGTATAGGAGATACGGTCACAGTGTAAGCCGTGTTTAGGAGATAAGGTCACAGTGTAAGCGGTGTGTAGGTGATACAGGCGTTTAATTCTCCACAATCACAGTACTTTTGGTTACCTTATCAGTATTACAGTGACTCACATTGGTTGAATTGGCACATGAATACACATGTGAGCAGTAACGCCACGTCAAGGCTTCAACCCTTGTTACTGACCATTCACACACACACACACACACACCATACTTTTCATTCATACGCATTCGGTATTCCAGATGTTTTGGACTACACCTGCTGGCAAAGATGTAATTCACAGCATCTGAACTGTCTAAGGTTACCTACCTCTGATCACAGTACACAGTGTTGAAGTCGCCGTGCAAACAGGAGAAACTTGTCACGTGTCAGATGGCACTTCAATAATCCACCCTGGACGCGAGCCTCAAACGGGGACTTCTTCATTCCTCTTTATGTACTTCGTGCCCCATAGGAGAACATGCTTGTCAGAGTTGTGACACACACAAAAATATAATGGTTAGAGTAAAATGGCAAAACAGACACAGTGCATGCAGACTTGCGTGCCACATATTTACAGCAGACAGACACAAAGATTGTGAGAGACACACCGTATTAAATATAAGAATTGGGAGTACTATACATGCACAAAGACACGGAGATTACAGAATTCAGTGACAGACGGATTTGGTTGCAGATGTGGGGCAGTCCCTCTGGCTGGGGTGCAGTTTCTCATCCACCCCTGGTGAGTGACTAGATGGCTGGGCTTTCGTAGCAAAAAGCAGGCCATGGCGTCTGAGATCTCTGAAACAAAATATTTGGTAGTCAAACCAGGGCTGTACACATCTAACACACAGGCCCCACATACTGCCCACCCCCCACATCTAACGCACAATCCCCACATCTAACACACAGCACCCTAATACACTGCCTCCCACATCTAACGCACAGCCCCCTAATACACAGCACAGACCGCCCCAATATACATCACAGACCGCCCAATACTGCACATACTGTCCAGACCCCCCCCATACTGTACAGTCCCCCCCATACTGTACAGACCCCGCCAATACTGTCCAGACCCCCCCCATACTGTCCAGACCCCCCCCCATACTGTACAGACCCCGCCAATACTGTCCAGACCCCGCCAATACTGTCCAGACCCCCCAATACTGTCCAGACCCCACCCATACTGTCCAGACCCCCCCCATACAGTACAGAACCCCCCCAATACTGTCCAGACCCCCCCAATACTGTCCAGACCCCCCCATACAGTACAGAACCCCCCCATACTGTCCAGACCCCCCCCATACTGTCCAGACCCCCCCCATACTGTCCAGACCCCCCTCATACTGTACAGTCCCCCCCATACTGTACAGACCCCGCCAATACTGTCCAGACCCCCCCATACTGTCCAGACCCCCCCCATACTGTCCAGACCCCCCCATACTGTACAGTCCCCCCCATACTGTACAGACCCCGCCAATACTGTCCAGACCCCGCCAATACTGTCCAGACCCCCCAATACTGTCCAGACCCCCCCAATACTGTCCAGACCCCCCCATACAGTACAGAACCCCCCCATACTGTCCAGACCCCCCCCCCATACTGTCCAGACCCCCCTCATACTGTCCAGACCCCCCATACAGTACAGAACCCCCCAAATACTGTCCAGACCCCCCCAATACTGTCCAGACCCCCCCATACTGTCCAGACCCCCCCATACTGTCCAGACCCCCCCACACTGTACAGACCCCCCCCACCACTGTACAGACCCCCCCCCAATACTGTACATACACCCCCTCCATACAGCACAGTCCCCCCTGATGGCTGAGAGTGTTGTGAGCGAGGCTTACCTGAGAGATGTCAGGATACAGTGCAGACACCGCGCATGCGCACTCAGGGGGTAGGAGATTTCTTAGAAGATATGGCCATCAGATTTCTATACCCCCTTAGTGCGCATGCGCGGTGTCCGAGGCTGTCCTGGCTTGGTGGGCGCGTGCGCAGTGTGGGGCAGGGAGATCGGATGAATGTTCGGCTGAATCGATCTCCCTGCCCGCTGGTGCGCTGTCTGTGCCCGGCGGGAGTACTTCGGCGCGCGTGCGCACTGGCACGTTAAATCCCCTCCATCCCCCCTCCCTTGTAGCTACTTGCGCAGGCGCAGTGTGGGTTTCGCGCATGCGCATTAGGTGTCCTTCGCTCCCGATCTGTGTGAAATTTTCACCTACCTGTTTTTCTGCGCAGGCGCTCCTCCTCCTCCAGCTCCGAAACGTCAATTCCGGTGCGGCCTCGTCACTTCCGGTGCGGCTGCGTCACTTCCGGTATACCATTCTGACAAGGTATAGAGATCTGATAGAACAAGTCAGGCTAATCCATGGCTTTTACAGTAACCACTGAACTGCTACTATGTTACAAGTGTCCGACTCACTAGTGGAATGTAGTTAGGTCAGTGCTTATTTGGTTTAGGGTGAGAAGGATAGAGTTAGGTTAGTAGTTGGCATTGATTTTTATTTTATTTTAGCATTGGATCTAAGAAAAATAGAAAAATGTTAAAATATGAAATTTATAAATTCTGCTAAACCTAAAAAAAACGAGTTCTGCTAAATAAATAAATAAATTTGTGCTATTTATCTGTAGAATCAATTTGTATTTGTTTAAAATATATATAATATATTCTTTTTGATTTCCTGTGGTGCCCTTGAGGTGCCACATTCATTTTTGTTTCATGAGGGAAAAAAAATAATAATTGCGCACAGTTTATTAAATGACAGTGGATGTAGTGGATGTGGCGAGCAGACCCCAGGTAACAAGTCAAATAATTTTAAGACAGTTTGACAACTTAAATAGGGGGTGTGGTGCCAGCTCACTCCCGGCTCCATAACGACAACAGCATGTTGTAGTGGTTATGGTGCTTGAAGTGTTTTTTTTTTTGTGCGCATCTTCAGGCCTCCAGTCACCACTTTCCTCGAGGGAACCAGGTGAGTTATCTTTATTTAACGTAAATTGTACTGAACAAACGGGGGGAAGACAAGGGTTATATCTTTATAATGGAACCTGCAGTCGCTTTAATGCCTGGTTTATATGCACAATTGGGTTTTACAGTAAAAAGTTTAGTGATCTGTTGAACAGTGACTTGTATACAGCTTTTAACATATTTAGATTATTTAACTTTCCCTTTCTGCTGCATTGAGTGAATTAAATGCCTGTAAATCTATGAATGACCAAATCCATTCGTTCGGTAAATCCCAAACAAATCGTTCTGTTTGTTATTCGGTTTACAGACATTTAATTTGTTCAATGCACAAGTGTAGTTTTATAAATGTTAAAAACTACTTATAATTTGTGGGGGTTTTTTTTATATTTATTTATTTATTTTTTGTGTGTATTTTGTTGGAGAACTTGAAGTGAGAGACCAGAGAGTTGTAACCGAATGGGCAGGAATAAAAAAAAGTTATGTGAAAGCTAGTAAAGATGGTTGCTTCTACCGGTGGACAAATAAGGCGGGTTTGAATATAGTTACTGGCCTTTTAAACCTCTCTAAACCACAACTTTTTAGTTTATGAAGTAGTATGTTAAAGCGGTGCTGTCATCATCTGGGGACTTTGCCAAATTTGCAAAGACCTTGATAGTGACATTGCTGCTAGGGATCCGGTGGACGGTGGGGAGGTAAAGGTGAGATTTACTTATCTGAAAATGTTCCTCCTAGGCACTGCCATATTTATTTGTCTGCTCCTTTTCAGCCTAGGAGCCGACATCAGTGCTGTACTCTCGGCATGCGATCCTCCATAGACTGTGACTGGTGATGGCTGTCGGGATTGACTTTGTAGCTCTGTCCTGAGTATGAGAACATCAGGTGGAGTAGAAATACAGAAACAAAGAAGTCCCTAGTTTGTCTCTATATCTCTTGACTTGGTTGGAATTCCGGTGAAATTCCAACACAGTCAAAATTAGTATTTTATAAAGATTCTGTCTTTATGAAAAGCTAGTTTTTCAGGGGAAGGAGAAGGGGAGGTGTCAGTACTGCTTTAATAATTTGGGTAATGGTTATATCAAAGGAGCATTTAACTACATAATACATTTTTATATCTCTTTAATATCTATATTTATCACTAATTTGTTCATTTTTTTTTTTTTTTAAATATGTGGGTTTAATATCTGAATTTCGCAAGTATTTTATGAAAGCTCAAAAGGTGTTACGTGTCTTTCTGTAGTATAAGCTGACAATGGAAGAAGATGTTCCGAACTACCACAAAGAAGAGGAAAACAAGTCGGGAGCCCACAGGAAACAGAAAAGACCCAAGAGAATATCACCAGTTTTGTCTGATTCAGCTGCAAGTGAAGATCTCACTGCACCTCCCGTGTACAATCTCAGAGATCGTATTGCAACACATTACACTTATGAAGACGAATATCATGACACGGAGGACTTGGATGATCCCAAAGCTCAAAATAATCTTCTAGTTAAGAAAAGCAGTAAACGCACAAAGACCTCTGAATATACAGTTCGGCCTAAATCTAAAACAAGTCGGAAACATTATTCTTGTAATGATTGTGGGAAAACCTTTATTGATAGCTTTCGGCTGACCATCCACCAGAGAAGTCATACAGGGGAGAGACCTTATGTATGTTCTGATTGTGGAAAGAGTTTCTCTCAGAGCTCAAATCTCATAACTCACAGGAGAACCCACTCTGGTCTGCGTCCTTACATCTGTGATGTTTGCGGGAAAGGTTTTATTCAAAAGACCCACTTAGTCTTGCACCAGAGAAGTCACACTGGAGAGAAACCATACGGCTGTACCGTGTGTGGCAAATCTTTTGCCCATAGCTCACGGCTGGTGATCCACAAGAGGATCCATACTGGAGAGAAACCATATGTCTGTGGAGAATGCGGAAAAGGCTTTAAAAGCAAAACACAACTGGTAAGCCACCAGGTTCTTCATACGGAGGACATGTGGTACATTTGTACAGACTGTGGAAAGAGCTTCAGCAACCATCTGACCTTTGCCAGACACCAGAAAAATCACACCATTAAACGACCACACTCCTGTAGTGAGTGTGGTAAAAGCTTCACTCACATCTCACTCCTTGTCATGCATCAGAGAACGCATACCGGAGAACGGCCATATGTCTGCACAGAATGTGGTAGCACTTACACCCGTAATTCACATCTTGTGGCACATCAGAGAACCCATGCAACAGTGTTGCATGTTTGCATGGCTTGTGGAAAGGGTTTCACAGACACATCAAGCTTGGTGGCACATCAAAGAACCCATACGTGAGTCTTTTACCCTCGAAGATGTTCATCTGCAGAAACTGTAATGGAAGCAAAAAGTTATGCTGAAACCAAGACTAATTAAAGTTGGGTCCTGTAAGCTTAACACATTATTTCATTCTTTATGAGAATATCTTTTAGAGAGAAAACAATAAGAATGTTTCTTGTGGATCTAGTAGAAAACAGATCACATTCTACAGCTATTTGCAATTTTCTACCACTGAAATGAAGGCTTTACAATTAATATATAGCATACAGACTTGGAATGCATTTAATTAATATTTTGGGGTTTTAACTGGATAGCCTAGGTGACTTATCAAATCTTTAACAAGGGACAGTCAGCAATTTGACATCCATGTGCACACAGTTGGTAGATTTTGTTTCTGATAGCCTCTTCATTCCGTGAGATGGTGATGGTGTGCTTACACCATATCTGATTAAAAGACCACTTCTCACCGTGATTGCCATCTCCTAACTTTCTTCAGAAAATATATTTTTGGTGTTACATCGAAAACTGAATGTTTAGCAATTCTCCCGAACAACTACTCCTTTTTTAAAGTGGCAAGCTTTGAGTTGTCTGTTTGGGTGAATTTCATCCCTACTAAATTGTATTTTAATAATAATAATAAAAAAAAGTTATATTCTTTAAAGCCTGCTAATAAATCAGGTTTTTATTCAGCTTCAAAATTTCTCTCATCATTTTGACACAGTCTTTATGAGCGTATCAGAAGGATTTTATCTTTATGAAATGCTCAAATTTTTTGGCTTCATGACATGATATCAGTGTATCAGATTAAAGGGACATTATAGTCACCTGAACAACTACAGCTTACTGTATTTGTTCAGGTGAGATCTATAGCTCCCTGCAGGCAATTTAATGTAAACACTGTATTTTCAGAGAAAATACAGTGTTTACATTGATTGATAGGAATACCTCCAGTGGCCGTCACTCAGACGGCCACCAGAGGGACTTCCTATCATGCAGGGCCCTAAAAAGACCCTGTACACGTCAGACGTTTGAAAATACGTCTGACGTGTGCAGGAGAGAGAAGGCACTGTGTGCGCGCCTTCTCTCTCCAGCCTGTCGGAGAGGGGGCGGGCAAAGACCGCGAGCTGAGCTGTCAGTCAGCTCAGCTCGCGGCTGCACACACTGCGCACATGCGCGGTAGTGCGCTCAGGACTTCAGAGGGCGGCATGAATGCCGCCCTGTGAAGTATGTGCGCATGTGCGGCAAAGCCGCGCATGCGCACAAGGAAGCAATGACGCTTCCAAATGGAAGCGTCTGATTGCTCCCTGCTCGCGCCCGTCTAGGCACGGCTTCATGAGGCTCCCGGCGCTGGAACCAGGTGAGTAAAACTGCTTGGCTGGAGAGTCCCTTTAATATGAGTATCAGTGTGTTACGTTTACAAATTGTAGATACAAAACTTAAAATAGCAATATTTATTTATGGTCCTTCGAAATGGCCACTGTTACCGAAACAAATACTCTGGTTGCCTCGTAAGAAAAAAAAAAAAAAGAGTTCCATGTACTGGTACATCATAAAAAATCTAGATCAGTGAGTGGCATAACAAGAGATTATAGAAGGAGAGGAAGCAGATCAAGGGATAGCGTGCCATACCACAAGTGGTCTTCTCAACCAGATCTAAAGTTGGCCATTGTTGGAATACAAGAACTTGTCATCTATCTCTGTGAGCTCTACTATTATTATTATTAGCATTTATATAAATTAAAATATTATAAAGAGGGAAATTTAACAATAAATGAGAAATTACAAAATGTTACACGGACAATAGGTTGATGAGAACCTTCCTCAAATGAGCTTACAATCTAGACAGCATAACTATCTATATTATTGGTTTCACAATAACGGTCTGCTATATAACCATTTAAGCTCCTTTATTATTTATAGAGTGCCAGCAAAATTCCGTAGCGCTGTACAATGGGTGAACTAACAGACACGTAATTGTAACCAGACAAATGGACGCACAGGAACAGATGCGTTGAGGGCCCTGCTCGATGAGCATACATGCTAGAGGGCTTATTTGTACAAATCATCGGTGTTCACTTCTGACTTGTTCATGAGTCAATTTACAGGTTTATTTGCAATATATGGGCGATAGTTCAACTTATTCACCTGGATGGAGGATTTCGCAGTGGTGGTTTAAAGGTAATGCTGTCTGCCCTCTTCCACTATATTCTGATTTGACAGCTCACCTTATTGACTCTGGGTACAATAAAATAAAACATCACAGTGGAAATCAGCAAGTTTTACGTAAGCAGCACTCTTGGAACTCATTAGCAATTATTATCAAGAACATGTCAAAGCCATTGTTCTGTGATTGAATTGATGCAGAGTAAAGCCAGTCATTTATTCAGAAATACAGAATATTCAGAATACATTAACAGGGTTATTAGGTTAACTCTAGAATTGATACAATGATTCATTCGATATAAGGTAAGTTAATAATAGAGGTTAATGGGAAATATAGTTATCGATATTTCATTGATTTCTATTTCAATGCTTATGATGTTTTGTGGGCCCATCCATATTGTTTGTATATTTGCCTTCAGTCAAAATTCCAATAAATCAAACCATGATAAAAGTTAACAGTAGTGTAATATTGAATAAGTGTAAAATAAGTAAAAAATAAATAAAAGATAAATAAAACAAACTATGGTGGTTATTTACTAAAGTGAGAATTTCAAGTTAAAGGCCAGAGTAACGGAAAGAAAAGCAGAACTGATTTAGAGAATTTTTCCAGTTTGGCTATTTTGACCATAATTTTTTTTTTCTAGAGAAATTGTAGGTTACTTACTAATTACAATTTATGTAACTAAAATTTTAAATTTAGAAGAACAACAATGTATATGCATAAACTGATTTCTAAACACAAATATTGTAATTTAAAGACACATTACTATGAGTATTATTGTTTCGGAGCTCTGTTATACACTCGAACACACTAACAATACGGAGTTCCTAGAAAAGAAGAAGAAAAAGGGACATTAGGATAGAAAATGGGATTTGGGCACAAAATAGGGACTGTCCCTCTTAAGTAGAGACAGTTGGGAGGTATGCAGTTATATTCATCTTGAGAAACCAGGCATGTCTATTCAGTTTACTCAGCAAGAGTTAACTTTGATGAGGATTGGCATGTAAAGCAAGGGCAGGACCATTGTGACTCACAATTAAACATATGCAGTAGGTATGTCATAATTGAAGGATATGAGTGTCTGCCCCGGGGCAGGCAGTTGTGCCATTTACATTTTGTAAAAAGAGTGCTGGCATGCAACACCATGAATCGCAACCACAGGGACTACTAACTCTCCCAGAATGCTTTGTTTGCCTGGGTGAGCAGGTTGTAGGAACCCCCATCATGCTAAGTCGAAGATGTTCATCTGCAGAAACTGTAATGGAAGCAAAAAGTTATGCAGAAACCAAGACTAATTAAAGTTGGGTCCTGTAAGCTTAACACATTATTTCATTCTTTATGAGAATATCTTTTAGAAAGAAAACAATAAGAATGTTTCTTGTGGATCTAGTAGAAAACAGATCACATTCTACAGCTATTTGCAATTTTCCACTAACCACTAATTATCCAAACTGTTTGATTTCCATCAAACTACCACACTGTGTACTGGAAACGAGATTTATCAAACTGTCACGGAATAATCTTTCACTAATTTTTTTTTTTTTTTTTGCTGCTAATGATTTTTTTTTAATTCTTTATTTTGTTGTGCATGAAGAATACAACGATACAAGCAATGCCACAACAGCTATTGCCAGTTTTTAGATCTACATTTACAAACGATTGTATGGCTTATCAGAACATTGCACATTTTATAGTTTAAAGTAGTTTCACCAATAGTTAAATCAACATGTCATTTGTAAGGTAAGGCAAGCGAGGTACAAATTCCGGTTAACAGACTGACTTATTATGAGGTGCTAGCGTCACCAGCTTGATCAACTGAGGCATATCCTATTTATATGAGTTAAGAATAAAAATTAAAATAAAATAAGTATCCCTAGGCATAACAGTACTAACAAATCTCGGTGTGCATGCTGGGTGTAACAAGGCTATGCACACTATGGCACAAAGTATATTCGTCAAAAATGATGAATGGCACGTAAATTATCAAGATGGAGGGTACACGCTAAGTATGTGAAATACTGTCATCTGAGTAACTAGGCACATTTTTATATTAAAAAAAAAAAATTTATAACAGTTTAGGTTCTCGCTTAGACAATTATCATAAAGGTCAGAAAGTAGAAATCAGAGGAGTGATAAAATGGAGAACACATGATATGCATCTGAATCCTAGCATTAAATAGTTAGTAAGTTATATAGCTATGCAAGTGTGATGGTGCTAAGTAGTGTTATTCATTGTTTAGTGACACAACAGAAAGGTTATCGTCTCTAATTCTGTCTTAGTACCATGTGTAACATCACTGACTTATCTAGCTAAGTTGTCATAAAAAGTAAACCTACTTAATGATAAACTTAAACTTGTTAGATATTAGGTAACTGCATGAGCGGTATAATGAAGCAACAGGGAAGATATTTTCTGCTGGTTATGTACCTTTAGCTGCAGCTGGGTGAGAGGCTCATCATAGGAAGGGGGAATAACTCAGGGTAGCAGGTATTATAACCTGTGGTAACAGCATTTTAGCGACCCAGCTAGGAAAGACCCTGGCTTGCTATCTAACCAATGCCCCTACTTGCCGCCCAAGTTCTCTAATAGCCCGTCCCATTCTAAGTATAGCAGATAAAGGGTACTTGCAGAATGTGCAGTGCATGAGAGTCAATAGGGGGGGAGATCACCGGATTTTATGTGAGTTTTACAGTTCTCAGTGTCCAGTGCAGCCGGCAGCCGCCTGCCCCAGGTATTCAGTGCAGTGCTTGTTTCAGCCGATGCCCAGTTTAACGATGGTCTGAGTGCGGGCTGGTGGCTTCTCCAGGGCATCCGACCTCCCCGTCTCCCGGGCAGTGTCACGATCTGTTCCATGGGTTCTCCTGTGCGGGAGCGTGTCACGCTGGGTATATGTCTCTAGAGCCGCTGTAGGGTGAGCGGGTCGGGTGGACTGGCGGGTCTCGCTCTGGTGCGTGTAGGCTTTGGTGCTGGTGTCCAGGTCAGCCTGCTTTGTTTTCCGCTGTGGTGGCTTTCGGCTCTGGTTCTGCCTGAGGGCCTGTCTGGTTCGAGGGGGATTTACTCCCAGGTGGCGGCGGAGTGCCGGGCGGATCCATCCCGCTACCGCTCTCATTGCCTGTTTGAAGGTGAGTCTCCGGTTAGTTAGCAGTGTCCAGAGGCTGGTTCGGAGCCTGTCATAAAACTCCCAAGTATGCTTGGGAGGCTTGATAAGTAAGCGCTTTGTTGTAGGCTGCTTCCTTCCCGCCTTCTTGCTTGGGCCCTGTTCTCCCCGTTTTGCTTTGGTCATCGTCGCTCGGTCAGTCAAAATTGTGGGGGTAGTCGCCCCCAGCGAGGACCGGGATATCCCCCGCCAGTCCAAAGGGGGGGGGTAGCAGGGCTGCGTGGAAGTCTCACTTGTGAGCGTGTCCTGTGCCGGGTGATCGGCCGCATCCCCCGGGCCTCAGGCTTTGCTCTGGTGTAGGCCGCATGGTCGGCGCAGGTTTTTCTGAGTCTCCTCGGGACCAGACTGGTACCATATTGTGCTCCATGGCGTAATGGGTCGGTTCCCAGGCACTGTTTATTGCCATCATGAATAAGTCGCTCTGTAGTGGCCCGTTTATGCTTGGTGTTATAGGAGCTCTTAGACTGTGCGACTGTCCATCTTGGCTGTCAGGCCCCGCCCCCCATTTTTTTTTTTTTTTTTAACAATTTATTACTTTAGCATTTTTTTCCATTATTGTTTCCAATTTATAAAGATCTAAAATATTCATATTTTTGGCATTCTCATTTGCTACATTTAATTGGACATACAAAGTAAGGTAGAATAATATTTCTCCATCCATCCTTCCATCCCTGAAACATGCATTTTACATGTGTCCCTGATTTAAAATGCACGTTTAGAATCACGCTTCAGGCACTGCCTTCAATGAAGCTCATCAATCCATTCATTGCATGACTGACGTGTTTCATGCACAGAATTGCAGTTTAGTTGAATGGCCCTGTATGTGTTTCTATGAAGGCAGATAGATTTACCGGGAAGGGTCAAGGCATAACTTTAACATGAGAGTCATAAACTTGGTATGGGCTCATCCTCAAGCTTGCTTGAGCAGGACTCTTATCAAATCGTGCTCCTATTCACACAGAGTTTATCTGTCGTTTTGTTTACGCAGTGTACTGTTCTGCAGAGTATGCTGGCTCTAGATAAATCAGAGTAATCTAAACAATCTCTGTCAATTAAACTAGTCTTTGATAAAGCAGATACCCTGGGCAGATGTCCTGCTCAGGCTTCCCACTTGACTGGCTTTCCATTTTTACAGTTTTACAGATCAATCAATAAAGGAACACTAAAGGGTCAGGAATACAAACATGTATTCCTGACCAAATAATGTTAAAAACACTATTAAGGTGACCGGTCCCCGCTTGTCTCCCTTAAATAGAGTTAAAACTTACCTTAGGCACTCGCCTGTGATTATGTATGAGGGGTAAGTGTGGGGACTGACTGTGACATGGTGACTGTGTGTGATGGGGTAGTATGGGTGTGACTGGCATGGTGATTGAATGTGTGTGGAGGGTGATGTGACAGGGTGAGTGTGTGTATAAGGAATAGTGTGAAGTGACATGGTGACGATGTGGGGGAAGGGGTTGTAAAGCAACAGGCTGAGCGTGCGTGTATGTGGGGGGAGGGGTAGATTGTGTGTGGTTATGCTGTATTCCCCTGTTCAGCCTACACAAATTGCACAATTTTTTTTACATTTATTTTTAGTTGAACCCCCTCCTGCTTACCTTTTGGCAGTGAGTGGGCTCTGATACTTTTTCCCTGCTGGTCCTGTGGATTGCAGGGTATTGGTGCAGACCCTGGCAATTGTGTATACACGATTGCAGACATGAAGTGGTTAAAGTTCTTAAAGTGGTTAAAGTGCGCTACCAAAAGGTTGCCTAACCCTACGCTAGAATCTAAAAAAAGCAACAAGAACCATTAGCAGCTTGATGATCTAGTGATATCTAGTGTGGAGACATCTAGTGTCTAAAATGCATAGTGTATAAACAATGCAAGAAATGGTCTGAAATTCACCATTCAAAACCTATTGGATAAAGAAAATGATTTGACTCTGGGGTTACCTCACTAAACTCTGAATTGTAGCAAATTAAAATCAGAATGGCAAAACTGATAATAAAATAGCAAAGCTCTGACAATAGCTAAATTGGAGACATTTTCTATCCAAGCTTCCTTTGCCTAGATTTTACAAATTTAGAATTTAGTTAATACCCTGTCTAACTCACACAAGTCTCCAACACTGTAGAACTGGCTACTTAGATACATTGGCCAACATACATGAAAGATTGTTTGTTAGTGAATAGATCTCTATTGGTCTCTCACATAGAGATTGGATCATCTGAGGACTCTAATGAAGAGGTAAGAAAAATTTGATAATGCACCTGTACTTTCATCCCTAGACATTTGGGTTGTAAAGGGATAGAAGAGGAAAGTGCCCTCTGCAAAACATGCCCAACATTATTGTAATTTGCAAGTGGTAGTATATTATTTATTTGTTGAAGAGCCACCTATGACAAAGAGTCACATTCTCACAGACTCATTTTTAAAGCTACTCTCCAAAGACCATAACTATTGCCGTTTGACACAAGGAAACCCCATCCCTTTGTGTTTTATCAAACCATTTTCAACTGTTAGAATCTGTAGACTTTTGGCACCATAATCACTACAATAAGCTGTTTACGAAGTTTCCGTTTTAAGATCTCTAAATACCTGTGTGAGAATGTGAATTTGTATATCAAAAGTATTAACCCTTGAGCTCTCACCTAGATCTGCAAATGGGTACAGACAATTCTACGTAACGATGAAGGAACAGTAAAATGCAGGTACTGGATGTGGCATATTCTAGATGGAAGTACAGTTATGACATAGCAATGGCGTAGTTATGGTGAGGTCCTAGTAAGTACTGTTCACCAGGAGACACAGAACCCAAACATTGTCTGCAAACATTTTCCATGGCACTCAGGTACACAAATCTTCATAGATTATTGTTTAATAGGAAACAGACAAAAAATCTGAATATAAACAAATAACACATTTTTACAATGCAAGTTTTGTGGAAGAAGATAATAGTAGCAGCTAAACCGAGTAGAAAGCTTTGGGAATGGATTATTTATGGAAGTCACTTTTTAATAAATGGCAAAAAAAAATAAAAAAAATCCACAGTCCTTGAAGGTTTCCTCTGCATAAAACTCAAACAAAAGCACTTAATGGCTCAAAACGAGTATTCTGGGGGAGCACAGAGGCTAAGGGATATAAGTGTTCCGGAGGTCACAGAGGCTCAGGGATACAAAGGTTCCGGTGGACACAGAGGTCTACTGAGTACCAGTGCAGCAGTCCTTCTCGAACCAGTCTTCAATGACAATCAACTGTCCCGAAGTCAGGACAGTGTGTTCAGTGGATATAAGTTATTCCTGTACTGTTGTTCGTCTTTGTGGACTGGCTTGGCAAGCTTATTCATAAAGTTAAATTCCATCTCATCGTCTCACTTTGATAAACAGATCTTCATTTTTCAGGAACACATCTCTTGCTCTCAGCTGCTTGATTTATACTTAGAGGTTTGTGACCATCCTCATGGCTTTGTACACATTGAAGAGTATTTGCTAAAGCACTTGAAATTTGCCTAACAACTTGATCCATCAGTAAAAATTATACAAATATATTTATATTTAACATAAAAAGTATATTACGGTCTACAGTCTACAAATTAGACAATATTATATTGAGCATATTACATTAAGTGCAATGGGCATACAGACATTATGAGGTTCCTACCAATAGAGCATACATTCTGAGGCATCCAGTCTCACATAGATCAGCTAGAATATTCATCAAGATTCCGTCTAGTAGTGTCCAGCCTTTTTCAATCCGAGTTTTGCTTTTGTTCATTCATGAAATCCTTTTCCAAAAAATTTTTTTTAGAAGCCTTCTAAACTTGCCTCACCACGTAATTTCTATAATATCTACATCATTATCTCCATCATTGCTAAAATACCATCCCCTCTTTCCTTATGTTTGGTTACATTTTTCTATTTCCTCTATCTGTTGGACTACCATTTAAATGTCCCTGCAGACAAGTGTTTATACTCTTCCCCCTATTGTTACCTGCAGTGGATGTCTTTCTGTCTCCTCTTTTTGTGGTCCATACATCCTACTTTATTCCCTTACATCAAATATATGAGATAGGGGGCAATTGGTATTTCTCTTGTTTCCCTCTCATTTGTCTACCAGCTTTAATTCTATTTATGCAATACATCTCATCATTTGTATTTCTGGTGCAATACCTGTACCTCACAGAGTATTAAACCTCCCATTTTCATACCCAACTTTGACCCGATCATTCAATGGTTCTAGACATGTTATTTTTATCAATACTGTAACCTACATACATTGCTCTTATTTCTTTTATTTGTCTTTACCCTGTCATGTCTGTGCCCTAGTCTTTATTGAGGAGTTATAATGAAGAAATAGCCTCGTCTTTCTTTATCAATTTTTATTTCTCACTATTCATCACCAGATTCATCACCAGCTTCTGGTTCATGACTGCCAGACTGTTCTGCACGTCCAACTTTGACTGGTTGTCGACTAAAGTGAGCTCTGGAAGATATTGCATTTTCAGACCCTGGTTCCTCGTCTGTTACCCTCTGTGTTCTATCAGTTTGCCTTTCATCTAGATCTGGAAGAAAAGTTAACATTACATTAGATTAATATCTGTGACTACGGTGGATATTAATTAGTAAGGTACAGACAGAATGGACCAAAAAGTGAAAATGTGTTTAGGGTACCAGTATCCAACCCACTTTGCACAAAACCTTGACCCATCGAAGCCTCTTGAGGGATGAATCATCATCCAAAAAGGATTGAATAAAGGTACCTAAACACTGTTTTTTGTGCCTTGTCCATCCTGATTGCAATTGATTGAAGGAGGTACTCTGGCCTGTTGGTACCATATGGATGCTGGAATAGTGTGTGCCATTTAATTTTTGGATACTGATAATCAGTAAGGTGACATATCAGAAAGTTGTCTAAATAATGAATAATTTGGGTCAATTTTAATTTTGAGCTTGGTGCAACCAACCAGTAGTTAATTGAGGGGTTCTATTGACTTCCATTGATTTCCAAATCAATCATCTTGATCTTAATTTTGCAAGTTCAGTTTTCAATTGCCAACATAACGATTGTTTAGTTACTCTCCTGAGTCAAGGGGAAAAAAAATCTAGCCTGCTAATTGATTTTTAGTGCAATCTCATTAACAGCTAAAATCCACTTAGGACATTAGTAATATGTGAAGTCTTGATTAGGGAAATAATTGTAGTAGTACACAACTGACCTAACAGCCCTAATAAAAAGGTAGTCGAGAATTTTACATCTGTTCATTTGAGACCTTTTGAAGAGGTCAATAAATCATAGCAGAGACACAATCATATTGCAGCAGCATTGGATAAGTATCTGTGTTAACTGTATTTTTTGACAGGTATGTATTAATAGGGGAATAGCATTCTTGCAAGTGAATCTCCCTGTTCCCTGCAGCGGATTATATTTAATAAAAATAATTAATGTCTATGGAAAGTCACATACCTTCAAAAGTCCTAAATGTCTAAGATCCAGGATGGAAATCCCAAAGTTTAACTATTTCAATGTGGTTGCTTGCCTGACTAGTATCTGACAAGTTATCTTACTGTGTTAAGCAGACATACTCCATTTTTTATGATATAAGTCATTCTTCACTACCATGCTGCCTTTTCACCTGTAACTCCTCACTTTCTGCTTTTATACCTTACAGTGTTAGGAGGTATAAAGCTACAAATAAAAAATGTCACTGGCAATGGACATTCAAACATTATTAAAGTAATTACAAGCCAAATTGGTGACGGTAGAGATTTTTGTGTAGAGTTTTCTCAATTACATGAAATGCGTGCCAAAATTCCCCTATAATTCTTACAGATAAATGTTTTAGTAAGGTTACTTTAATGTTGGTGGGGTGCTAAATTGTCCAGTGAATACCTACAGTTCCACAGGTACAAAAATAGAGAAGTGTAAGACTATACCTTTCTAAAACATCTGGGGCTCAACAATTTGGAGACCTTGGTCTAAGCATCACTTTGCTTGGGGTGCAGATTAACTAATTATAACTTATTTGACTTTCTCTTTTTAATCTCCTGGTTAACAGTAGAGAAACATGTACTGGGGTAAAACTGTGTAAGGTTACAAACAAAACTATTTACCTCAACTGCACAAATTTGGTTGAGACACAGAAAGGCATCTGATGCTAATGATGCACACTCCCATGACTTAATACACACACAGATGTAGCCATGAAGGGAGCAGCCAGTAATGAAGAGCAGAAACGGGGCCACTGAAATAAGGAAATGGGGCCACTGAAATAAGGAAATGGGGCCACTGAAATAAGGAAACGGGGCCACTGAAATAAGGAAATGGGGCCACTGAAATAAGGAAATGGGGCCACTGAAGACTGCTGTATTCATTAACACGTTCACAGAGCAGAGATAAAGATGCCTTTATATGCTCTACATCATATTTCATTCAACACTTAACAAATATTTTTTACTGGGGCAAAGATATAAACTGTCTCAAACAAAACTATGTCATGTCTCTTTAAAGGTTTACTTCATCACTTTTGTTGCAGATGGGTCTCCCTAATTGTTTTTGCAATGGGTTCCTCTGAAAACCTAGACTCGTCTCTATTTGCATTTTCAGGGGCATTACGGTTTCCTCAGCAATGGCATGTTACCTGAAGTGTCGGTGCTCAAGTGACCACCTTCCATCGAACTCTGAAAGTAAAACATATATATCATTAATCACTACACATATTGCAAAATACCTTAATTATACTCCTCCCGGTTTCAAATGGGTGTAGCAGTGCGTCTACAGTAAACAACCAATTATGGGTATTTTTTTGCCTAGGGTTTGATGCAGACAATGCACTTAGTGAGACAAATTGAGACCCAGTTGATCTAATTTGGGATCTGACCAAGAGGTTAAGAACTAGTAGTCTGAAGGGAAGATCTGAAATACTATGTCTTATTGAGCAATAAGTTCTTTGCAGATAAAGTAGAACAATACATCTGCTCAGTGGCGTACACATGACCTATGGGGCCCCCGCACGCTTACTCTGCGCGGGCCGGGGCCGCAACACATGGCGGCAGGCACCTGGTCGCAGGGCTGCGACCCCTGCGACCGCGGTATGTACACCAGTGCATGCAGATGCGCACACACTTAAAGGACCACTACAGACACCCAGATCACTTCAGCTCAATGACGTGGTCTGGGTGTCAGGTCCCTCTAGTTTTAACCCTGCAGCTGAAAGCATAGCAGTTTCAGAGAAACTGCTATGTTTCACTGAGGGTTAATCCAGCCTCTAGTGGCTGTCTCACTGACAGCCGCTAGAGGAGCTTCCGCGATTCTAAGACACTGAACGTCCATAGAAAAGCATTGAGTAATGCTTTCCTATGGGCGGTTTGAATGCGCGCACGGCTCTTGCTGTGCATGCGCATTCGGAGCTGAGAGGCGGAGGGATCCCCAGCGCCAAGGGAGTCCGGCGCTGGAGAAAGGTAAGTGCTGAAGACACACACACACACACTCACGAACAGACGCATACACACTAGCTAACAGACACACACATTTACTGACAGAGACACACTCAGCGACAGACAGACATACATACACACTCACTCACAAAACATACACTCTCACTGACAAACACACACTCACTAACAGACATCAAACAGACTCACTAACACAAACACACTCAGTAACAGACACACACAGTAACACACTCACTGACACTCACTAGCAGACACACACTCAACAGACACACTCACTAACACTCACAGTAACACTAACACTCACAGTAACACTAACACACACAGTAACACTAACACACACACTAACACTCACACTAACACACACACTAACACTCACACTAACACACACACTAACACTCACAGTAACACTAACACACACACTAACACTCACAGTAACACTAACACACACACTAACACTCACAGTAACACACACACTAACAGTCACAGTAACACTAACACACACACTAACACTCACAGTAACACACACACTAACAGTCATAGTAACACTAACACACACACTAACACTCACACACACACACACACACTAACATTCTTTTTTATTATTATTTAATCCCCCCAGCCTCCTTACCTTTTGGAGTGCTGAGGGGATTCCCTGGGGTCCAGTGGTGCTGCTGGGCTCCTGGGGGGGCGGTCACCCGGCGGGCTGGCTGGTCCTGCGGGCGCGCGAGGGAGCACTCTCCCCTGAGTGCTTCCTCTTCAGCTCCCTCGCTCGCCGCGTACTGATACCGGCGCCGGAAGATGACGTCATCTTCCGGCTCCGGTATCATTGCGGTGCGCGAGGGAGCTGAAGAGGAAACACTCAGGGGAGAGTGCTCCCTCGCGCGCCCGCAGGACCGGCCAGCCGGGTGTAAGCAGGGCCAGCCTCGGGGGAGCCCGGAGGTGGCCGGCTCCTGGGCCCCCCAGGAGAAGAGGCTGGCCCAGTGACATACATACCGGGTCGCAGGGGCGGCCGGGCCCCCTGGTGGGCCGGGCCCGGTCGCAGCCGCGACCCCTGCGACCCTGGTATGTACGCCACTGCATGTGCTCCTTTTGTGTGAGTTTGATTCTTTTCTGTTTAATTGGATACAGTGAGCACCATTTTATTTCAGATATTGTTCTATATATGCACCACTGGAAAATATCCTAGAGATTAGCTGTGAAATATAAGTAAAATTATAGTGAGTTAAAGGGAACTTATAGTGCCAAAAATAACAGTTTTTTTTTCTCCAAAACATCAAATTCCTTCTGTTTCTGTGATCTATGTCCACCCACATCCAGTGTTTGCAAAGTTACGTTTAATACAAATGACCTACCTCATGTCCAGGGATCAGACACCTCCACTGCAGCTACCTGCTCCGCCTTTGTCTTGATCAGCATGCCTGCTGACTCTTCTATGATCTCCCCCAATCCAATGCTTCTCATCGAGAAGCATTAGGGAAGAGATACACACACTCCTCCAATCAAACGCTGCTAAGAGTCTGACTCAGTACTGGAGTAGGAAGTGACTCTAGTGACTGTCAGGAAGACAACCACTAGAGGTATATTTAACCGTTAAATGTAAACATTGCTGTGTCTACAAAACGGCAATGTTTTACATTAAAGGGTTAAAATAACAGGACAAGTGCACTCACACCACTTCATTGATGAACTGGTCTGGGTACCTTTAGTGGTCCTTTATAAATATTAGTGTTTAACAATAATACACATTTTCCATTGTACAACACACATTTGGGTATCCATTGTGTACAAACACATTATTAGGGCCATTAATTCATCTCTCATAATGCATATACAAAATCCTAATCTTACCCTTTTGGATGCTTCTCCTATTCCTCCCATTTCTGCCTCTGACCGCTCCTCTCCTGAGTGGCTCCCACTTGAAGGAAGTTCATCCATGCCAAAGATTTTCTCATAGTTATTAATGAGAAATTCCACAGTCTGTGCCTGGTACCCAGAATCTATAAGACAGGTCATTGGCATGTCTAGTCCAGGAGATGGACGAAAGAGTGTTGGCCCAAAGATAATCCCTAGATTGTTAGGATTCATCTTGTTTTCTTCATATCGTTGTGAAACTCTGGAAATGCAACAAAGAAACGTTTGAGGGGCATCAACACAGCTGTTAAAGGATTAACCCCTGAACTTCATATAGACTAAAGTAACTGTACACGTGGACTGCATTAAAGTGCCTCTGTTACTTCTCAGCACTAAGATCTTTAGATCTTTATTTTTATTAAGCTCTTTATGAAATACTGATGCTGACTGCGTTGTAGTCTCATCACGGTCATTCATTCATGGTCTTGCTCCTGAATAAACCTCAGTGTTGTGCTCTCGCGGATGGCTGAGAGTACATCAATGACGCGGCTCC